>NC_083344.1:5126440-5445349 GCF_019175385.1 Lycium barbarum
TAGCTTAGTATAGCTCCCTTTAATTAATTTTAGCTAATAGAGATCAGTCATGAACCAATCGTTTTAAGTTCAAGTGTAGATGTGGGTCATATGGCTTTAACTGCATGAATGCTTTGTTTCCAGTTCATTTGCAATGTTCCTTAGCTAAATTTAAATCAATAAATCTCATCTTAGGTTTAGTTTATCTGCCTGTCCAATTTTGTTTAAGGTCAAGAGGGTTTAGATAAGTAATGATTCAGGGTTTATTATTTACCTAAGTCTTATTATTGCTTTCTGATTGACCTAAGTTGAATTTATTGTGATTAGTTTGCCAGTTGAAGTTTCATATGGTTCATGTCCTAACATTAGAAGTGTTCTTCAATCCTACTGAAAGATGAATGCCCTAAGCTCATTTACTGGACTCTGTGTTTCGAAGTCTTTAATGGCCTTATTTCTGTTTCTATAGTGTTTGTGAATGATATCATGTAGTTCGTAACTCTCCATGTCATTTCTGTTTGGGTTTCCTTTTCTTTTCTTTACCCTTTTCCTGTTTGACATGACAATGAGTAACAGAATTCAGCTTGACATGAGTTGTTGTTGGTCCCCTGTTTCTTAACTGGTTTTCAAATTCTTGGTTGAAATTGATAAGTGTTTGTGTACTCAAAGAATGACATATATTCTTGGAAACAGATTAGTAGGAACCACTGTAGCAACTTAATACACCACTAGATGCTTATTCCACTTTCTGATAAGGTTAATTTCTAGAATGATTTGTTACTCTTTTCCTAGTATGATTGAAGTTATGTTAGTTGAAGCATTTTCCTATAGAAAGTAGGGTCATGGTTTGCTTTGATACAAAAAATAAGGTTGTTTTCATTTTTTTTCTATTTGTTATTTTCCCTTTTGTTTGTTTACCAGTACTCCTTTAGACCATATATCTGGTCTCCTAGGTTCCTTGATGAATGTTCTGGATGATCAGAGGCAACCATTAAAGTTTGTTTAAGTTTATAAGTTCAACTAGTGATCTTCCAGTTTTCCTTACTGTTTTGCCCAAGAAAACAGTGATAGTTCAGCTTGGTCCTTCAAGGTTATTATCTATATCCAAAGTGTTGGTTTTACTTAAGTTTAGGAAAAATTCGTTTCTTTTCCTTATGTTCGAATTTGAAAGGGTTGATGTACAAAACAATTAACTGGTTACTCTGATTATTATAGCATGCCTTTGATAGTTTTGTATGATAAAATACCTAGTTTAAAGGGGTTGTTTGAAGATGTGTTGAAATCTCTTAAGTGTACCTTTCTTGTGTGTTGAAGTTCTAATAAAGAGGGTTGGACCAGTTTTAACCTATGTGTTTATTTGAAATGTGATAAGGTGTTGGTTTTGTTATGATCAAGTAGCATGAGTTTCTCTGGCCATGCCTGCCATTAGTAAACATGTCCAAGTTTGTTGTTCAAATCTTTAACTTAGTTGTGACTTCTTCCAAAACTAAAATTATTAATAGTCCCAGAGGTTAAGCACTCCCTTCTTTAGAAACTATCAAAATTCTTTTCTTTTCCCTTGGTTTAGAAATCATGCTTTGAGTTTGTGTTAGAATAAGTTTTTTTGGTACTCCCTCAAACTCAACATACCTTCTCAATATGTTTCCAGGAAAGATTTCAAAAGGTTTAAGTGTTCAAGCATGTTTTGACTGATAAGTTCTGGTGTGTGCTCGCCTGATCTGTTTTCATTGAGGACATTAGTTGCAATAATTCAAACTTTAATTCTGTTCTGGATGATAAAAGGCTGGGCACATATTTTGTTTGAAATTTCTCCTAAAAGAAACTGTCACTTATGTACTTATAACTTATAAGAGTATCCCAAGTCTTGAATCAAATTGTTTTCCGAAGCTGTTTTCTTGCCTGAATCTTTTCTTATGTTGTATTGATGTTTGAAAGCCAAAGCAACTTAGGGACAGGTTTATCCCCTTCAATAGCTTGCCATGCCAAAGTTCTAGAACCTTTGGATCTTGTGCGGCATTGAAAACATGGATGGTGGTAGCCCCCATTGCTGCCTTAGTTTTTATTTAGCCTAATGTTTTGTCCTAATATGATCAGTCTTGGAAAGCTAATCTCTCTTTAAGAATCTTGTTGAGTTGATGCCATTCCTCTCCAGTTGTGGATTTACTAACTGCCAAAGTCTTATTCATTACGTCTGTTCTGAGTGCTTGTTGTCCCTGTTATGTGTCAAGACCAAGTTTTCTTGTGCACAACTCATGTGACAATTTCTATTTAGTCAAGTATGAAGATTAAGTCCTTAGTCTCAATCTCTGTTTCTATTTAGTTACATATATAATGCTTGGGTCACTCTCTCTATTGTTGATAGTTGTTGTTGTTGGTTTGTAGCTGAATATTTCCCTACTCTTGTGCTAGATTGCTTCAATTTTGTGAGTTATAGATTATGTTTGATGATTTCAATCATTTATTCAAGTGCAAGCACCAGTTTCACCTAATTTAAATCTAAACCAGTTGGCATTTTTTTTATATAGCAAGTCTGTTTTCCCCCTCCTTTTCTTTGCATGACTTGGGGGGATTTTCAAATCCCAAATGTCTCGGAGTTGCCGTCGAACTTATGAACATTTGTTGCACCAGTGACAACATTTTTGGCCACTCTGTTGCTACTTATTGCTGCCATAGATTGTTTCTCTGTGGCTGCTGCTTTGCTGTTAGGTTTGTGTGCCATATTTGATAAAAGTAGCTGCTGTTACACTTGATAAGATGAACTGCTGATGCATCCTTAGTTAAACTTGCTGAAATTGTGGTCCTTTAACCTGATGTACTTGGGTGAATAGCTACCCACTGCACAGCTGGGCAAATTGCGTGCATTATTACGATATAAACGCTCTAATGTTGTTGAAGCAGTGAAGTCATATATACCTGTGTATACATGAAGTATACTTAAAATATACATATTATGTATCATCTCCTGATCTATTTTGAGTTTATATTTTACATGTTTTACCTTATTCGTTGAGTGTATACTAATCCTTTTCCTTTCATTTTCATGCATGACTACCGCATACGCATCCGAGGGACTCGTTCTTCTTCCATATTCGATGTTGGGCTAAAGCCCAACTAAATCTCTCTCTGTCTAGCCCTCTGTCCACAGCAAAAAATGGAAAACATAAATTCTGGGCCAAAGCCCAAATTGGCGTGACAACAGCAGCAATATATCTAAAAATTGTTACTGGGCCGAAGCCCAATAATGACCAGACCCGCGGCAATCCAGAAAATGGGCAGAGCCCATTTAACTTCATCTTAGCCTCTATTTTGTTCTGTGCATTTAACTTATATTATTTGACTAACCCGTTACTTTGTTTTGTTTTCCTAACTTAGATGAATTCTAGCAAATTTAGTGGGTTAGCTTTAGTATAATGGGTAGTGAATTTAAGAGAGAAACACAAAATTAATTCCATAAGTTTTATTCTCTGCTTTTCATGTTAAAATGTCTAATATTTATTTTATTTGGAATAATTGATTTGCAAAATGGCATTGATTATATATTTTAAGTAAAGGGAATCATATTATATACACGTTTCAAAACGTCACTAATACTCAAATATAAATTCAAGTATATTTTATAAATGACTCTTCAAGTTTGAATCAATCCCGTATAATTTTAGCTAAGTGTAATTAATAAGAAATAATGAAAAAGAAGAAACTCATGCTCTTTTTCATCACATTTAAAGGAAATAAGTCTAGGCATTTCTATTTTTATCATATTGATACAATATAAATTTTATTTAAAATTCACATTAGCTATTTTGTATTTTTCGTTTATATTCCTAAACCGCAAAAAGAATCAATTAATATATCACCATTCGAGTTGTTCAAATATTTACTAAAACACTGTAACAACCTGCACTTTCTCCTACTTATATGCAAATTATCATGTTTTTCGCAAAAAATCTCATTTTGAATGGCATTATTCTACTTCCATTTAAAGTATTAGCGACATTTATAAATCTTATTTTCAAATAGCATTTGAAGTTCTCTTTTATGCAAATCACTATACAAATCTTATTTTGAATAACATTTAAAATCTTCTTTTATGCAAATCATTATATTCTCCTAAATCTTATTTTACGCAACATTGTTATATTTTTCTTAAAACCTTAACAACCTTTATAAGCCTTGTTTTAAAATAGCCTTTAACGTTCTTCTTTTATACAAATTATTATATTTTCTGTAAATCTTATTTTAACTGCATTACTTTCTTTTTTAAAAACTTTAGCAATATTTTAAGTCATTTTCTAAAATTTAAGCATTGTATTTAATCTAATTAATTAACCTAAGTTTGGCCGGATAACCGTAGTTAGCGGATTCTGAAGGATGCCTAACCCCTTCCCTTTAGGATAATATAGAGCCCTTACCTAGAATCACATTGGTTAAGCAGACTATTAACGGAGGTGTAGATTTAACTTTACCTTAGTTAACATCTAGGTGTCCTAATTCACCGTTAAATTAATTAGGTGGCGACTCCTTAAGCAAAATAAATAGGAATCTCCAATATGTTGTACTCTACTTTAACCCGTTTAAAATGGGGTACGACAGTTGATACACAAAAATACACTGAAATATACTGAAACATTTTATCAAACACTTGGTGGGCATGAAGCTCCAAAACTCTCATCAATGGTGTTTCTACAATAACAACCTATTCTCTTGCTCCTAGATGATGCTACAATATCATATTGCTATAATCAATACTATTCTTCATCACTCATAAGATAAATAACACCACATGATTAGCAAACATAAGAAGAATTTTCCTCTTATTTCGGCCTATTCATGGAGATTTAGCAAACGAATTGTCATGACTGAGCTTTGGCCATTGGCTGGAGATCCTCCACTGCTTTTCTTGTTGCCACTGGTGTATTTTTGCTTGGAGTATCAATATCCGCCATTAAAATGGAGAGTTAGAGCCTGTTGAAGATACTCTAACAATGGCTGAAAATATTTTTTTAAAAAAAAAAAATTGAATGACAAGTGAAGGTAAAGACGATGAAAATTTATGAACGATTGAGGAGAAATATAACAAATAACATAACGAAAATTAGTTACCTGTAGAGATTGGGTAACTGATAAGGAAGAAGAAGAAGAAGAAGAAATCGTGCTAATTATGGTGAAGAATAATGGGAGTAAAATACGGTTGTGAATTGAAGATATGAGAGAAAAATATTTGGAAAAAAAAAAAGAGATTGTGGGTAAGTGGGAGAGAGGTACCTTATTTTTAGGGAAATACACTGCAGTTACAAAAACAAATTATAGATGGTAATTTGATTAATAATTAAGCTACCAAAAATAATTTTAAAAAAAAGGGTAGATATTACTAATAAATAAGTCTTAGAGGTAGTTATGGGCAGTATTTTTTTTTTTTTAGCCTGATCCAATCATGTAGACGAGATTAGGGGCCATACTCCCCTTTCTTCCCGTAGTTGCTATTAGATCTCAAGGATCTATCATACGGTGCCTAATCCAGGATAAATTGTCGGTTTTACAGTTGGTGAATCCTTATAATGCAAGTTCTAATGTCCCTCCATTACAATTTGGGTAAAAAATATCTCTCCACTTTATTTTAATGATTAAAAATATCCTTTATTACAATTTTGGGTCATTTATGCCCTTGCTGTTTTGAAAGTTAACAAATATACTCCTCATTTAACGGAAATCAACAAATTGATTCAAATAACCCGATTTCACAAAAAATAACCCACTCCCTATTTTACCGCTCTAACCCGCCTCCTAAAATAACTCAAGTCTTTTTTCTCTCATATTTTCTCTTCCAGCAACTTGACTCTCAAGCACACCGCTCTGGCGAGTCTCGTCAATCAGGACTATTTCATCCGCGAATAACATACACCATGGTACCTCATCTTGAGTTTGCCGCGTCAACCCATCCAACACCAAGGAAATAAAAATGGGCTAAGAGATGATCTCTGGTGCAACCCCATCATAACTGGAAAGTGCTCCGAGTCTCCTCCCATAGTCCTTACCCTGGTCTTGGCCCCATCATACATGTTCTTGATTGCCCTAAAGAGAGTTTATCTTATTTATTAAATTTCATAAAATAAATGAATTACTTCTTATCTATAATTTTAATTTATTTTTTAATATATTTACTGATGGATATATCTCATAGGGGATGCTAGTGTAAGATTTCTATAAGATACGGTCAATAAGTCTTAATTTTAAAACACAAGGGATGCACCAGTTATATTATAAGAGTGTTTAGTGTAATTAATCCAAACAAAATTAAGAAATGCTTTAAAGTATCTGTAAAAGTCATGTTAGCTTTGATCGACGTCATAACAAATGACATGATATATAACTCTATCAAGTCCCAGAATAAATTTGAGCAAAATCCTTCACGCCAATACTTTGAGTCATGTTCATATTTCACCCAAACGATGTAAAAAGAAACAACTAACCACAACATAAAAAATGTCAACCAAGTTTATCCAACCAAATTTAAGGTAGTTAGAAGCAGAAACCGACTGACAAAAGTGTAGCCTCCCCATGTCAAGCTTCTAGCCACCGAGCCAGACCAAAATATCAAGTGATTTCTTTCCATCTATCTAAATACTGTGAGTAAAGCTACCCGACCTTGTGCTGGTGAAAAATAACAGATGAATTAGTCGAATTGCTAAACCAACCTAGACAACATAGTTAATTGGTATGGGCGCTACCATAATAGCTCTGAGCAGACTAATCTAGAAAAGTGAACCAATTGGTATGGGCTCTTAAAAACTGGTCAGCCAAATGCATATTAATTAAAAGGAAAAAAAAAAGCATAGAACACTAGTTTAACCAGAATCTTGAAATAAATGCAACAGACACAACCCCTTGTGCTTGATTAAAGAGTAGCAGACTAGCAGTTCGTTACTGAATAAGTAACTCGAAAAACACGTGTGCTTGACAAATGTTACAAAAGTGCGAAACATATTTTACTACAACTCAAAAACACTTACTTTTCAACAAAAGCTTCGCCAAACACATAAATTTAAAAAATAATACTTTTTGAAAGAAAAAAACATTTTTAGCTTCAAGGAAAGCTTGACCAAATAGGTTGTATCTTAACTACTATTAGGTGGTTAAAGCAAACTGAGAAACGAGTAACCAAAAGAACAACATTTGATCCATAAAAGACAATCATTCTCTCATCAAAAAGCTGCTTACTAGTACCAACATAAATATTCAAAAAGCTGTTTGCAGAAGAAAATAGGCATTACTAAGCAAAAGCGAAACATATAGACTCCAAACTACAAAACTTAAAACTTTAACCACACTCCAACAGCACGGAATCCGAGACAGCTTAAGCAGTGGTGGCGGATTGAGCAGCCAACCTCTTACGTGCCTCCTCGATGATGGACAACTTAATACCTTTACCCTTAGGTAGTGATACCCACGGCTTAGTACCCTTGCCAAGTGTGAACACATTACCCAAACGGGTAGCAAATTCATGACCAAGCGCATCCTGAATATGGACAGTCTCGAAGCTACCCTTATGCTTCTCCCTGTTCTTAAGAACACCAACACGACCCCTGTTTCTACCTCCGGTGACCATCACAACATTCCCAACATCAAACTTGATGAAATCAACAATCTTGTTAGATTCCAAGTCCAGCTTTATGGTATAGTTGGCCTTGATGAGAGGATCAGGATAGCGGATTGTTCTTCCATCGTAAGTGTTAAGGTACGGAATCCCCTTCTGACCAAAAGCCACAGAGCGGACCTTGCAAAGCTTAAACTGCCAAAAGGAGAAAACAGGTTAATTACATTTTTGGACCGATAGCCAGCAAATGTATAGGCTATGTATATTAAGTATAAATAAGCATATAATATACATATTACACACATAATCAGTGCATAAGTTTTGCATGTTTTAGCTAATGCCGTAGTTAATTTTGGCCGACTGGTCAAGAATGAAAAATAAACCTAAACTTTACATGGGCAGAAAATGAATCTAACACAGAAATTCCAGACAAATGCAAAAAACTACAACATTAATCTTACCTTGGATTCCTCATCCCTGATTGAGTGAAGACGGAATCGGCCCTTAGTGTCATAAAGGAGACGGAAGTTCTCATTCGTCTTCGGAATTGAAACGACATCTGTATATAGAAAATTAGAATTATCATTGTCAAGGAGCAAAACAACCCTTACAGCCAAAAGAAAGGGAAAATGCAATTTGGTTATTGAACAAAAAACTTTTGTTGACGAACGGACAACCTATCCATAGTATTCAAAAGTTCCAATTTATCTGACACACTTTTTATTTTAGGATGCAAAATGTTTGCCACCATTATCTTTCAGCTCAACTTTAAGAATTCAAATTCATTAAATTATTCTAAGAATTTACACTAATATATGATGTTTCATCTATCAAACTAACTTTTCAACCATCACTTTAATATTCTTTTCAAGTATACTTAGAGTATATCTACTCCCTCCACTTCATATTAAGTGGTGCCTTTAGCTTGGGCACACCCCTTGAGAAATCTAATGACTACAAGAAAGTAAGAAGTGTTATTATTAACTTACCCTTAATAAAATAGTATCTATTTAATACAGTTTCTTGGTTACATAAAAACCATTTATTTGAATACGGGTGAATTTGGAAGGAAATAATTAATACTCCCTCTAGATCAAAAAAAGAGTCCACTTAACCATTTGCACCCTCCAGATCAAAAAAAGAGTCCACTTAGTCATTTGCACACCCCTTAAGAAAATACTAACTCCTAGACAAAAATAGGTAATTGGACTAAACTACCCCTAATTAAATAGGCATTGGGATTTGATCATAAAACACTTAATACGGGCAAATATGGAAAAACAAGGTTTCTTGATTTGCTAAGTGGACTCTTTTTTTTATCCAAGAAAAAAAAGGCTAAGCTGACTCTTTTTTTGATCCGGAGGGAGTACCTTCTTCATTATGTGAAATACTACTTATTTTGGACCAAAAACAAAAGGTAAAAACACTACTTAATATGGACAAAAGGGAGTAATATATAAGGCGGATGTTTTAAGTACATAAACACCAAATACCATCATACAAGATGGGATGAAGGAGCATTAGACAATATACCAGAAAACAGTCAATTTAGATAAAGTGCATTTACCCATGAAACCAGCTGGATATGTCTTGTCTGTCCGAACTTTCCCATCAACCGAAATTTGTCGTTGCATCAGAATTGCGATCACCTCACGGTATGTGAGAGCATACTTCAGCCTGTTTCGCAAGATAAGGGCCAACGGTAAGCACTCCCTTGATTTGTGTGGGCCAGAGGAAGGCTTGGGAGCCTATACAGGAAACAATTGATTTTTTTTAGCCAAAAGCATATCCAAATCTTCTAGAACTACATAGAAAAGACTATGAAAAAAGACGTCTCACTTACAAATGCTCCGCCAAGCTTATCAAGCATCCAATGCTTTGGGGCATTGAGCCTCTTCAGATGCTTCTTCAAACCTCTAGCCTGTACAAATTGTAAACCAGGTTTCAATATAATTAAACCGCAATTGACCCGCCAAGTATGCAATATGATGTATAACACAGAACCGTAAAGATCAATAAACATGAGCGATAGCAAAATTCTCTCAAGATAGAATATACTCTTCCATAAACAAGATTAGTAGACTTCAATACTAATACTATGAGCGGTATTTTGGTTTAATGTGCAAGTTCTACGGGGATTGCAATACATGGATTGTTTGAGCAGAGAATAAATATGGAGAACGTTATGCGGAGAATAAATAATACAAGGATTGTACATTGATTATAACATAGGAATTATTTTTTTTTAGGGATAAACTATACTAAGGGCATTTTCATCTTTAGATTCTCTTTTCCACGTATTGCTAATACACATAGTACTTATTTTACCTTCTATCCCGTATAAAATAATACATAAATTTACGTATAACTTATTCTCGTATTAGATATACGATGTTTCATTTCCGGTAGTAAAATCGGCATACTTACGCGGATTTTAATAACAGAATAAAGCAATAACGATTTATATACCAACATTAACTTGGCTTACAACTCAAACCAAACAACCCCTAAGGGGCAGTAATAGTATCAGACCCATCGAATGGGTTATCCAAATACCATTTAGAGCCTCCATCTATTCAATTGATTTAAGAGTAAACAGCCAAAACCATCATAGAACTATAAATAAGCCACATAAATCATGTAAAGGACAGGGCTCATTTACATGGTTTATGTGGGAAGACGGATTTATTTGAACCGATCAGCTCGTCCTACTAGCTTCAGGTCATATCTCTACAGAAAAACTACAGGCAGGAATTTTTACAACACAAGAACTAAAGTTTCACTAGCAAAATATTAGATAAGTACATTTTCACTATATATAACACATGAAAAAGAAAATGTACTAAAAAGAATGACAAATTATTCTTGATAACAAAGTTTTGATTTTTCAGTAGACCCAGTAATTAAAATATGTTTCTACATACTTATTTAGGTCTATAAAAAAAATTCCAATTTGAATCTATACTATATATAACACATAAACAAATTGTCCTAATAAAACTCAGCAAGCCTAGATATATTCTTGATAACATAAGTAAGCCCAGCAAAAAAGATTTCAATTTGATTATACACTATATACTATAACACATAAAAAGATTGTACTAACAAAAATCAGCAAGCCTAAAAGATATTCTTGATAACATGAATAAGCACAGCCAAAAAAAAAACAATTTGATTAAATACTATATATTATAACACATAAAAAGATTGTACTAACAAAAATCAGCAAGCCTAAAAGATATTCTTGATAACATGAATAAGCACAAGAAAAAAATATTTCAATTTGATTATATACGATATATTATAACACATAAAAATATTGTACTAACAAAAATCAGCAAGCCTAAAAGATATTCTTCATAACATGAATAAGCACAGCCAAAAAAAACAATTTGATTAAATACTATATATCATAACACATAAAAAGATTGTACTAACAAAAATCAGCAAGCCTAAAAAATATTCTTCATAACATGAATAAGCACAGCAAAAAAAAAACAATTTGATTAAATACTATATATAAAAAAAAGGGCGTGGGGTCCGGAGAAGGGCCGGACCACAAGGATCTATTGTACGCAGCCTTACCTTGCATTTTTGCAAGAGGCTGTTTCCACGGCTCGAACCCGTCACATCGCAGCAACTTTATCAGTTACGCCAAGACTCCCTTCAAATAATATATATCATAACACATAAAAAGATTGTGCTAACAAAAATCAGCAAGCCTAAAAGATATTCTTGATAACATGAATAAGCACAGCAAAAAAGATTTCAATTTGAACACATGAAAAAATTGTACTAACAAAAAACTAAGCAACCAAAAAAGATTGATAAATAGATGCATCACAGTATATACATGTAAACAAAAATTAGTAAGTGAAGAAATGGGGTATAGGAGAACGAACCATTTTGTTAGTGTTTGTGTATTTTTTGCTGCTTACGTTTTGAAGAAGAAGAAGACTGAGAGAACAACTTAAACCCTAGTTTTTTCTTTAAGTAGTTAACCTTTGTAAGATTTGGGCTCTGGCTAAAGTTGGGCTGACCTTTTAGTGGGTTTTACTAATATGGGCCTCCAACCAATTGACTATTTTGATAACAAATTTGGCCTTCAAACGCATTGGTCTTTAATTTTCGTCCCTCGTATCTGTGGTCTTTAATTTTATTTTATTTTCCCCGTTGTTCATTTAATGTAAATTGTGGACAAATGTACCCTTACCTATTCAGACCTACTTCGCTCGGTATAAGTGTTATAATATTTATAGAGTCTTTTATCTCCTGAAATTGAACTTTTGCTCTACTTGGCATGAGTTCTGTAGCAATTAAGTTATGCCGCATAAGCTGTCTGCCGTATTTTCAGAATTTGTTATAGTGTCCAAAAACTAGAGAGACGTTTTTTGGGGCATATGTTATTTATCCTTTTTAGAGAGAAAAAATCGGTAGCTAATGCGGGATGGTAGAGTCCATGTATGGGTATGTGTGTTGTTGTTTTTTTGGGAAATACATCATGTCGTCGCGGCATAAGTTGTGTAACACTTATAGAGGTTTTTTTATATTTTGGAACTGAACTTTTGCTTCGTTGGGCATAAATTCTCTAAGATTTAATTTATGCAGCATAAGTGGTGTAGTATTTCCAGAATTTGTTGTCGTGTTCAAAAACTAAAATTCAATGCTTTTGAGGCATATGTTCTTTATCCTTGTTGAGTTGAATAATGTATTTGTTTTTGTGGAGTTAGATATGCTTTTAGCCATTTTTGTGTTGAGTTTTGTCGTTTCCGACATAACTTGTAGAAATGATGATGAAAAATTATAAACTTATGCCCCACGAAAAAAAAAATTATGCAGGGTTAATTTTGTACTCTTATTTTTTACTTAAAGTTTTGAAGGACAAAAATTAAAGACCACAGATTCAAGAGGTAAAAATTAGAGATCACCCCAAAATAGGACATTTGTGCGAATGACCCTTTTTGATAAAAAGAAGTTTTTTTTGTGAAACTTACATAAATAACTATCTTTTATTGGCTTCTAACTAGATATAACTATAAAATGCAAAATTACCAAGCGTAGCTAGTTTTCTTTAAAAATGCGTGTATTTCTGTTTTTTTGAAATATAGAGAAATACAGTGAATAGTAAACACGCTCCAGTGAAATCGGGAGCTATTTATGGAACCACTCCCTATTTTACCGGTCTAGCCCGCCTCCTAAAATAACTCAAGTCTTTTTTCTCTCTCATATTTTCTCCTCCAGCAATTTGACTCTCAAGCACACCGCTCCGGCGAACTCCTACTTCTATCCTAGGATTCAATAACAATTGGGAACTAGGGCTTCAGCTGCTAAACAAACATCAATTCGTCAAACTAAAATGCTAGCCACTGATAATAAAAAGTTAAAAAGGTGCAAAATAGCTCTAATGTAATTGATTAGTTTCCCTAAAGGATGGATCTTTCACACTGTATAATTAGAATACAGGACACCTAACGACACAATGGGAAAGGAATTCATAAATGCAGCCCTTTATAATTTTTCTTTTCAGTTAAAGAATTTGATAATCACATATCAAAACGTTGGACAGTGAAAAAGATGGGATGATGTACTTCAAGATTGTCTTTCAAACGCCATCACGGAAGACAATAGGTTTATTTTAAGAGGTGGGTCTGGGTGGGTAAAATAAGGGAGTCGATTATTTTCATGAAATCGAGTTATTTGAATCAATTTGGAGATTTCTGTCAAATGAAGGGTATATTTGTTAACTTTCATAACAGTAGAGGCATAAATGACCCAAAATTGTAACGGAGGATAATTTTTAGCCATTAAATCAAAGTAGAGGAATATTTTTTATTCTTTTCCCTTCTTTTAGCGACGACCAAGAACTACGTGAACTGATCTGTCAAGGCTTTCAAACTTTTAACATATTTGGCCACTTGTCCAAATATAATTACAACATTTAGCCCCCCCTATATATATATATATATAGAGTAAACTAGTGGCATTGGCCCATGCGTATAATTAAAGGAGATATTACGGCTTATTGAGGCTGATGCGTATAATTAAAGGAGTTGACATTTTTGAAGTGGTTTTTACTTAAATATGTAGTGAGCTCTTGAGAATACTTGTATAACATTTTCAAAATGTGAGCTCGACGTGTTTAATGAAAATAATTTATCATGTGTTCTGGTGCTTAATTGAAACATGTTCATAGTTTGAGTATCTAAATAAAATTTATTGACAAATTTTAAAAATTGTTCAATGAGTGCCATATGAGTGTGTAGCGTAATTTAAGGACGCGTTTGGCCATGAGAATTTTTCACTTTTTTTCGAAAAATTATTTCACTATATTTGGAAATCAACATTTGGCCATGAAAATTCTAAATACAACTTGAAGTTGTATTTGGAATTTGAAAAACACCAAAAACCTTATTTTTACTTTTTTCACTTTTAATACATTCAAACAACCAAATATTCTTTATAAAAACTATAACCAAACACAATTCTATCTTCAACTCCAACTTCAAAATTTCAAATAAAGTGAAAAATATTTAATTTTCATGGTCAAACACCTACTAAGAGGCAACTTATGTATTTTCCCATAAAAAAAGCAACAAAAAAATAATCTTAGCACCACCAATCAAATTGTCATGGGCAGCTTGTGTTGTCGAAGCATTCATTCGTGTAGCATTCCTAAAGTGGGTCTGTTGTGCAAAAAGACACTTACCTCACAAATGTAGAAAGATGCATTCGGGCTTAGTGAAAATATCTCCAACTTTGAGGGCACTTTCTTAGAGTAAATCATAAAATTGAGGGCTGTCCGGTAAAAATATACTACTTGCTCGTCTCATAATAAGTGTCATTTTAGTCAAATTCTTTTATAACATAATAAGTGTGATCTTAGGAAATCAAGACATAAATTGACTAATATTTTTCAATTCTACCCTTAGACAATAAAATAACATCTAAATGATGATTGAAAAAATCACATAGTAACTTGATATTATTGGATTTCAATATAAAGATTTACTTCTTGTGCATATTCTAATTAAAAGGTAAAAATAATTTATTTTTATTATATAGGGGTAATTTGATAAATTTCACATTTTATTATTAATTTCTTAATATACATTTTTTTTAATTAATATGACACTTAATATGGGACTTCTCTCGTGTCTCCTCTCTTTTGATTCCACGTGCTGTGACTTGGATCCAGATATCGCAAAGAACCAAGAAAACAAGATAAAGAGAACTATAATGGTCCCTCAATTTTGAGAATTGGTTCAAAGTGGTCCATTAAGTATGTATTGAATAGTATAGATCCTTAAAATTTGTCAAAAGTTAGCATTATAGTTTCCATCCAATATTTAGTGAACTTCATTGGTTAGATTTGACGGAAATAACGCAAAAGAAAATATTGAAAACTAATTTAAAGGTACAATTATTTTAGTTTTTGTTATTTTTGATTTATTTCTATAAACTGATGCAATTTTTTTGAGGTGCAATTTTTGCTTATTTTTATATTGTTTAGGTATTTAGTGTAATTTTTTGTGTTGTATTTTCACAGATTTGATGAGACTTTCTTGATGCTAGGTTAAAAAAAAATCATTATTTCCGTTAGATTTAATGAACATAAATTGACAAATATTTGATATGTTTTATAAACTTAAAGGACCAAAACTACTTAATACATATTTAAGGGGGTATTTTAACCTATCATACAAAATGAGGGGTCATTTTCTCAACAACCCCCCTCAATTAAATCCTCTATTTTTCTCTTATAGAAAAATACCAAAACATTTCCCAAATTCCATTATCTCACAAAAAAAATGGAATTTTCTTTCCAAAAAAGTGTATCATTTTTCCTAGTTTGCTTCTTATGCCTCACCCAATTTTCTCCTATTTCTTGTGATAAGAAAGTTTCTTTAGCTTTGTATTATGAAAGCCTATGTCCTTACTGTTCCAATTTTATTGTTAATTATTTACCTAAGATTTTCAAGAATGGGATTATTGATATTGTTGATTTAAAACTTGTTCCATGGGGTAATACTAAGCTTAAAGCCA
This sequence comes from Lycium barbarum, assembly GCF_019175385.1. NCBI lineage: Eukaryota > Viridiplantae > Streptophyta > Magnoliopsida > Solanales > Solanaceae > Lycium > Lycium barbarum. The sequence continues at coordinate 5,142,051 of NC_083344.1, forward strand.
ACAACACCTTCAAATGCCAGGTACACCAAGAATCTTTTTTTTTTTTTTTTTTTGTATAAATTTCTTTTCTTCTTGTTTTGACTTAATAGTTAAAACTGCTGTCATTTTTGTTTCAATTTGTTTGACTCGACGCGGAGTTTAAGAAAGTAAAAAAAGGTCTTTTAAATTTTGTGTTATCAAACTATGTATAATGTACCAAAATATCCTTTAATCTTGTGATTCTAAACATGACACGGATTGTGTTGAAATTATAGAGTTGTCTCAGTGTTTGTTTATGCAATTTGCACAAAATATTAACTTTCAAATCTTTTTAAATGTAAAATTTGACCCGTAAACTTATATTTTATAACAAAAGATCCATAAGTTGGTAGATATATTTATCAACCATGTTTACCAACTCATCTTTAATTTGAAAGAGTAGTTATAATACAACTCAAGTTTAATACCATGTGAGAGGATTATATTAAAGAGTAGTTATACTACAAGTCGTGTTCAATTTTTCTTTTTATTGAACTAAATTTCGATCAATAGATGTTGTATTTTAAAGAAAGATCTTCTATTAGCTTATTAACTTTGTTATGAATTATGATTTGCTCATTTGGTAAGATCGTATAAGAATTGGGAAGTTTTGATGGTTTTCATAACTTGTGGGGTTTTTATGTTTATGAAAATTTAAGAAATCCGTATTGCATGTCCAAACAAAACTTTAACTTCAAATCATCCTGATTTCAAATCATGTCCAAACAGGGCCTAAGAAAGAGACATTCTTTTTCAAATAGACTAAAAGGGGAAAAAGAAACAAATTGAAATAGAGGCATTAATTGAAAATCGAAATAACTAGTTAGAGTAAGCATTAAGGGGCTTAATTGAATGAAGTTATGTTACTTTTTATGCATATGTTTTAAAAGCACTTACCTAAGATCTAAATCTTTGTGAAATAAGATAGGACTATAGGCAAAAATCGCAATTTTAAGTAGACGGATCCATAAGTTAAACTTGATTGGTTCATCGTTTGAGTTCATACTATTGAACCCGTTTTTCGCTTATTAAACAATGGGTTCAAAATGTAATATTTGTTCAAATTTTGGTAACTTCTCAGTTGAATCCCGTAAACTAAGGCTCCAGCCACCTCTGAGTTTAGAGTGTGATATTTATACATTTTGCAAATATTTTTGTGTTATACGTATAATGGTTGAACAAAAAGACAGTAAGTTCAGTTGAATATTTTGTAAACATTTTTATATATTTATGAAATTCTCTTGCCGAGATGAGAATGTTGAGATGGATGTGTGGGCACACTAGGAGCGACAGGATTAGAAATGAGGCTATTCGGGATAAGGTGGGAGTGGCCTCGGTGGAAGACAAGATGCGGGAAATGCGACTGAGATGGTTTGGGCATGTGAAGAGGAGAGACATAGATGCCCCAGTGCGGAGGTGTGAGAGGTTAGCCATGGATGGTTTCAGAAGAGGTAGGGGTAGGCCAAAGAAATATTGGGGAGAGGTGATTAGACAGGACATGACGCAGTTACAGCTTACCGAGGACATGACCTTAGATAGGAAGGTGTGGAGGACCCACATTAGGGTAGAAGGCTAGTATATAAGTCTCGTTATCTTTCCTTATTAGTAGGCGCATTAGCGCATTATAATTTCTTGTGCTTTGATTTATGTTATTATTTGCTACTTTCTGTACTTTGATTACTCTATTTTATCTGTGCCGCTTTCGTGATTTGCATTTCCATATCACTTTGAATTCCTTGATTATCCTGTTTTACTGTGTCGCTTGCATTATTTCATTGCAATATCGTTTTAAATCTTTTAACCTTATCTGACCCCCTTTTTATGCTTCTATTGAGCCGAGGGTCTCTCGGAAACAGCCATCCTACCTTGGTAGGAGTAAGGTCTGCGTACATTATACCCTCCCCAGACCCCAAGATGTGGGATTTCACTGGGCTGTTGTTGTTGTTGTTGTTGTTGTTATGAAATTCTCTTTGTTATGGTTGCAGCATGGTCCAGTTGAATGTTTTTTGGACACTGTAGAGGCTTGTGCAATCGATGCCTGGCCAGATTTGGTAAGCTACTAATCAAAGTTATTGAACATGTTTTTTGATCGTTGTAGTCAGTTCATTTAGAGCGCGTTCAGTTTGATGTATATAACAAAATAATCCTTGCATTACTAACCACTGTATGACTAATTCGTGCATTATTAATCCTTGCATCACTTGTCTTGAAGAAAACAACCCCTTTAAAGATAAATGTGTAGCACCACATTAGAAAGTATAACTTGATAAATCATAAATGACAGATAGCATGAAAGATAAATGTGTAGCATCACGTTAGAGAAGCATGTTATTTTTATATCTACCTAAGGAGGCTATTCTAAATTGTAGTTGCATTTTTATTGGATATTTTGATGCAGAATGATCACTTTCCTTTCATTTACTGTGTGGAAAATCTGGTGTACCATAAGAATTATACCCACTGGGAAACATGTTTTGAAAAACTGAATTTGAAGGCAAAGGTTATTAAGGATTGTGTTGTCAGTGGACGAGGGAAAGAGGTTAGTTCTCTTAATTGATTTAAAGCTAATCCTGTTCTTTATGTTTCTCTCTTTTTAATTTTTGGGTGTTATTTGAGCATTTCTTGGTAAGTTGGTATCATTTCTGATTCGCCTTGCTGTAAAGATTTGAATTTGTGTTTAAACAAATTTAGTTCTATTTGAAATTTATGATTTCACATCATAATGTGAAGAGAGCAGTGAGTCTACGCGTAACATATTAATAACTTCAGTTCTGCTATATGCTCAATCACTAGATGTTGAGCATTTGAATATGGAAAAAGAGGAATTTCTTCAAATCGACTATTGTTCTCGTGGATACACATTATTGAATGTACTAGCTACCTTTGAAGAGGAGGACAAGTAGCATTTTGCATCTATCTATACCATGTTTCAGTATCTGTTGTGGGAGCCGTTTGATTTAGGTTTTTCCTTTTTTCCAAGTTTTTTTTTTTTTCCAACACATTTGTTTGGTTATACATTGGACTGCTTTTTTGGTTAGTTTTTGAGATGAGTTTTTCAAGTGAAAATTGAATACTAGCTTTGATCTGCTTTTCAAGTGAAAGATCTTTACCAACTTCAATTTTTTTTTCCCAAGTGAAATGCATGTCCAAACTCCAAACACACTTTCAACTTTCAAATATCATTTTTTTAACTTTAACTTTAATAACTGTTTTTCAAGTTTCAACCAAATGTATGTCCAAACGCCTACTTGGTGTCCTTGTTTTTCATTTTATTCTCATTGATTACCGTGTTTCAGTATCTGCTGTCATTCTTAATAATTTACTGTAAATATTTTTTTCCTTCGTATTATTTTCCACAACACTTCATACACGAATTTTGGAGGCTAAGCCATTTTTTTTCAACAATTATATCAAACTGTGTTTGTTGGCGAGTTCGCTGAGGAAAGAAGGTTATTCTCTTTTTCAGTTCGAGTCCAAGTATATTTAGTACCTTCCAAGTGTTTATTCACAATTTAATGTTTAGCATAGAATGGTAGAATAGGAAGCAACAGGTAATAGCACCACCCTAACTTGTTGCTTTCTTTATCAGTGCTATCACTGTTTGTCCTTTAGAAGTTTCCTGAAGTACCTTTCTTCAGGATGCGTTTTTGTTCGTTTTCGTAGTAAGCACAGTAAAATTTAAAGAGTTCTTGATCTGTCATCCGCCTTTATTTCTTTTCACACCATCCGAAATTCTTTATAGAATCATATTTTTGGTTATTTCCGTGAAACAAATGCTTGGAATGTCACTCCTTGCACCTTTTGCATGTTGCATTATTATAAGTTTTCATTCAAGTGTTGAATAAGAGGCATTTTTTTTTTGATGATGTAAGTGTTTTATAATCACAAAGGCATCAAGGGGATGCATAGTTGCAAAAGAGTGTTGAATAAGAGGCATTAAGGTGACTTTTGCCTTCTTCGTGCCCTTAAAATGATAATCTGCTTCTCTGCCCTTTGAGGTCTTATCTGCTCCTATTATTTGCGGTTACCGAGGTGACTGATGATATTAAATTAGGTAAACAATTCATCGGGCTAAGAGTATGTGGCATCTTGTTAATGAAATTGGAATTGTAACCCTATTGTCGACTTGTTGTGACTCATTAAGTAACATAAAGAGGGAAAGTGGAAGTTTCAAAAACAAAAAAAAAAAAAAAAAAAAAAAAAAGGAAAAAAGAGGGGAAGTGAATCAAATTAGTGAAGCTTAAGCTGGAACACACCTTTGTTTTCTTAATTATGTTTTCAATAAAGAAATTCAAGATGAAATTGCTAATATAGTGATGCAAATACTTTCGGAATTTCTAATGTTGCAACAAATGATATTTTCCTCATTTCTTGCTATGCGGAGACCAGAAAAGATTTAAGTTAGTCACGTCCACTGTTTGAGATTAATGTAATTGGTCTAGAGTAACTTGGAAAGCTAGTCCTCAGCATCTATTTGTTTGACTTGAATTCCAACAAACATAAAATTGTTAACTTTGGAGCTTATTGGAAGGCAACTTAATTTGTAAATAACTTTGATGGGACAAATTTTATTTGGTATGATTTTTTGTTTCTCATAGTAGTATTATTATGTTCTGTGATTAATTTTACTTAAATCTTAATGTGCAGCTCGAACTATGTTATGCAGCTGAGACAAATGCCCTTCAGCCTCCACATAAATATGTACCATGGGTTGTTGTTGATGGCCAACCGCTTTACGATGTCAGTTTCTTTCTCTATATTTCAGAACTTGCACTATTCATTATCTAGGAGGAGTATTATATAGTCCCTTTCTAACTGTTTCTCAAATTATGTGTTTTGAGTTCTTTTCCTGCATGCTCACTGACAACAAACCCCTTCACCCCCTGAAAATTATTTCATAATAATATAAAAGTTGCCAGCTTATTCACTTTAAGGAGCGGACTTAGCCTTCCGGGCTGATTTAGAGCTTTTTACTTCTGAAATTGCTTTGCTCTAAATAGTTCCTCAAAAGCCTTTTCTAGAGTAAGTGAGAAAAATGGTCCCTTATCTTTGGTAGTAGGTTCAAGATAGTCCGTTAACTATCATTTGAGCAGCTTTGGTCCTTTAAGTTTGCCAAAAGTGAGCACTTTTGGTGTCCTTCGGATGTTTACCACCGATTGTTAAATTTAATTGGAATTGTCAAAATAGAAATATTAAACGGGAACTCACATTTGGAAGTATAGTTTTTGTAGTTTATGTTACTATTTGTTTTGTGTATTTCAAGATTCTGATGTAATTTCTGATATTTTTGGTCTTCTTTTTGTTTCGTGTGTAGTTTTTTATGTTGCGGTTTGCGGAATTTAGATGATATTTTTTGGTGTTTCTGGTTAAATTTTTTCTCCACATTTCTTGGTAAATATCTGACAGAGATCAATAGTGCTCACTTTTGGCGAACTTAAAAGACAAAAACTGCGCAGTTAGTAAAGATAAGGGATCTTTTTTGTCATTTTCTCGTCTTTTCTATATTTATTATCTGCTTTCCAAGTTTTTGTTTTGTACAACTTTTAACTGACGTAAATGGCCTGTAACCCTCGATAATTGATTGCCCTAGTGGTGTGTGAAAATTCCTTCCTATGACAATATATTTCATTGTTTCAGAACTACACAGACTTCATAAGCTTCATCTGCAAAGCTTACAAAGGAACTGCTCCAGTCCCCGGTTGCAACTCATCCGTCAATGTCATTAAAATAGGAAGGAAATTTAATCCTTTCTGTTTAAAGACGACAGCTATTTCCAAATTATCAACTATAAGTTCAGCTATTACGTCGTGGTTGAACCGCTTTAACCTGGCTGCATTTGCATAATCCACAAGCTGCTTTGTCGTGCTGCTGCTTATAACATACCCGAGTTCTTTGATGCTAGTTCTTTTTATGAAGTGATGAAGATACTGTAGTTGGTGAATGCATTTGTAATATTTGTCATTTTGGATGATAATGAAGGTTCTCAGTTCTCTCTAATCAGCTGTTGATAGGAAATGTTGTAATATGAGAATTTGGCTCAATTGGGATGTGGGAATACAAAGTATGGATTTTTATAAGTTGTCTACATGAAAGCAGCCAAGTCTTGAGTCTGCACTTCAACAAACTATATTATAGAGGTTAATCCAGGATCTAAATTCAACCAGTTAATGATCTTATTTTATATTATCATACATTTTGGTTTTTGTTGCATAGATGCACACAGTTCAAGTCAAAAGTAATGGATTCAGTTGAAACACACAAATGATTGTGTTATGACTATGTTGTTGTGGCTCTGTATACTATTCACACACTGAATATTCCCCTTTGTAACCAATTCCTTGAGGTAAGCTGTACTTCACTGTAGTTTTAAATGTTTATATTGTTCAGACGCTTTAAGAATATTGTTGGATTCGTGTCGGTCTTCTAAAAATAGTGTATTTTCTAAAGATTCAATACATAGATAACATTTTTGAAAAATCTGAGTAAAATAACATTGTGAGAATAAAATTTACATTGATAGCGGATAACGATGAAGAATGCAATAACTCATTTTTGCTCCTCTATTGAGCTTTTGCACTATATCTCTGCATTTTAATGATGTGAGGCATTTTAGATATAATTGTATGGATTTGATTCAAAGCATACAATATCACATTATGTTAAAAATATGGATTTGACCCAAAGCACATAATATCACATTATGTTAAGAGTAACACCTACAACAGAAGAGTTTCGCGAATAGCTAAAAATCTGTAGTAGTATTTCTTGAGGAAGCATAAGGTTTATGGAAATTAAAGAATTAAGTTTGTAAATATTTAAATTTCCTTTTTATAAAAAGTATAGGATGCCTTCTTATTTCACTTTAGACTTGACGCGATAGTTCCCGTGGGGTGGCAGAATACAAAATATAATACAGTGGTATTTGTATATGGAGAATCAAACTTACCTTCCTAACTACAAATGAACATTATTATTTTTGAACCGTGGCACTATAAAATTCCATGAAGAAATAATTTTTGAGAAGTCGCACTTGATTAGGGGTGATATTGATGAGAGAGTCCTCGACTTAAGTGACACAAAAAAAAAATTGGAATAAAAAAAAAAAAAAAAAAAGAGTTACAAAAGTAGGTTTCACGCACAGATTCTGTTCGTGAAAGAGGCTAACTTTTTTTTAAGCTATCAAAATCATGTTTTTTTCATACTTTGGGCAAAGATTAGTCATGTTTCAAAATCCCGAAATATCAATATTTTATAGAACTTAATATCTTTTTTTTTGCGTACAATATGTCGGCTCATTACATCGAGTATAACTAAACGTTTGGATCGTTGTTTTAGGGATTGTAAAGTGCCCCGAAGTAAGTTTTGTTTGTTTGGAAACTTGTCATCTTTAAGTTTAAGTGTCATATTTTATGGGGTTTTGATCTAAGTGTTTTATTATTTAGTCAAATCGAATGTACAAATAAAAATATTTTGATCTACCTTTACTTTTTTATATTATGTTGTTATTTTTCTTTTTTTGTCTTTTTTGTTTTTGCTATGTCTTTTGTGTAATCCGCATTTTTTTTAATGTAATGTGTATTTTGTATTGTTTGGAAACTTGTTATCTTTATGTTTAAATATTATATTTGAATGTACAAATATAAATATTTTATTTAACAATAATTCATTGTCACACCCCATTTTAACCGGGTTAATTTAAGGGTATGACGTATTGGTGATTCCTGTTTTATTTTATTTAAGGAGTCGCCACCTAATTAATTAACGGTGAATTAGGACACCTAGATGTTAACTAAGGCAGAATTAAAACTAAACCTCAATTAATAGTCTGCTTAACCAATGTGATTCTAAGTAAGGGCTCTATATTATTCTAAAGGGAAGGGGTTAGGCATCCTCTAGAATCCGTTAACTTACGGTTATCCGACCAACTTAGGTTAATTAATTAGATTGAATATAGTGTTTGAATTTTAAGAAAAAATGGTTTGCTTATATTACTAAGGTTCCAGAAAAATATAATAATGCCGCTTGAACTAATTTGTAGAGAAATATAATAATTTCACAAAGGAAATGTTGAGACTTATAAATGTTGTTAAAACTTTGCATGAGAATAGTGATGTTATTTTTTTAAAAGAAAAATAAGACTTGTAGAAAATATAATAATTTATGTAGAAGAATATTTAAAATGTTGTTTATAATAAGACTTATAAAAGACTTCTAATAATAAAGCTATTAAAAATAAGGTCAATGCTTTGTATAAAGGGAAACCTTAGAATAAAATTTATAATAATTGCTCATAGTTTTAAAGGAAGTAGCATAATAAGAATGGAGTTTACAAAACATGATAACTTACATATAAGTAGAAGAAGATGCGAATTTATGCAATGTTTTAATAAATATTTGAACTAAGTAATGAGGTATTAATTGATTTTCAGTTTATGAATAAAAATACAAAATAGTTAATAGATTTCCTTTATCTATTTTTTAGTATCTTTATCAACTATGCTTAATTAAGAATATGCGTGATTGATTCAAAACTTGAAGAGTTACTTAAAAATATACTTATAATTGCGTATTAGTGACGTTTTGAAACATTTATGATAAAATGTGATTCCCTTTATTTAAAATATATAGTCATGCCATTTTGCAAATCAATTATTCCAAATAAAATAAAAGCATGAAAGGAAGAGAATAACTTATGGAATTAATTATTAGTTTCTCTTAAATTAGCTACCCATAACTAAGACTAAACCCCACTAAATTTATTAGAATTCATCTAAGTTAAGAAAACAAAACAAAATAAAGAGTTAATCATGCCATACAAATCAAATGCACAGAAATAAAAATAGAAGAGCCAATATAGTTTAATGGGCTCAGCCCATTTTCGGACTGCTGTTGTACGGGCTTTGGCCCAAAAGATTTCATTTGCTGCGGATGAATTGAATGACGGACGACTCGGAAGAAAATCATGTTGGGTTTTAGCCCAACATCGAACGTGGCAGGGAAACGAGTCCCTCGGACCCGTACACAGGTTCATGCAAAGCAACGAAAGAAAAAAAAAAAATTAGTGTACAATCGATAAGGTTAAATATATAAAAATGTGAAACTAAAGGCAATCCAGTAGAATATATATATATATATCATGATGGCCTCTCTTTGTTTAACCAATAATTATTTCGTAATACATAACCAGCAACCCATGGATTCATGCTAATTTCCTAGAAACTACTGGATCATGGTACATGAAAATATGCCCTTTTGCTTCAACAACAACGTCAACAACCACTCTGTTTTTTTTTTATTTCTGTTTCCCTGTGTATGTTGGTCTGGTCTTTGTTCTATAATGACAGTAGAGGCAGTGGAGATATTCGTTTCTTTATGAATCGTATAGACGGACTTTGTTGCAAATTGGTATGGCATAAGAATCTTGATAGCATATTTATTGTCGTGGTTTTGTGATATTGCAACAACAGACCAGACAACAACATATTTTAAGAACAACATATTTGATGTTGAGACTATTGACACTATGGCAAGAAACCAAACAACATTTCAACATAGGCCACAGCTGAATAATATCAGATACAAAACACTAACACACGAATCTTCTCTTAATTAAATGCATATTGGAGATAGTCAACGTAGCCAAGAAACCATTTCACTTTGAATCAACAAGCTGAAACCCAACATGAATCAAACACAGATTTATTAAAGCATGTGACTGATCAAGCTAGGTATGGATCATATTCGAATAGGTTGTGGACTAAACGACTTCTTAGGACAGTTTGCACCTTAAATAGAATCCATAGGAATGCCAGCGATTATGTAAATTCATCTTAGCTCAGGTTAGGTTGAAGCAATAACTAAACTAGGATAAACCAACTAATGCGTACAAACTAGATAACAGCATACAAATATGATTTCTAAAACAACAAAAAAAAACTAGTGTTAATCGAATTTTGTCTTGAGATTCATAAACTGACTAAATTACAAGTCAAACAGAGAAGCATATGAACAAACAGAGAAATGGAGAAAAACATATCCAGCAAAATGTATAAAGGGTCCATTAACAGACTAATCTGCCAGAAATCAATAAAGTTGCATTAGGCATCATATTAAGCTAAACAAACAGTCCCCATATATAGTTATCAAACCAAATGGCAGCTTAAGATGATGAATGTCACATAGATATCAAATTTTAGGAGTTGAGTAAACATAAGTTTGGATTGAAGAATATGCTGACTTTAAAATGCCAAAATCACCTTCAGCAGATGAATAAGCTATTCTAAACAGGCCCAAACAAACCTGATTGTGCCAGATTAGAGACCAAATCGAATCAGCGACCATCATTGACATATCATATAATCATTCCATCGTATTTAAACCAGACAGATTTCGTTCATGTCAGAGTATATTATTCGAATAAACAGAGTGAAAGAGGGGCAGTACCGAAATGTTTTATTCACATGCCAATATACCTAAGTTATATACATGGTGCTATGTATATTAGATGTATATCGAGCGCATACTTCCCCTCTCGCCTTGATACCCACTGTATACCCTGTGTATATTCATCTTTGAACAGGTTCTAACTCTCGAGAATTCAATCTAAACACCCCAAAACTACGATGTTCATCTTTCACAACTCATCTTAGTAATCAAACACCCTATCCTAACAGCATCTAAATATCAACAAACAAACGACGATAGGGAAAACTACACATTTAGCTAACTAAAGCAAACACTAAATACCGAAAACAAGAGACGCATTAAGGTTTACCTTTTTGTCGTGCAGCGAACGGGATTCTAAATCTTCAATCTACCTCCGAACACTATCAAATTTAGCTCGCATATGTGCGGATTCGAACTGATACCAAGGGTAAACGAAACAAAATTGATTTAATATATTTTGACTTGGTAGAAATGACCCCTAAATGACTGATATTTAGGGAATTCGAGGCGACTTATGTTTTCTTAGGACGATTTTTTTTTGCGACTCGAGAAACTCGATTCTTAGGGAGTTTTCGGAATCCAAAAACCTTCCCTTTTTTGCTTTCCCCCCGCCCCCTTTAAATGGATCCAAAAGTCGGTACTTATCCCCCCCAAATTTTAGGGTTTTCATTCGTACCCCTAAAAAAAATAACGAGGGGAGCGTGGACAGAGATGAAGGACAGGCGTGGGGGGCAATGGAGAGTGGTGATGACAGGGATGGGGGACAGTGCGTGGTGTGGTGACAGTGGTAAGGGGTGTGTCAGACGCGTGGGGTGGGAGTGACAGTAGCGAGTGGAGATGATGATGGTGGAGACAGGTATGGTGCGGCGTGGGGTGTGTCAGAGGTGTCGGTGATGAAGTGGAGAGTAACGTGGGGAGCAGAGATGTGAGGCGACGATGATGATGAAGGAGCAGAGTGGGGGACAAGGCTGAGTGGTGGAGGAGGTGGAGGCGTGAAGGAGGTGGAGCAGAGGAGGCGGAGGAGGTGAAGCGGCGGTGAGGACGGGTGGCGACGAGGAGGAGAGGATGGTGGAGAAGGGGCGGAGATGGAGAGGAGAAGAGAGGAGGAGGGTGCGGGGGAGGCGGCTGGTGGAAGGTGAGAGAGAAATGAGGGGAAACCCTAAAAGGGTTCCCCTTATTTTCAATGAAATGGGTCAGACCCGGTTCATTTACGGACCGGGTCAATTTTTACACCGGGTATTAAAAGAATAGGCTAATAAATTAAAACACGGATTATTCTAAAAATTGAGATAAGGGATATGGACTAGTCCAAAATTATCAGGAGTCAATCGGGCTTTAATTTGGAGTCCGGTAAGTCAAAATGCGGACCGAGTGCAAGAAATAGTTTGGCTTTAAATTTGAATAAAATACCCATTTTAATTAATGAATATACCGAGGGTGACAAAATATTACTTAATACCAAAAATGTGTGATTATTAGACTCGGGTAATAAGATCATATGGTGTTATAATAGCCGTGTAATAATATATATTATTTTTCTTTGAAAATCCGCACTAAATAAATACTATTATTTAATTATGCAAAGATAAATGCGTAAGCTGGTAAAAATGCCGAAATGATAAGAATTGTGAATTATAATAATATTAATAAATAATAATAATAATTATTATTATTATAATAGAATAATAAAGTGTCGGTATTGATAAGAGGCTAATAATTATAGTAAACATAATATATATATTTTATTTTTTTCAAAAAAATATTAGAAGCTTAAAAATAGGTATTTTGGCAGAGAGGCGGGACAAAATTGGGTGTCAACAACTTGTCCCTCTTTGCCCGATAATGATGAAAGAGTTGTCGGGCAAAGACGTTGACTCAGTAGCCTATTTTGTCCCGGCTAAAGGAAACTTGAGAGGATTATGACCGGACTCCGGTCTCTGAGTTGCCTACATATCTCGGGCTATACGAGAATCAGGTCGAGTGTAGTTCTGGGACAATTACGACACTTGAACCCCGATTGGCGCGAAGCTTGCAAAATATTGTCCCAGTGTTGAATTATGATAACACTGAGTATTATGATAGAAACTTGAGAATTCTGAAAATTGAATTGCTGAAATGCAAGAGAATACTTGTAATTAGAGACGAGTGTTCGAGGTAGATCTTTGACCCGTGTCGGAAGTCTGATTATCCTTCCCGACAAATTGCCCCAGTTCGCTGCTGAAGAAAAAGTTCCACGAGTTGATGTGTGATGCCAACTTTGATATTGTCAAAAGCCACAAGCTACAAAACAATTGTTAGCAATAAAGAAATAATATGTGTAAATAAGACAGGGTTAGAAAAGTTTACACTTGTAACCCCTGTTTCGAAAGTTGAATCCACAATATACTTTGGAGATGAATTAAATTTACGGCCTCCAATTGAATCGATATTGAGATCCACTTTAACGAGAGCTAAATCCAAAATTGAATTTGAAATACCCCTAAATTGAATTTGAAAATACCCGCATTCTGAGGTGGGTGCCTGAACTGAAATATAAGATACCCGCATTCGGAGGTGGGTGCCTGAACTTGAAATATAAGATACCCGCATTCGGAGGTGGGCGCCTGAACTGAAATATAAGATACCCGCATTCGGAGGTGGGTGCCTGAACTGAAATATAAGATACCCGCATTCGGAGGTGGGTGCCTGAACTTGAAATATAAGATACCCGCATTCGGAGGTGGGTGCCTGAACTGAAATATAAGATACCCGCATTCGGAGATGGGTGCCTGAACTGAAATATAAGATACCCGCATTCGGAGGTGGGTGCCTGAACTTGAATATAAGATACCCGCATTCGGAGGTGGGTGCCTGAACTTGAAATATAAGATACCCGCATTCGGAGGTGGGTGCCTGAACTTGAAATATAAGATACCCGCATTCGGAGGTGGGTGCCTGAATTGAAATTGACATACCCGCATTCTAAGGTGGGTGCCTAGATTGAAATTGACATACCCGCATTCTAAGGTGGGTGCCTAAATTGAATTTTGAAATACCCGCATTCTAAGGTGGGTGCCTAAATTGAAAATTGACATACCCGCATTCTAAGGTGGGTGCCTAATTTGAACATTGCAATACCCGCATTCTAAGGTGGGTGCCTGAATTGAACATTGAAATACCCGCATTCTAAGGTGGGCGCCTAGATTGAAATTGACATACCCGCATTCTAAGGTGGGTGCCTAAATTGAATTTTGAAATACCCGCATTCTAAGGTGGGTGCCTAAATTGAAAATTGACATACCCGCATTCTAAGGTGGGTGCCTAATTTGAATTTTGAAATACCCGCATTTTAAGGTGGGTGCCTGAATTGAATATTGAAATACCCGCATTCTAAGGTGGGTGCCTGGATTGAAATTGACATACCCGCATTCTATGGTGGGTGCCTGGATTGAACATTGAAATACCCGCATTCTAAGGTGGGTGCCTAATTTGAACATTGAAATACCCGCATTCTAAGGTGGGTGCCTAAATTGAAAATTGACATACCCGCATTCTAAGGTGGGTGCCTAATTTGAATTTTGAAATACCCGCATTTTAAGGTGGGTGCCTAAATTGAAAATTGACATACCCGCATTCTAAGGTGGGTGCCTAAATTGAATATTGAAATACCCGCATTTTAAGGTGGGTGCCTAAATTGAAAATTGACATACCCGCATTCTAAGGTGGGTGCCTATATCATGTCCACTTCCCATGGTGCAAAAAATGTAAATCCACATCCACTTTCAGGGTGCAGAAAAATAAATCCAAGTTCACTTTCACAGTTCAAAATATAAATCTACGTCCGCATTTCACGGTACAAAATATAAATCCACGTCGACTTTGACGCCCGTATTATACGGTACAACAGTAAATTTACATCTACTTTCCGTCTGCATTATACGGCGCAAAAATAAATTCACTTTTACTTTCAAAAACATAAATCTGTATCCACTTTCTACAATTATATGTATATTTGTTTTTGTAATATGATTCTATTTCCACTTCCATGCTCGCATCCACAATGTAAATGTAAATCCACGTCCACTTTAGAAATAGTATTGTAAAAAGATATCCACATCTTAATCCATGTCCCGTTGTGACGGAAGTTAAATATATAATTAACCCCCACAATTTGATATACGATGCAATATTTCGATCTTGTTATCTTATTAACACACTTCATTCTAAAAGAATTTGATAATGATTTGAACATGTATGAAGTGATGACGAAATTGAGGAATTCTAACCAATAACAGGTGATCAAGGTCAGTGTCCATGATTATATGTATTCGATCCATCGATGAATGTCACGAGCTAAAACAACTGTTAGTGATAAGAATCAATAGCTGGGTCTAAAAGAATTATACTTACAGCCCTTGGTTGAGAAGATGAACTTGTATCCACTGTTGCAATTGAAATTTCGTGATGAGTGGAACGACGCCCACCGTTCGGCATAAGCTACCTTTGCATCCACGCTGAAGAGTATTTGCATTTTGAAGAAAGTTAACTTTTGATCACGCCCATAATTTAATACATGCACCGTGTTCATGTTAATTGGACCTGTCTCAACAAAGAAAAATTGTGAGTTTAAAAGAAAATTGGTTGACTTGTGCATGTCGGGGAACTTGGCCCTTGAATTGACTTTTGTCTCGATCGCGTCCACGTTCTTCGATGTCTCACCATATATCTTGCTTTGCCGGGGAGTTTCAGTTATAAAAAAAATGTATTTTGAAAATAAAAGTAATGAGATTTAGATGACTTTGAAAGGAAATACTTAGTGGCTCTAATATGTAACATGATTAAGAAGACTCGATTTTTGAATTTACTCACATTTTAGAAATATGGATGGACTTTTGTTTAAGACCACTTTTATGCTACTTCTAAAAATTTGTCCCAGTTTCAGTCTTAGAGATGCTTGATTCTGGACAATTGAAAAATAAGAACTTATAATGAAAGTTTTCGAAAGTGATTTGACCGACTTCGAAATTTGTCCCAGTTTAAAGTCCTGGAAACGCTTGGTTCTAAACGATCGAAAAGTGAGAAAATTGTAATGAAAATTTTTTGAAAGTGATTTGACCGATTTCAAAATTTTGTCTCAGTTTCAAGATACTAAGACACATGAATTTAAGCGGTGGGGAAGACCAAGTTTTGTATAAAAATCCTTATGTATTTTATAGGAACCAAAATGTTTGGACAAACTGAAAAATTTCAAAATAGAAGGGCCGAACCCGCCTCGGGTCGCCTACGTATCCCCAAAGGAATCAGGCCAGACGTAGTTCGTGATGAACATAAAGATTTTTGAGTTTGTTTTGTTTTTTTACTAAAGGGGGGGCCGAACCCGATATGGGTTGCCTACGTATCCAAAAGGAAATCAGGCCACACGTAGTTCCACTCATACAACAAAACACTGAAATATTTTGAAAAAGTGGCCGAACCCGATGTGGGCTGCCTACGTATCCAACAGGAAGTCAGGCCAAACGTAGTTCCAACCACAAACAAAGATACTGGAATGATTTGAAAAGAGTGGCCGAACCCGATATGGGCTGCCTACGTATCCAACAGGAAGTCAGGCCAAACGTAGTTCGTTACATACAACAAAAACACTGAAATCTTAATTTAAAAAGGCCGTAACAAAACATAGAGGCAACATGACAAAAGGAACTAAATGTTCTAGTTGATGCCTCCGGCCTACTACAAAAGGAAATTTAAACTTAAAATACTGAAACTCCCGGCGAACCGGGGCTAAGATAGAAGTTCAATTTTGCAACTCAGGTCCTGGCTCAGCAGCCTATAAAGTCAATATTTCAGCAAAGTCTTTGATTATCATAGCGTGATCATCTTCATCTTCCACGAACAGGTTCTTGACTCCCTCCACGATATCATCATAGGCAACTTCAACAATCAGATCTGAAGGTTTTGAGAAAGTTTGATCAATGGTAGGAATAGGTTTTGGCAATGCAATCTCCTTCCTTTTATTCTTTCGTGCTTTCTTCGCTTCTTCCTCAGTTGGCTCATATCCCAAACCGAATGTAAATTGTTGCGTAGGGAGAACGACTGGCTCAACCCGCCCATTTAGTGTTTTCCCTAGCCCAAATCCAGGTTGGTACCCATTTCTCACCATTTCTTTTGCAACCATAATTGCGGCACATGATCTTTTGAACTCTTGAGTTTGACATACTTCACTCTCCTTAGTGACATTCACAACCTCCCAAGCGTGGTAAGCTGCTCCGTCGAACCCTCCTTCTGCCTCGACGAATGGGGTGGATTGCTCTAGATAGAAAGACATATCTCCTTCTCCGTGTATACATATTTGTTGCTGATCCCACTCGAATTTGACAGTTTGGTGCAAAGTAGATGGTACGGCCCCAGCCAAATGGATCCACGGTCTACCTAACAGCATGTTGTATGTCGTGGAAATATCAAGTACTTGAAAATCCATAATGAATTCAACAGGGCCAATCAACACTTTCAACTCTATTTCCCCAATAGGGCGCCTTTGAGCCCCATCAAATGCTCGAATATTCATATCACTGGTCTTGAGCTCACTAACATTATATCCGATCTTCTTCAGACTTGCTAATGGACAGATGTTGAGTCCAGAACCCCCATCAATCAATACTTTAGCCACAAACATGTTACGACACTTGACAGTTATATAGAGTGCTTTGTTATGCATACATCCTTCTGGCGGCAGTTCTTCATTATCGAAGCTGATTCGATGGCTGTCAAGTACGCGCTCAATCATCCCAGCTAACGCCTCACTAGTTGTTTCGCTTGGAACATACGCTTCATTCAAGATCTTCAACAATGCATTCCTGTGCATATCTGAACTCAAAAGCAAAGAGAGAATAGGAATTTGAGCATTGGTCTTTTTCAACTGATCCACAACTGAGTACTCACTAGCCTTGATCTTCCTCAAAAATTCTTCTGCTTCGGTTTCAGTCACGACCCTTTTGGGAGGTACATTGGCTTCCTTAACTTGCCCCAATCTAACTAGCTCTTCTGGAGAATAGCATCTTCCAGACCTTGTCATTCCTGATGTCTTAACCTTGTCAGTGATCGTGTCCTTTCCTCGACATTCCATCACAGTTTGTTGATAATTCCATGGTACGGCTTTTGTATCGAGCACTGGTAACTGATTTGGTGCTTGAACTACTTCCACAGGCGTTGATGAAGCTCCTAATATCTCGACAGGCACACGACCCCTTATCACTACAGCCGGAGAAGCAACGGCTACAAAATCATGATCCTCCACACGATCCACAGGCACTATAAATTCGGCTGGGTCGTCAACATTTTCATCTATTCCAATCATATTTATCGTGGCCCCATCATGGGTCGGGAGTGGATTGTTAACCACATTTGGTGTTGGTGGTTTGACCGTGATCTGTTTTGCTTCAATAAGATCCTCAACCTTATGCTTCAATGCGTAACAACGATCAGTGGAATGGCCTTTTACCCCCGAATGATATGCACATGTTTTAGTGGGATCAAAGCTTCTGGGTAATGGATCTGGAATTCTACCTTCCACGGGATATACTAAGCCTGAAGCTTGCAGTCTTTCGAAAACAACGCTCAGTGGTTCTCCCAATGGTGTGAAATTGCGGAACGGTTTATTTGGGCGAGGTGCGGATGCATTGTTTGGATGATGAGTTTGTGATGGTGGAGCTGTATATGTTGGTGGTCGTGGAGCTCGATATGCTGGTTGTGTGTTGTAAACAGGGTAGGATATTTGTGGTGATTGAGGTTGGTAAGATGACAAAGCTTGGTCGTAGGGATGTGGAGAATATTGGAAATATTGTGAGTGGTGAGCGTTAGGCTGGTATCGCGGTGGTCGTTGATGGCGGTATGATGTGTTTCCCAAGGCCATCACCGATGCTGCTTCTTTCTCTTTTTTCTTTCCATTTCCGAGAGTACCAGTTTGTATAGCCCTACTGGTAGACTGCAAAGCTGCTAGACTTGTTATTCTCCCTGTCTTAATGCCATCTTCGATCATGTCCCCAGCTTTGATCACTTCTGCAAAAGTTTTTCCACTCATTGTCACCAAACGTTCATAGTATTCCGGTTCTAGTGCTTGAATGAAGAAAGTAACCATTTCTGTCTCCTCCATGGGTGGGTGTACCCTAGATGCTTCTTCCCTCCACCGTATAGCATATTCTCGAAATGATTCGGTGAACTTCTTCTTCAACTTTGTAATTGAGATTCTGTCAGGAGCGATCTCAACATGAAACTTGTAGTGATCCACAAAAGCATTTGCTAAATCATCCCAAGTACGCCATTTGGTTGTATCTTGCTTAGAATACCACTCCAAGGCTTTTCCACTCAAACTCTGATTGAATAGTTTGACTCTTATCCCTTCATTCTTCCCCACACCAATCAACTTTTCACAATAGACCTTCAAATGGAAGAAAGGGTTCCCCGACCCATCAAACTTCTCAAATTTTGGAATCTTGTAACCTGGTGGCAATTCTACCTCAGGAAATGCACATAATTCTTCATATCTCACGCTTTGGTTACTACCAAGTCCACGCAAACTTCTCATGGCATCTTCCAAACTTTTGAGCTTTCTATTTATCATTTCATCATTAACTGACCGTGCCTCATTTTCAACTTCGACATAATGATCAACATCTGTGCGACATTGTCCTTGAATCTGTGTCATGGGTGGAGCTGTGGTATAAGTATACAACGGCGGAACTTGATGTGTGTCATGTGCTGGCGGTATGAATTGAGCTTTTGAAGAGGTGGTTGTAAATAAAAAGGGAGCATTTTGAGTGAGGTGTTCGGAACGAACTGGCTGAGAAGTGGTGAAATAATTTGCTTGGTTAAATTCGTCCAAATTTGGGAATGGATGTGGCACAGGCAAAGTTTGACGAACTCCCTGGGACGGAGTCATATGTGGCGGTGTTTGAGAAAATGACCGGTTATGAAGTACCATATGACTTAGTTCGGCAACTCGTCGCTCCAGACGAGCAATGGTCTCCAAATGTGTTTCTGGTTCATTAGAGGATGTGGGATCACTCGTGATTGGTAAACTAAGAGATGGCTCAGATGAAGTGGTTGCATTGATCAAACTTTGCTCCATTTTAGAACGAGTCCTTTTAGTTAACCAGGTGATTAGTGATGAGTCAGAATCTGATTTCTTGGCTTTAGACCGTGTGAAATATGGATGCTCCGCCAGTTCCCTTTTAGCACAAGTCAACCTTCTTCGTTTTGAAAATAGGTTTAAAAAGAAAAAAGATAAAAACAAGAAAAAGAAAAGGAAAGTGAGTCAGTATACGGTAAGGATAATATTATTGCATATAAACACATTATTGCACATAATACATCGCGTTTTATAATGCAAGGGACCTCTTTATGCCAGAGGTAGGCCTAACGAACATTGAAGGACAAACATGTCTTTTATGTATCATTCCATAACTCTTCTTACAACTAATTTACAATAAAATAAAATTTATTACATGCCAATAAATAAATACATCTCAAAGTTAAACTAAGATATCTAATACTTCAACTCCACTAATTTCTTTTGGTTGTCTTCAACCTCCAGCATTAATTTAGATGCTCCACGTCAACCTGCAACAAAAGGTCAGTTTTTCTTGAAATACTTATCTATAGAGTACTAGGTCTACATATTCCACATATTTGTCCTTCAAATAATGCACATAGATAGTGAGTAGTGTCACTTAGAGTCATAGACTCTTTTGGACATTTGGTAAGGTTGACTAATGAACTTAATACACCAAGGGTATTAAGCCTCCTAGGTTTAGAATGATGCATGTCCTTACAAGGTTTTGGCTTCGCTCTACCCTAAGTAGACTAAGAATGGGTTTACTAGACGCAAAGTTCCCAAGCGGACTGCTCGAGTGAGAAGGCTACGCGGTCCCCGTTATTCGGGCACCCCCGCGCATGCGCCAACTCCCTTAAAATTTGGATTCTATGAAGAAATTTGCGGGTGCGCTAAGCACACCTCGCGTGTACGTGTGATAGTGTGAATTTTCCAAAAGTGGAGGAAATATGAACGGAATGCCAGTTTAAGGAAAGCAGTAATAACATATTACACAGAAAATACATATAAGGAATAAAAATACTTAAAAGCATATAAAGCAACAATATAGACAAAATAAAGCAAAATAAACAAAGCATCCAACAAATGATTTATTAACCTAAGTTGTTATGGTTAAGAGCCTAAAGTCCCCAGCAGAGTCGCCAAGCTGTCACACCCTATTTTAACCGGGTAGATTTAAAAGTATGACGTATTGGTGAT
This sequence comes from Lycium barbarum, assembly GCF_019175385.1. Classification (NCBI taxonomy): domain Eukaryota; kingdom Viridiplantae; phylum Streptophyta; class Magnoliopsida; order Solanales; family Solanaceae; genus Lycium; species Lycium barbarum. The sequence goes on from NC_083344.1 coordinate 5,162,800, forward strand.
TCCTGTTTATTTTGTTTTAAGGAGTCGCCACCTAATTAATTTAACGGTGAATTAGGACACCTAGAGGTTAACTAAGGCAAAGTTAAAACTAAACCTCAGTTAATAGTCTGCTTAACCAGTGTAATTCTAGGTAAGGGCTCTATATTATCCTAAAGGGAAGGGGTTAGGCATCCTTTAGAATCCGTTAACTTACGGTTATCCGACCAAACTTGGGTTAATTAATTAAGATGAAAATTCATATAAAAGAGGACTTTGAATGCCATTTTAAATAAACTCGTAAATATTACTAAGGCTTTAAATCAAATGCTATTTAGAAATAAAACTTATAAAAGATAGTTTGCATAAAAGAGGATTTTAGAGGCTATTTAAATAAAGCTTAAAATGTTGCTAAGACTTCATATGAAAGTAATAATGCTGTCGTTTGAAATAATACTTGTAAAAATATGATGCGTTGCATACAAGAAGATTTTAAAGGCTATTTAAAATAAGACTCGAACATGCTAAAACCTTGAATGAAAAATGTAATAATGTTCTTAAAAAATAAGACTTGCAAAAATATAACAACTCGTCTATAGCAAAATGTGAACTTTAGACAAAATTTTGTATTATATCAATATGGTGATGTAAAAATACCTAAACTTATTTTTTTTCTTTTAAATGTGATGGATAGGGTATGAGTTTTCATTCTTTTATATTAACTATACTTGGATAAAAGAAGTGTATTATTGGATAAACTTTGAAAAATTATTCATAGAATGTATTTGAACTTATATTTGCATATTAATGACGTTTTGAAATGTTTAGATAGTAAGAATAAAATATGACTCCATTAACTCAAAGTATATCGTCATGCTATTTGTAAATTAATAAATAAAATAAATATTAGGTGCTATAATATAGTTTTGACATAAAAGAAAAATGAAGCTTATGGAATTAACGGGTCTTTCTTAAGTTAACTACCCTTTCACTAAAAAAAACTAAGTCTCATATTAATATAGTAAGGTTCATTTGACTAAGGAAACGAACAAGTAAAGTGTTAGTTGCACAAATACAAATCAAAACATGAAATGAAATAAAGAGGGGGCAAATGATATTAAAACGGGCTCAGCCCACTTTAGGCATGCTGAGAAACTGTCACGCTATTGGGCCTTAGCCCAGAATTTCCGTTTCTTTTGTTTTGCTGCGGACTGGCTGGACGCGGAAAAGATTTCGTTGGGGTTTTAGCCCAACACCGGATGTGGAGGAAGAACGAGCCCCTCGGACTCGTATATGACGGTCATGCATAAAATGAAAGGGAAAGGATTAGCATGTAATCGATGAATAAGGTCAAACATGTAAAATGTGAACTCAAACAAAATAAAATATAATCAAGAAGGCAATTGAAATGGGGATGAGGCTTGACTGAAACAAAATTTTGAGAAAAACAGGAAACGATCTTACAGCAAACCTTTTTGTTTCGAACTAAACGATGACAATTCCCTATTTCTGAGACAGACAAGAATCTTCTTCGGGCGCAGCGAAGTGAGGCGAAGGTCTCGAACTACTCGAAACACTTTGAAATTCGAACTCGTGGGTGCTCGAATTCGAACGAACACTCGAAGAAAAACAGAATGAGATCTAATATTTTTTGTGACAATATATAGCAAAATTAAAAGCGGATGTTTTTTTAAAAGAGGAACTGGAACAAATACAGACCTATATTTTAGAGGAAATTTGGCGATTCAAGAACTTTCTTGGGGTTTCGTTGCCCTCCCTCCTCCCGATTCCACTCCACCACTATTTATAGGATTTTTTAGGTTTTGTGTTGAAGAAAGAGAGAGAGAGAGGGGCGGGGGACAACTAAGAGTGGAGATGACAGTGGGCGTGGGGAACAGAACGTGGGAGTGGTAGAGGTAGTGGAGGTGTCAGACGCGTGGGTGGAGACAAGGTGAAGTGGCGAGGACAGCGGCGTGAAGTGGCAGTGGGGGTAACGTGATGAGTGGGGGTGTGATAGAGGTGTCAGAGAGGACGATAATGGAGGGAATATGTGGCGGAAATGGGGAAATAGGGGAGGAGATGAAGCAGTGAGGTGGCGATGGGGGGTAACGTGGAGGCGGCGATGAGGTGGAAGAGGGAGAAAGGGAAAGGGAGAGAAAGGGAGGGGGTGCGGCGGTGATAAGGGGTGGCGACGAGGAGGAGAGGATGGTGGAGAAGGGGCGGAGATGGAGAGGAGAAGGTGACGAGCGGCGGAAATGAGGGGAAACCCTAAAAGGGTTTCCCTTATTTGGTGCGAAACGGGTCAGACCCGGTCCATTTATGGACTGGGTCAATCTTATATCCAAGCTGTCACACCCCATTTTAACCGGGTTAATTTAAGGGTATGACGTATTGGTGATTCCTGTTTTATTTTATTTAAGGAGTCGCCACCTAATTAATTAACGGTGAATTAGGACACCTAGATGTTAACTAAGGCAGAATTAAAACTAAACCTCAATTAATAGTCTGCTTAACCAATGTGATTCTAAGTAAGGGCTCTATATTATTCTAAAGGGAAGGGGTTAGGCATCCTCTAGAATCCATTAACTTACGGTTATCCGACCAACTTAGGTTAATTAATTAGATTGAATATAGTGTTTGAATTTTAAGAAAAAATGGTTTGCTTATATTACTAAGGTTCCAGAAAAATATAATAATGCCGCTTGAACTAATTTGTAGAGAAATATAATAATTTCACAAAGGAAATGTTGAGACTTATAAATGTTGTTAAAACTTTGCATGAGAATAGTGATGTGATTTTTTTAAAAGAAAAATAAGACTTGTAGAAAATATAATAATTTATGTAGAAGAATATTTAAAATGTTGTTTATAATAAGACTTATAAAAGACTTCTAATAATAAAGCTATTAAAAATAAGGTCAATGCTTTGTATAAAGGGAAACCTTAGAATAAAATTTATAATAATTGCTCATAGTTTTAAAGGAAGTAGCATAATAAGAATGGAGTTTACAAAACATGATAACTTACATATAAGTAGAAGAAGATGCGAATTTATGCAATGTTTTAATAAATATTTGAACTAAGTAATGAGGTATTAATTGATTTTCAGTTTATGAATAAAAATACAAAATAGTTAATAGATTTCCTTTATCTATTTTTTAGTATCTTTATCAACTATGCTTAATTAAGAATATGCGTGATTGATTCAAAACTTGAAGAGTTACTTAAAAATATACTTATAATTGCGTATTAGTGACGTTTTGAAACATTTATGATAAAATGTGATTCCCTTTATTTAAAATATATAGTCATGCCATTTTGCAAATCAATTATTCCAAATAAAATAAAAGCATGAAAGGAAGAGAATAACTTATGGAATTAATTATTAGTTTCTCTTAAATTAGCTACCCATAACTAAGACTAAACCCCACTAAATTTATTAGAATTCATCTAAGTTAAGAAAACAAAACAAAATAAAGAGTTAATCATGCCATACAAATCAAATGCACAGAAATAAAAATAGAAGAGCCAATATAGTTTAATGGGCTCAGCCCATTTTCGGACTGCTGTTGTACGGGCTTTGGCCCAAAAGATTTCATTTGCTGCGGATGAATTGAATGACGGACGACTCGGAAGAAAATCATGTTGGGTTTTAGCCCAACATCGAACGTGGCAGGGAAACGAGTCCCTCGGACCCGTACACAGGTTCATGCAAAGCAACGAAAGAAAAAAAAAAAATTAGTGTACAATCGATAAGGTTAAATATATAAAAATGTGAAACTAAAGGCAATCCAGTAGAATATATATATATATATCATGATGGCCTCTCTTTGTTTAACCAATAATTATTTCGTAATACATAACCAGCAACCCATGGATTCATGCTAATTTCCTAGAAACTACTGGATCATGGTACATGAAAATATGCCCTTTTGCTTCAACAACAACGTCAACAACCACTCTGTTTTTTTTTTATTTCTGTTTCCCTGTGTATGTTGGTCTGGTCTTTGTTCTATAATGACAGTAGAGGCAGTGGAGATATTCGTTTCTTTATGAATCGTATAGACGGACTTTGTTGCAAATTGGTATGGCATAAGAATCTTGATAGCATATTTATTGTCGTGGTTTTGTGATATTGCAACAACAGACCAGACAACAACATATTTTAAGAACAACATATTTGATGTTGAGACTATTGACACTATGGCAAGAAACCAAACAACATTTCAACATAGGCCACAGCTGAATAATATCAGATACAAAACACTAACACACGAATCTTCTCTTAATTAAATGCATATTGGAGATAGTCAACGTAGCCAAGAAACCATTTCACTTTGAATCAACAAGCTGAAACCCAACATGAATCAAACACAGATTTATTAAAGCATGTGACTGATCAAGCTAGGTATGGATCATATTCGAATAGGTTGTGGACTAAACGACTTCTTAGGACAGTTTGCACCTTAAATAGAATCCATAGGAATGCCAGCGATTATGTAAATTCATCTTAGCTCAGGTTAGGTTGAAGCAATAACTAAACTAGGATAAACCAACTAATGCGTACAAACTAGATAACAGCATACAAATATGATTTCTAAAACAACAAAAAAAAACTAGTGTTAATCGAATTTTGTCTTGAGATTCATAAACTGACTAAATTACAAGTCAAACAGAGAAGCATATGAACAAACAGAGAAATGGAGAAAAACATATCCAGCAAAATGTATAAAGGGTCCATTAACAGACTAATCTGCCAGAAATCAATAAAGTTGCATTAGGCATCATATTAAGCTAAACAAACAGTCCCCATATATAGTTATCAAACCAAATGGCAGCTTAAGATGATGAATGTCACATAGATATCAAATTTTAGGAGTTGAGTAAACATAAGTTTGGATTGAAGAATATGCTGACTTTAAAATGCCAAAATCACCTTCAGCAGATGAATAAGCTATTCTAAACAGGCCCAAACAAACCTGATTGTGCCAGATTAGAGACCAAATCGAATCAGCGACCATCATTGACATATCATATAATCATTCCATCGTATTTAAACCAGACAGATTTCGTTCATGTCAGAGTATATTATTCGAATAAACAGAGTGAAAGAGGGGCAGTACCGAAATGTTTTATTCACATGCCAATATACCTAAGTTATATACATGGTGCTATGTATATTAGATGTATATCGAGCGCATACTTCCCCTCTCGCCTTGATACCCACTGTATACCCTGTGTATATTCATCTTTGAACAGGTTCTAACTCTCGAGAATTCAATCTAAACACCCCAAAACTACGATGTTCATCTTTCACAACTCATCTTAGTAATCAAACACCCTATCCTAACAGCATCTAAATATCAACAAACAAACGACGATAGGGAAAACTACACATTTAGCTAACTAAAGCAAACACTAAATACCGAAAACAAGAGACGCATTAAGGTTTACCTTTTTGTCGTGCAGCGAACGGGATTCTAAATCTTCAATCTACCTCCGAACACTATCAAATTTAGCTCGCATATGTGCGGATTCGAACTGATACCAAGGGTAAACGAAACAAAATTGATTTAATATATTTTGACTTGGTAGAAATGACCCCTAAATGACTGATATTTAGGGAATTCGAGGCGACTTATGTTTTCTTAGGACGATTTTTTTTTGCGACTCGAGAAACTCGATTCTTAGGGAGTTTTCGGAATCCAAAAACCTTCCCTTTTTTGCTTTCCCCCCGCCCCCTTTAAATGGATCCAAAAGTCGGTACTTATCCCCCCCAAATTTTAGGGTTTTCATTCGTACCCCTAAAAAAAATAACGAGGGGAGCGTGGACAGAGATGAAGGACAGGCGTGGGGGGCAATGGAGAGTGGTGATGACAGGGATGGGGGACAGTGCGTGGTGTGGTGACAGTGGTAAGGGGTGTGTCAGACGCGTGGGGTGGGAGTGACAGTAGCGAGTGGAGATGATGATGGTGGAGACAGGTATGGTGCGGCGTGGGGTGTGTCAGAGGTGTCGGTGATGAAGTGGAGAGTAACGTGGGGAGCAGAGATGTGAGGCGACGATGATGATGAAGGAGCAGAGTGGGGGACAAGGCTGAGTGGTGGAGGAGGTGGAGGCGTGAAGGAGGTGGAGCAGAGGAGGCGGAGGAGGTGAAGCGGCGGTGAGGACGGGTGGCGACGAGGAGGAGAGGATGGTGGAGAAGGGGCGGAGATGGAGAGGAGAAGAGAGGAGGAGGGTGCGGGGGAGGCGGCTGGTGGAAGGTGAGAGAGAAATGAGGGGAAACCCTAAAAGGGTTCCCCTTATTTTCAATGAAATGGGTCAGACCCGGTTCATTTACGGACCGGGTCAATTTTTACACCGGGTATTAAAAGAATAGGCTAATAAATTAAAACACGGATTATTCTAAAAATTGAGATAAGGGATATGGACTAGTCCAAAATTATCAGGAGTCAATCGGGCTTTAATTTGGAGTCCGGTAAGTCAAAATGCGGACCGAGTGCAAGAAATAGTTTGGCTTTAAATTTGAATAAAATACCCATTTTAATTAATGAATATACCGAGGGTGACAAAATATTACTTAATACCAAAAATGTGTGATTATTAGACTCGGGTAATAAGATCATATGGTGTTATAATAGCCGTGTAATAATATATATTATTTTTCTTTGAAAATCCGCACTAAATAAATACTATTATTTAATTATGCAAAGATAAATGCGTAAGCTGGTAAAAATGCCGAAATGATAAGAATTGTGAATTATAATAATATTAATAAATAATAATAATAATTATTATTATTATAATAGAATAATAAAGTGTCGGTATTGATAAGAGGCTAATAATTATAGTAAACATAATATATATATTTTATTTTTTTCAAAAAAATATTAGAAGCTTAAAAATAGGTATTTTGGCAGAGAGGCGGGACAAAATTGGGTGTCAACATTCATCAAATACGAGAGGTTTATACTAATTCAAAAATAATTCATTCCATTAAATTACAATACTAATTCAAAGCAATACAAAACTAAATTACAATAGCAATAAAATCTTCAAGTTCTAGAGGCTCTATTACTTCGAGACGTGCTTGTACCACCACGGCCTTGTTGCCCACACGAACGCTTGTCATGGCCATATTGCTTACATGTAGAGCACTTGCGAGAGTAAGTTCTTTCACTAACATCCATTTGATTGGGTCTACGACTCCGTGAGTTAATGCCCAATTTCTTGATGTAATCCTTGTTAGCAACCATCGAAAACGGCTCGTTTGGCCAATAAGCTTCATTACCAAGTAGGTGAAATTGGCCGGAATATGCTTTAAGGTAATTGTGGACCTTGTATTCCCCCGCCACATAACTTGTTACCGTTTTTGCCATTCTCTCGAAGCACTTTACAGCATGAGAACACGACATGTGGTACGTTTGCCACTTACCACAAGTGCATGTTCTTGTTGCCTCATAAACAGTATGCACGTTTCCACCCTTACCGTTATAATAACCCGTCCTAACTTCATACACACGTTGAATGGGGTCATACTCGGTCATTTGGTGAAACTCACATTTTTTTCTATAATGCTCCATCTTTTTGAAGGGCTTTAGCATCCATGTCCCGCCTTCGGCTAATATCGCTCTGGCCTGCCTTGTCCTAACCACAAATCGCTCCACAACCTGCTTGAAAGTCATTCTCACTATTGCGGTGATAGGTAGTCGTCGAGCAGATTTCAGCAAGCCATTGAAAGACTCTGAGCTGTTTGTTGTGAGCATGACCTGTTATACCCCATTTTAAACGGGTCAAATCGGAGTACAACATATTGGTGATTCCTATTTGTTTATTTTAAGGAGTCGCCACCTAATTAATTTTAAAGGTGAATTAGGATACCTAAATATTAACTAAGGCAAAGTTAAACTAAACCTCCGTTAATGGTCTGCTTAATTAATGTGATTCTAGGTAAGGGTTCTTGATTATCCTAAAGGGAAGGGGTTAGGCATCCTTTAGAATCCGTTAATTACGGTTACCGACCAAACTTAGGTTATTTAATTAGGACTAAAAATACAAATATAACATTTTAAATGTTTAAGAAAATAGTTTGCAAATATTATCAGGATTTCAAAATGGAGAATATAAGGCTGCTATTTAAATTAAAATAAGGTAGTAATTTATAGAAAAAATACTTTAGCCGTATTATACTAAAAAATATGTTGGATTAGTCAATACACCAATAGGCATTTGAAACAATTCAATGATTGATTATCAATTGATTTTAACTGCTTAGTTTATTAAGTGACAAAATAAGATCAAGAAGGCAAATAACAAATTAGCTCCCTACTATTATGTGAAAGGTAGTTTAAAAATATAACTATCCTCTTTTATGAAAATTGGACCTTGTTTGGAAAATAAAGATATAAATTAAATTTGGGAAAAAGACCCATCTCCAATCACTGCTAGAAATGGTCATTTATGGCCTTTAAATAGAATTAACCATAAAACTAAAAAAAGGCTTATAAAATAACGTTAAGTTATAATTTGAAGTAGGTGGATAATTCTTAATCGGATTTAATTCTTAATCGGATTACTCAATCCATTTTAGACTTGTAAAAGAGTAATTGACAGACGAAATAGGCTAAATTATTAAACCTTTAAATACGTTATTTCGAAAGCAAATTCAAACTTTAACTACCCATTATCACTAAACTATCCCCACTAATTCCGCTAGAATTCACCTAAGCTAACAAAACAAAGTAAAGTGTTAGTCATACAATACAAGTCAAAATACGCAACAGAAAATAAGGTAGAGGGGACAAAAATATAATCGAATGAATCAACCCATTTTTTAGGGCTGCTGTGGTCTGCTTCTGCCATTGGGCTTTGGCCCAGAATTCTTTTTTTTTTTTTTGCTGCGGATAGGGGCTGACACGAGAGGGACATCACGTTGGGCTTTAGCCCAACACCGAATGCGAAAGAAGACGAGTCCCTTGAACTCGTACGCGAGGGTCATGCATAAAACGAAAGGAAAAGGATTAGTACAGCGGAGATTTACAAGATTTATACTTCAAATAAAAGAAAAAAAAGCAATGATCGAATTACATAAATAATAGACCAGATCAGAACTTTGACGTGCCAGCTTAACAGAACAATTTCAACACTCGAGACAAATAAAATAATTTATGTATACATTATGTATATTTAAGGATATCTCGCGTATACACATTCATAAGGATACTTAGAAGGTTAATATTGGAAAGCTTTTGCCCTCGTCCTCCCGATGTTGCACAAGTTCCAAGAGATTTCATGAATCCCAGGCATGGCTAACACCGGGGAGGGTTCAAGCTTAATCCATAATGACCAACTAACTTACCTATCAATATGCTAACCACAACTTACTTGTGCTATACACTCATATACATACTCAACAATGGTATACTTATAATGTAAGAACATGTAAAAATTAACAGATTCAGGAAACATAACATGCTTACAGAACTGAAATTTTATTTCCGAATCAGTTAACACAAATTAAGCAAACCAACTAATGGTCATACATCTGATGGCATACCTGAAATGAGGAGATTAAACACTGCCTAGTCATGGGGGATTTAAACAGGGAAAACAGTGACACCAAGCATTCACACTAAACATGCTGAACTAAATTAACAGAGGAACAAGGAGACTTGAATATAACAATCAGACATGAGAAAACCACACAGACTTAGATCTGAGGGACAAGCTTAACTTATTTTCATAGTACTATTAATCCATATGTTCATTCAAAATAGAAGGCAAACTAAGGGAGCATGTAATCCATTTTATGGTGAGGCAAAGAGTTATAAGAAAGTCCCTTTTGAAAACAGGTCATGGTTATATCAAAACTTAAGGGATTTGAAAATATACATGTGCAAAATGTGGGCTGGACTAGATCATAGTACACACACAACAGTAATCCTTCATTCAAGGTAGTCACATGATAGGCATAGATAAATCAAACAAATCTACCACTGCATAACTAAACATGACCAAATACAGAGACCAAATCAAAACAAAGGAACAACGCCAGAATTTTAACAAAGGGTGGAGGGCAGGAGTAATCAAGTGAGCAAACAACAAACTCAATAGAGAAACAGCCTTTATTTAACACAACATTGTTTTTTGAAGAGCAAGAAAATGACAGCATGGTAATCAATCACATAGGTCTTGGTAGCTAGTTTCGAAGAAATCCAATGTGTTAAGTTCAAAAACTTAGACAGCCTTAGAATCATGGCCTTAGAAATTCGAATCTGATTCAGATAACATAAAGCCTTAACATGCTTAAATGGACGAGGACAACCAACAAGTTAAAATTAGCTTCCTCTTTTAACCAATCTTTAGGACTTCATTAATAAACAAAGACCAAGAAACTCGAATAAGGACTTCACAACCACCACTTGTAAGCAGGAAGCAGAATCTGATTTTTTTGAGGTTAGTGAATCCAAATTCGAATCATTCTATCGAACTAAATCCATACGACAAACATTAAGACCATTCAGGGAAGTCAACTAAACATAGGGAAGGTAACAACACTTAAATCTTGCTATGAACACTACACTAATCAACTTATCCAACTAAAATGACATATAGAACATGCATAACCATAGAATGAACTAAGCTAACAAAATCGACTGCAAATAGTTAAAACAGGACCCAATGCCAAAAAGAGTTACTGACCTTTTCCGGGTGCAACGAACAGGGGTGGGGGTTTTAGGTCTACACACGAACTCGATTATATTTTGTGTGCGAAAAAAAATGACAACGAACAACAGAATCTTGGAGGTAAAAAAAAAAGACAACAAGGATTGTTTTTTTAAAACAAGGGCGGCGGCTTCCCAAAAAAAAGACCTCCCCAAAATAGACTCATGCGTTTGTATTTATAGGATAGGATTAGGTTTTGCTACGATTCAAGGATTCTGGGTGGGATTTCCATCATCTAGTTTTTTTAAAAACGAGTCAAAAAATGGAATCATTCAAATATGTGTTTTCGAACAAATTTTCACGTGGTTGGACTTGGATCTTACCTGAAAAAGCTCGACCACTTATGGCTTTGAAGATCATTGCATGTCCTTGAGCCAGAATGGGAAAACCCTTTCTGAAAATGGAGCGTATGTTACCGTTGGAGACAAATACAATAACTCTTTTGCCCGGAAAAGATGAGGCATCGACTGAGGACGCGAAAAGCTTCTGAAATTTAGCCAAAAATGGCCAAGGACAGCTGGGTTGCGTCTGGATTGAAGAGGATTCTAGCGTTATGTTACACCTCAGAACTTTGATTGCTGAGCGGTGAATGAGCTAACGTAAGTTAAGGCGTACATGAAGTCTCCACAAGTCAGAAGGGGCAATTAATAATCCTAATTAGGATTCCAAAGAAGTTAGAAGTAAGAGAGAACAGTTCGTCGAATGAACCCCGACGCACTTCAGTGGAAGGGGGGTTCGAAGACCGTCCTTTGTACCGTCGAACCAGTCGATCATGCCGTAAAGTGAAGTGGGGTAAAGACCACTCGACGGAAATATCGACGCTCCGTCGTTCGTATCGACGGACCGTCCTTCACACCGTCGAGTGAGAGGAAATGGCAGATTGCTCACTGGAAATTTGGTGAATTCGACGGACAGATCGTCGCCCCGTCGATCCAATCGACGCTCCGTCGATCGCACCGTACATTGCGGTCGGGACTGATTCCATGAATTAACATAAGACCCTCCTCCATTTTTATTTCATTTCATCTTCCACTCTCTTCTCTCCAAGAACTCTCTAGAACCTTCTCCACCATTCTTCCACAAGAAATCAAGGGAAAACCATGGTCAACTACACCAAATTCATGAAATCAAGTTTGTGAAACTCATTAACAGTGCATTTAACTCAAGAAAACCCAAGAGAAGTGAAGTAGGGTTTTGGTGCTAAAGAAGTAAATCCACTCAAGACTTGTTCAACCACTATCTAAGGTAAGTTTCATGACTCTCTCATGATGATTTAAGTGTTGATAAGCTAAATTACATGGATTGAAGAAGAGTGTAGGAAATGGGTCATGAAAGGTGAATAGTGACATTGTTAGATGAAGGTTTGAAATGAATCATAAATGTTGGTATGTTGAGATTATAAATACATTATAAATGACATTTAGAACATGGAATAAGTGTTGACACCCAATTTTGTCCCACCTTTCATCCGAAATACCTATTTTACGCTTCCAATATTTTTGGCAATTAAAAAAAACTATTTATATTTTTTACTATAATTATTAGCTTTTATTAATACAGGCACTCATTCTCCTATTGTAGTCACTGCTGTTATTATTACGCATTGTTATATCATTAATTGATGATTTTTTTATTCAAATTTATAAAGCCCCATATTTTAAATCCATCAGTCAAATTTTGGGCTCATCCGTTTCAATTAATCCACAAGCCTTCTTGGACCAGCCCAACCTTTTTATTCACCTAGCCCAACACCCGCCTACGGACCCGACCCGCCCATCTTTCTTTTATCCCCAAAACCTAATTCCTTATACACCATTTTTCATCCACCAGTCGCCGCCCCCCCCCCCCCCCCCCCCCCCCCCGCTCCTCTCTCTCTCCTCTCTCTTCCCCTCTCCTCTTCTCTCTCCCACGCACGCCTCTGTCTCTTCTCTTCCCCTGTCCCCCACGCCTCTGCCGCCTCCACTTCCCTTTGTCCCCGCTCCTCTAAAACGCAAACCCTAGATTTCCCCCTATAAATATTCGTTTCTGTTAATCCATTGAGGGAGGTTTTTAGAGGTCGCAAAAATCCTCCTGAAAATTAAAGTTCCGAAAAAGAGGTTTTTCCAGTGGCAAAAATCACCTAAGCAATATTAGTTCATCAGCCTTATTTCTGAATATCGAGTCAAAATCCAGGCATTTTGTTTTCGTTTACGTGGGTTGTGCTTTAAAACCGAGCATCGCAAGCTCGGATTTAACGAGTATTCGAAGGTGAATCGGAGACCCCTGCCCCACTTTGCTGCACCCGAAGAAGGTAATTCTCCATTCCTTTTTTTTTTATTTCTGTTGCATTTTTCTTGTTCTGTGTTATTTTAGTTTATTGTTCCATAATTCAAGTATGTTAGTTTTAGTTAAGTTATTGTAGTTCGATAGATAAGTTCGTTTCTGTGTTAGTCTGTTTGTGTGTTTAAGCATGTTCATGTATGATAATTTAGTGTAGTTTAGTTAAGTATGTAAACAACCCTTCATTAGTTAGCTTAATTTCAGTTTAGTAATTTATATGGGTTATGTGTTCATACTGGTGTAGTCTGATCTAAATCCATGTTGATTTGTCATCAACTTGTTTATAGTTGGTCGTTTGTACCTGATCAGTTGTTAGTTTAGTTCAAATTTAGCTTAATTCAGCCGTTAGCCTGTATAAGCATGTTTATTTATCTTAAATAAGTAATAGAAATGTTTACTTGAATTACTGTTTCTTTTGTTAGTCAAATATGATTTTAATGTGACAACACGTTGTTAGAGTAACCGAATCAGTAGTGTATACAATGTGTTCTAAGTATTTTGTTAAATTAGTTTGATTAGTTAGCCATTGTTATCATGGTCTGTTTGGGTGAGTATAAACTAAATGTCTCCCACTTGAATATGTGCTATGTTGATCCTCAGTATATCGCAGTTTAGCCTAATCCCTGTTATAAGCTTTGGGCAATCAAAATGATGGCAAATCTTGTATTTTGGCTGGAATTGGTTTGAATCAGTGAGGCGTTAACATAGTTCAATCTAGCCTAGTTATGTTTCCAAATAAATGTGAGCTAAAATCAGGTTACTCAGCCACAGTGTGCTACATTTACTTAGTAGAATGACCAGATTTTAGTTTCCATGTTGAACAACATAAGTTCCATGCTGAATGACCAGATTGTAGGTCTACTTTGTTGCCTATAAATTTGACCGAAGCTGCTCACTGCTTGAGCTCGACTGTATATTTAAAGGATTTAAAATGAATTTACCCTAGTGCCCAGTTTAGATTTCCTTTCCTTGCCACCTTTAATTTTAGCCTGAAGAGTTTAGATTGAACAAGACTTCTAGATGAATTTCAAAGTGGTTGAATGGGATCTTCGTATGCAAAGAATGAGCTTGTAAGAATCTATTTGGGATTTCACCTGCTTCCCTTTACCTGGCTTAAACATAGACATTGCAAGAATTCGCCTCGTATTGAGTTAATAAATCCTAGTTCTTCAAAGCGCATTCTATCTTCTCAAGTTTATTTGAAATCTGGTAGATATCAGTGATGGTTTAAAACTACCAATAGTTTGCTTGCCTGAATTACCTTGCATCTGTTTGGGGCAGTCCCTAAAATTGTGCATAAAACATGCCGTTTAAGGTAGCCTGCTGAACCAAACTTGTTTTATCCTCTTTTCAACTCTAATTCTGCTTTTATTTTGACATTTTGTTCAAGTTCGGCTTATGCTTCGTTTGTTTGAGAGTCTGTTCGGTTGTTGCTTGGTCATCTCCCTTCGTGCGTTCAAACATGTTTAGATACTTCAAACCTGCCCATGGTTTAGGGATCCCGTAGTTTGATGTATTCTTTTCGGGGGTTATTTAAATATTTTCAGATTCGATTGTTTGCTTAGGAGAAGAAATCTGGAAGCAGCCTCTATCTTATTTATATGTCGAATGGAACGATTTTTTTTATCTTATAAACAATGCGTGTTGAAATTGCTGTGTGAGCTGAAATCTATATGATCGTTGACTTGTCAAGTTAGCAAAAAATGCTTCTCAACTATCAAATGATTTTCTCAAATCTTAATACATGTTTAGTTGAGGTTCCAACTTGTTCAAAAAATTTTCAGGCTGCTTCTCTGTCAAACTGCACATTGTATGCGATGTGTTAAAAGTTAGAAAATTCACTTCGCTAAGTTTAAAGCCTGCATCTTTATATCTACTTTCAATATGTCTACAATATCAATTGACGAGGCTTCTTTTCAGTTGGTTTGACCTTAAGTTGGTTTGTTATGTTTAGGTGTTGTAGACTTGAGACGCCTGTTAAGATTCTTCTTTTTAAATGCTTCATCTGATTTCTATATGTCAGCATGCCTAAAATGGTTGAACTCAATATATCTTTGTTTTGCTTTAAGTGTTTGGTTAAGTATTGATTATAACAGTGAATGGGACGCTGTCGCATTTGATATTTAGTTTAGTACTTCTCTTGTTTGTTGGTTTGTATGTTTTGATTAGATTTTTAAAATGATTCATGAGTACTGCCCTATCCTCTGGTAGCAGTGGATACGATGCCATGACTACCACTTCTGTGCTTCCTGTTTGACTGAATTCTATACACGCCCTAGTACAATATATATTACGCATGTTTAGTCTTGTTTATTGATTGCATACTAATCCTTTTTCTTTCATTTTTGGTGCATGACCACCGCATACGAGTCTGGGGGACTCGTTCTTCTTCCGCATTCGATGTTGGGCTGAAAGCCCAACATAATCTCGCAATCTTCCAAGTCATTCCCTATCAATCCTGTCCGCAGCAGAAAAAATAGATAAACAGAATTTATTGGGCTGAAGCCCAATAGCAGGCAGATCCGCAACAATATATAGGAAGGGAAATTTGCTGGGCTGAAGCCCAAATAGGAAACAAATTGCAGCAGTCCTAAAATTGGACTGAGCCCATTCAATTTTATTTCAGCCTCTATTTTGTTTTTTTATGCATTTAATTTGTATTATTTGACTAACCCTTACTTTGTTGTTTTCCTAGCTTAGATGAATTCTAGTAAAATTTAGTGGGTTAGCTTTAGCATAACGGGTAGTTAATTTAAGTGAGAAATTAATCATTAGCCCCCCCCCCCCCCCCTAAGTTTCTTTTTATATTTACAGCACATCTAGTATTTATTTTTATTGGCATAATTGATTTGCAAAATAGCATGCCTACATATTTTGGATTAAAGGAATCATTTTTATTCTTACTATCTTAGGAATTTCACTAATACGCAAATATATTTTATAAATAACGCTTTAAGTTTTGAGTCAATTACGCATATCTTTAAGCATAGTTAATAAAAGGATAAAGAAAGTTCACATTAGCTTTTTATTTTATTTTGTTTAGGGTCTTAAATTGCAAAAATCAATCAATATCTCACCATTTGAGTTGTTTCAAATATTTATTAAAATACTGCACAAACCCGCGTTTTCTTCTACTTCATACAAATTTTATTTTAAATAGCATTATTATTTAAAAGTCTTTGCAACATTTATCAGTTTATTTTAAATGGCATTTGAAGTTTTCTTTTATGCAAATTATTATATTTTCTACAAATCTCATTCTAAATAGCATTCTTTATTTAAAGCCTTAGCAACTTTTTATAAGTTTTATTTTAAATGGCATTTAAAATCTCCTTTTATGCAAATTATTATATTTTTCTCTAAATCTTATCTTAAGCAACATTCTTATATTTTTCTTAAAAACCTCAGCAACATTTCTTAGCCTTTTTTTTCTTAAAATTTCTAGCATCTTATTTAGCATTAATTAATTAACCTAAGTTTGGCCGGATAACCGTAGTTAACGGATTCTAAAGGATGCCTAACCCCTTCCCTTTGGAATAATATAGAACCCTTACCTAAAATCACACTGATTAAGCAGATTGTTAACGGAGGTTTAGTTAGCTTTACCTTAGTTAATAATTAGGTGCCCTAATTCACCTTAAAATCAATTAGGTGGCGACTCCTTAAAACAAAACAAATAGGAATCACCAATATGTTGTACTCCTGATTTAACTCGGTTAAAATGGGGTATGACAGCTTGGCGACTCCGCTGGGGAACCTTTAGGTTCTTAACCATAACAACTTAGGTTAATAATTAATTAATTGGATGTTTTGCCTTTATTTTTGCTTTGTTGTTTTCGTATGTGCTTTTAAATAGCTTTTATTATGTGAAATTTTCTATGTTACTGATTTCCTTAAACTGACATTCTGCTCATATTTCCTCCATTCCTGGAAAATTCACACAAATTCACACACTTAAAGCGGTTTCGCGGTTCGCGGCCGTGCACTACTAAATTACCCTTTAGTTGGATCGATCTTGTGGATTTAGTCGGCGGTGCAGTCGACGGCCACGGACTTTCCACTCTCAAGTTGTCCGCTTGGGAGAGCCTTGCGTCACAGGAAGCCAACTCCTAGTCAGCCTAAGATAGAGCTCAACCAAAACCCTTTTAAGAACATGCACGAACCTAGGAAGGCTTAATACCCAAGGCGTATTAAGTCCATTAGTCAACCTCGTCCAAATGTCCGAGTGGGTCTATGACCCCAAGCGACGATTATCACGTTATATGCATTGATTTGAAGGATAAATATGTGTGTTATGTGGACCATGTGCTATTTAGGTAAAACTAACCATTTGTGAACGCAGGCAGCCATGAGTCAGTACGCTACGAGCAGCAGGCACTTAGTTACGAGCAAAGCATGCAAGAATTAGATACACTTCTAGCCCAGCAAGAAGAAACTGGCATCAAAGAAGGCATCAAAACAGGAGGAGTTCTGGCTATGTCATACGCCGAAAGATCGGTCAATATATCCAAGCAACCAAGAGGCTCAAGGATGACGAAGGACCTTCCTCATTGTTAATTAGCTTATGAAAGTCAAGTTGTAATAATTTCTTTTGTACCAAGATTTTCAAACTTTGTATGGGTCTTTAATTAATAGCACATTGGGATGATATATAATCGTATATTTTATCCTGCAAATTCGCGTTAGGCCTACCTCTGGCATAAAGAGGTCCCTGCATATTAGGACGTCTTATCAATGTTTGTGTTATAAACTTTGTAAGGCGTTTGCTTGCTTATTGCTAAGTGATTTACTTGAATTTATTTTCTACTTGTTTAGTTTTAATTCTTTAGAGGTTGCCTAGCAGTGAACATTGTGTTGGTTGCGAATCTGCGTTAAGATACAATGGCAAAAAGATTTGAATAATTCAACATCGGTGTGGGATTGGTGCAAGCGCAAAATGAGGATAGCGAGAAGAATGTGGTACAAAGAAGCGTGTTGGTCAATTTAGGAAATACCTTCAGCCTTCTTCCTAACACAAGTTCAGCTTCCAGCTCAACCCAAAACATTTCCTTCACTATTTCTCCTCACTCAGCTCCTACATATATACCGCCAAGATACTTTATTAAACCAGAAGCTTTGCTAGACACGTTGATGCCTAATGTCCAAAAGCCTGCACTTGCAGCACCCTTCGCAGAAAACTAGCAAAATCAGCTAGCGGTATGCCCATACAAGAGATTGAGAAATGAAACGAATGCAATCAATTGGGATGACTCGTATAGAGAGCTTCACAATTTAAGGAGAATTGTCGAAGAAGAGATGCAGGCAAGAAATGTCCAAAGTTTAAGATATGAAAGCTTGTGTATGCTTCCAAATGTTGAGTTGCCGCCAGGATTCAAAGTGCCAAAATTCAACACCTTCAATGGCAGAGGAAATCCCGTTACGCACTTGAAGGACTATTGTAGCAGATTAAATGGAATTGGACAAAATGAAGCCATACGAATGAAATTGTTCATTCAGAGCCTATCAGGGTTAGCATTAGATTGGTACACAGAACAAGAATTTCGCAAATGGTACACATGGGAGGACATGGCCCGCGACTTCGTAGAATAATTCAAGTTTAACATCGGGGTTAGTCCAAATATTTATGATATGCTTGAGATAGAAAGAATGCCACATGAGTCTTTTCAGGAATATGCCATCCGATAGAGATTGGAAGCTTCAAAAATACGCCCTCCATTGCCCGAGAATGAGTTGATTTCAACTTTCATCCAAATGCAAAAGGGCATATATTATGAAAAGTTGTTATGTGCGCGATTACGTGACTTTTCTGTTCTAATTCAAGTTGGAAAGCAAGTAGAAGCGGGCCTTCGAGCAGGAAGAATTGTTGACACTTCATCAGTACAAACAACTTTTCAAGCTGAGACATTGAACAACTTGCAAGGCAAAAAGAGAGAAACCGACTCAGCTGTCAGGTCTACATATCAGCCGCAATCACGACGGAACCATCAAGTTTCGCGTGATCATATATCTCTTCAGCAACGAGGCTTTCAATATCAACCCGATCAAGCACAGTCTAGCTTACGACAGTCAGAGCACGTAAAATTCTGCACTTTTACTCTTCTTGAAGAGTCATTAACCAGCATATTTGAGAGAATGAAAGCCAAGGGAATCCCGAAGCCAAAGAAAGGATGGATCCCTAAAAGCCTACCGCCAGATTTTGATTGGTCCAAGAGTTGTGCTTACCACTCTAATATTCCAGGTCATGACACAGAAAATTGCCCGGCACTTAAGCATAAGATCCAGAACATGATCGAAAAGGATAAGATAAGCGTGCAACAAAATAAATTGTGCGACAATGATGACCCTCCAGTTGCAAATGCAATTATTGTTACCGGTGATCCATCAAAATTGGCACCAAGACATTTGAAAAGGAAGCGTGGAACTAAGTAAGATGATTGAAAGGATCTACTGTCACTAGCATTCTCCACCCACTTGCCTCATGATCTGCTTTCCTTCTTGTAATTTTTGCTAAAGCTTTGTATTATGAACTATGTTCGACCTGATTCCTGTTAGTAGCGGGATACGTAGGCGCCCATGTTGGGTTCGGTCTTGATATAGTGAAAAATGTCGTTTTCCCATAAAACAACACTGAGGCGGCTTTGCAAATGGCCTATCATTATTCGACAAAAGCGTGAATCGAAATCTCGAGCAATATATTAGCGTCACCAGATTGTTGCAATGCCATCAACACGAGAAATGTAGATTCAACGCCAAAGCTTTGGTGTTCAATGCAAGGCAACCATTTTATTTTACACTAACAAATTTTCTTTGAGTAACGCAGGGGCATATTTTAGCTATTCTTGAAGGATATCGCACAGTATCAAGTCGGCAATTGCAAGATTCAGATAAAGCAAAGGGAAAAGTCAACTTAATACTGATTAAATTTGAAACTTACAAATTTCTTTGAGTGCAGGAACTTTTTAGATGCAAATTTTGGTAGGTAGAAGGTCCCCAAATCTTCGACACTGCATCATGAATATTTGCTGCTGCAAATTACGCATTGCGTCAAACTCGTCTCACCGCATATGAATCAAGCATCGCAAAATCTCTTCGCTCCGCACTAATTTTAGTAATCATAAATCAAGCACTGCATTTAGGCTAGTCCGCCTTTAATGGGACATTTTAGGCTAGTCCGCCTTTAATATGACATATTAGGCTCGTCCGCCTTTAATAGGACATTTTAGGCTCGTCCACCTTTAATAGGACATTTAGGCTTGTCCGCCTTTAATAGGACATTTTAGGCTCGTCCGCCTTTAATAGGACATTTAGGCTCGTCCGCCTTTAATAGGACATTTTGGCTTGTCCGCCTTTAATAGGACATTTTAGGCTCATCCGCCTTTAATAGGACATTTTAGGATCGTCCGCCTTTAATAGGATATTTAGGCTCGTCCGCCTTTAATTGGACATATTAGGTTTAATTGAACATTTTAGGCTAGTCCGCCTTTAATAGGACATTTTGTGCTCGATCGCCTTTTATATGTTGCATGGGCTGTGCACCACCCCTTTGGAATTTCTGCAAAAGGCTGAGCACCGCCTTTTCATATGTTGCATGGGCTGAGCACCACCCTCTTGATGTTTTTGCATAAGGCTGAGCACCGCCTTTATATGTTGCATGGGCTGAGCATCGCCCTCTTAATGCTTCTGCATAAGGCTGAGCACCGCCTTCTATCTGTTGCATGGGCTGAGCACCGCCCTCTTGATGTTTCTGTATAAGGCTGAGCACCACCTTTATATGTTGCATGGGCTGAGCACCGCCCTCTTAATGCTTCTGCATAAGGCTGAGCACCGCCTTCTATCTGTTGCATGTGCTGAGCACCGCCCTCTTGATGTTTCTGCATAAGGTTGAGCACCGCCTTTATATGTTGCATGGGCTAAGCACCGCCCTCTTGATGTTGCTGCATAAGGCTGAGCACCGCCTTTATATGTTGCATGGGCTGAGCACCGCCCTCTTGATGTTGCTGCATAAGGCTGAGCACCGCCTTCTATCTGTTGCATGGGCTGAGCACCGCCCTCTTAATGCTTCTGCATAAGGCTGAGCACCGCCTTCTATCTGTTGCATGGGCTGAGCACCGCCTTCTATCTGTTGCATGGGCTGAGCACCGCCCTCTTGATGTTTCTGCATAAGGCTGGGCACCGCCTTCTATCTGTCGCATGGGCTGAGCACCGCCCTCTTGATGCTTCTGCATAAGCCTGAGCACCGCCCTCTCAAAATTTCTGCATAAGGTTGAGCACCGCCCTCTCGAAATTTCTGCATAAGGCTGAGCACTGCCTTTATATGTTGCATGGGCTGAGCACCGCCCTCTTGATGTTCTGCATAAGGCTGAGCACCGCCTTCTATCTGTTGCATGGGCTGAGCACCGCCCTCTTAATGTTTCTGCATAAGGTTGAGCACCACCTTCTATCTGTTGCATGGGCTGGGCACCGCCCTCTTGATGTTTCTGCATAAGGCTGAGCACCGCCTTCTATCTGTTGCATGGGCTGAGCACCGCCATCTTGATGTTTCTGCATAAGGCTGAGCACCGCCTTCTATCTGTTGCATGGGCTGAGCACTGCGCTCTTGATGCTTTTGCATAAGGACCGAGCACCGTCTTCTATTTCAATTTTATTCTGCTTTGTAATTTGAACTACGCTTGACCTAATTCCCTTAGTGGGATACGTAGGCAGCCTATGTCAGGCTCGGTCTCGTCGTTCGCAAAAGCTCAACATCCTCCTATACCAGAAACTGGGACAAATTTTAAGGGCATCACCGCAAAAGCTCCATATCCTCCTATACCAGAAAATGGGACAGTTTTAAAGGGCATCATCGCAAAACGACACCCTCTTATGCCAGCAACTCAACTGGGACAATTTTTAAGGGCATCATCGCAAGCGACATCGAGAAACATGAAAGAGTATATGGCCAACAGAGTCATCAGGCGAAAGAAAGACGTTGGAGAAAGGACGCTCGCTTTGTTTCGCAATGTGTCACAGTTTCAGTTAGCCAAGACTAAGAAATGGGCGGAGTTTACAAGTCCAGACGAAGTTGGAAGCATGAAGCGTCAAGAGCGAGATCTTCAAAGTCAACGGGAGTCAAAAAAAAAAAAACTTACATATTTTCTTTGGATGCAGATTTCCAAGTTGCGGAAGCTCAGATATGGAATGTTCGCAGCTTTGCAAGGATTGCGCGTCGAACGGTTTGATCTTTCTTATAACAATTATGCCTCTCGAGTATCAATAATTTGCTAGATTCGCAACAAATTAATGCCTGAGTCTTGCGAATGGTTTTTCAAACGTGTCGATGCACAAACATTTCCTATGGCTTTCAAATACACTGCGCATGCACTATTGCTTTAAATGCCCCGCACTGCACTACTGTTTTCAAATGCCTCGCACTGCAAAGCAACCGCACCTGCATTGCATTATTACTTTCAAATGCCCCGCAAAGGCACAACATCATTGTTCGCAAACACACCACACCGCACCGCACCTGCATTGCTTTATTATTTTCAAATGCTCTGCGTATGCTCGCAGGGGCATTGCACCGCACACATGCATTGCTTTATTATTTTTCAAATACCCTGCGTATGCTCGCAGACGCACCACACCGCACCTGCATTGCTTTATTACCTTCAAGTGCCTTGCGAATGCTCGCAAATGCACCGCACCTGCATTGCTTTATTATTTTTTCAAATGTCCTGCGTATGCTCACAGACGCACCGTAAATGCATTACAATATTATTTTCAAATGCCCTGCAAACGCACCGCATTATGCCGACTTAGAAAGCCTCATTTCTCATAAATCATTACGGCTTAAATAGCCCATCCGGTTTAAGGCCTCATTAATCATCGCTAAATAGGCATCGTTCTCATGAATCATCAACCTAGAACCTCATTTGCATTAGCCCCAACAAAGGCTATCATTTATTTAAATCATTTCAGCTTTTTATGGGCTTATTTTACATCACTTTACTTTCGATATTTATTTTTACTGACTATTTTTATCTAGTTTAAAGTTTCGCAGGAGCTTTAGCGCAACGTGGAACTATTTCTTCGGCAGCGAACTGGGGCAATGCGTCGGGAAGGAAAGCAGACTTCCCGACAAGGGTCAAAGATCTACCTTGAACACTCGGCTCTTACTCCAAATATCCCGCTCGCATTCCAGAACACTCGATTTTCCGAATTTTCGAGTTCCATCATAATACCCAGTGTCATCATAATTCAACACTGGGACAATGTTTTGCGAAGATTCGCACCAATCGTGATTTGCCAATCATAGGTATCGTAATCCTCTCAAAATTCCTTTGCCCTTAGTCCTCCAAAATCCTTTAGCCGGGACAAAATAGGCTACTAAGTCAACGTCTTTACCCGAAAATTCTTTCATCATTACCGGGCAAAGAGGGACAAGTTGTTGACACCCAATTTTGTCCCACCTTTCATCCGAAATACCTATTTTACGCTTCCAATATTTTTGGCAATTTTAAAAAAAAACTATTTATATTTTTTACTATAATTATTAGCTTTTATTAATACAGACACTCATTCTCCTATTGTAGTCACTGCTGTTATTATTACGCATTGTTATATCATTAATTGATGGTTATTTTATTCAAATTTATAAAGCCCCATATTTTAAATCCATCAGTCAAATTTTGGGCTCATCCGTTTCAATTAATCCACAAGCCTTGTTGGACCAACCCAACCTTTTTATTCACCCAGCCCAACACCCGCCTACGGACCCGACCCCCCCATCTTTCTTTTATCCCCAAAACCTAATTCCTTATACACCATTTTTCATCCACCAGTCGCCCCCCCCCCCCCCCCCATCCCCCCCTCCCCCCGCTCTTCTCTCTCTCTCCTCTCTCTTCCCCGCTCCTCTTCTCTCTCCCACGCACGCCTCTGTCTCTTCTCTTCCCCTGTCCCCCACGCCTCTGCCGCCTCCACTTCCCTTTGTCCCCGCTCCTCTCAAAAGGAAACCCTAGATTTCCCCTTATAAATATTCGTTTCTGTTAATCCATTGAGGGAGGTTTTTGGAGGTCGCAAAAATCCCCCTGAAAATTAAAGTTCTGAAAAAGAGGTTTTTCCAGTGGCAAAAATCACCTAAGCAATATTAGTTCATCAGCCTCATTTCTGAATATCGAGTCAAAATCCAGGCATTTTGTTTTCGTTTACGTGGGTTGTGCTTTAAAACCGAGCATCGCAAGCTCGGATTTAACGAGTATTCAAAGGTGAATCGGAGACCCCTGCCCCACTTCGCTGCACCCAAAGAAGGTAATTCTCCATTCCCTTTTTTTTTATTTCTGTTGCATTTTTGTTGTTCTGTGTTATTTTAGTTTATTGTTCCATAATTCAAGTATGTTAGTTTTAGTTAAGTTATTGTAGTTCGATAGATAAGTCCGTTTCTGTGTTAGTTTGTTTGTGTGTTTAAGCATGTTCATGTATGATAATTTAGTGTAGTTTAGTTAAGTATGTAAACAACCCTTCATTAGTTAGCTTAATTTCAGTTTAGTAATTTATATGGGTTATGTGTTCATACTGGTGTAGTCTGATCTAAATCCATGTTGATTTGTCATCAACTTGTTTATAGTTGGTCGTTTGTACCTGCTCAGTTGTTAGTTTAGTTAAAATTTAGCTTAATTCAGCCGTTAGCCTGTATAAGCATGTTTATTTATCTTAAATAAGTAATAGAAATGTTTACTTGAATTACTGTTTCTTTTGTTAGTCAAATATGATTTTAATGTGACAACACGTTGTTAGAGTAACCGAATCAGTAGTGTATACAATGTGTTCTATGTATTTTGTTAAATTAGTTTGATTAGTTAGCCATTGTTATCATGGTCTGTTTGGGTGAGTATAAACTAAATGTCTCCCACTTGAATATGTGCTATGTTGATCCTCAGTATATCGCAGTTTAGCCTAATCCCTGTTATAAGCTTTGGGCAATCAAAATGATGGCAAATCTTGTATTTTGGCTGGAATTGGTTTGAATCAGTGAGGCGTTAACATATATCAATCTAGCCTAGTTGTGTTTCCAAATAAATGTGAGCTAAAATCAGGTTACTCAGCCACAGTGTGCTACATTTACTTAGTAGAATGACCAGATTTTAGTTTCCATGTTGAACAACATAAGTTCCATGCTGAATGACCAGATTGTAGGTCTACTTTGTTGCCTATAAATTTGACCGAAGCTGCTCACTGCTTGAGCTCGACTGTATATTTAAAGGATTTAAAATGAATTTACCCTAGTGCCCAGTTTAGATTTCCTTTCCTTGTCACCTTTAATTTTAGCCTGAAGAGTTTAGATTGAACAAGACTTCTAGATGAATTTCAAAGTGGTTGAATGGGATCTTCGTATGCAAAGAATGAGCTTGTAAGAATCTATTTGGGATTTCACCTGCTTCCCTTTACCTGGCTTAAACATAGACATTGCAAGAATTCGCCTCGTATTAAGTTAATAAATCCTAGTTCTTCAAAGCGCATTCTATCTTCTCAAGTTTATTTGAAATCTGGTAGATATCAGTGATGGTTTAAAACTACCAATAGTTTGCTTGCCTGAATTACCTAGCATCTGTTTGGGGCAGTCCCTAAAATTGTGCATAAAACATGCCGTTTAAGGTAGCCTGCTGAACCAAACTTGTTTTATCCTCTTTTCAACTCTAATTCTGCTTTTATTTCGACATTTTGTTCAAGTTCGGCTTATGCTTCATTTGTTTGAGAGTCTGTTCGGTTGTTGCTTGGTCATCTCCCTTCGTGCGTTCAAACATGTTTAGACACTTCAAACCTGCCCATAGTTAAGGGATCCCGTAGTTTGATGTATTCTTTTCGGGGGTTATTTAAATATTTTCAGATTCGATTGTTTGCTTAGGAGAAGAAATCTGGAAGCAGCCTCTATCTTATTTATATGTCGAATGGAACGATTTTTTTTATCTTATAAACAATGCGTGTTGAAATTGCTGTGTGAGCTGAAATCTATATGATCGTTGACTTGTCAAGTTAGCAAAAAATGCTTCTCAACTATCAAATGATTTTCTCAAATCTTAATACATGTTTAGTTGAGGTTCCAACTTGTTCAAAAATTTTTCAGGCTGCTTCACTGTCAAACTGCACATTGTATGCGATGTGTTAAAAGTTAGAAAATTCACTTTGCTAAGTTTAAAGCCTGCATCTTTATATCTACTTTCAATATGTCTACAATATCAATTGACGAGGGTTCTTTTCAGTTGGTTTGACCTTAAGTTGGTTTGTTATGTTTAGGTGTTGTAGACTTGAGACGCCTGTTAAGATTCTTCTTTTTAAATGCTTCATCTGATTTCTATATGTCAGCATGCCTAAAATGGTTGAACTCAATATATCTTTGTTTTGCTTTAAGTGTTTGGTTAAATATTGATTATAACAGTGAATGGGACGCTGTCGCATTTGATATTTAGTTTAGTACTTCTCTTGTTTGTTGGTTTGTATGTTTTGATTAGATTTTTAAAATGATTCATGAGTACTGCCATATCCTCTGGTAGCAGTGGATACGATGCCATGACTACCACTTCTGTGCTTCCTGTTTGACTTAATTCTATACACGCCCTAGTACAATATATATTACGCATGGTTAGTCTTGTTTATTGATTGCATACTAATCCTTTTTCTTTCATTTTTTGTGCATGACCACCGCATACGAGTCTGAGGGACTCGTTCTTCTTCCGCATTCGATGTTGGGCTGAAAGCCTAACATAATCTCGCAATCTTCCGAGTCATTCCCTATCAATCCTGTCCGCAGCAGAAAAAATAGACAAACAGAATTTATTGGGCTGAAGCCCAATAGCAGGCAGATCCGCAGCAATATATAGGAAGGGAAATTTGCTGGGCTGAAGCCCAAATAGGAAACAAATTGCAGCAGTCCTAAAATTGGACTGAGCCCATTCAATTTTATTTCAGCCTCTATTTTGTTTTTTTATGCATTTAATTTGTATTATTTGACTAACCCTTACTTTGTTGTTTTCCTAGCTTAGATGAATTCTAGTAAAATTTAGTGGGTTAGCTTTAGCATAACGGGTAGTTAATTTAAGTGAGAAATTCATCATTAGCCCCCCCTAAGTTTCTTTTTATATTTACAGCACATCTAGTATTTATTTTTATTGGCATAATTGATTTGCAAAATAGCATGCCTACATATTTTAGATTAAAGGAATCATTTTTATTCTTACTATCTTAGGAATTTCACTAATACGCAAATATATTTTATAAATAACTCTTTAAGTTTTGAGTCAATTACGCATATCTTTAAGCATAGTTAATAAAAGGATAAAGAAAGTTCACATTAGCTTTTTATTTTATTTTGTTTAGGCTCTTAAATTGCAAAAATCAATCAATATCTCACCATTTGAGTTGTTTCAAATATTTATTAAAATACTGCACAAACCCGCGTTTTCTTCTACTTCATACAAATTTTATTTTAAATAGCATTATTATTTAAAAGTCTTTGCAACATTTATCAGTTTATTTTAATGGCATTTGAAGTTTTCTTTTATGCAAATTATTATATTTTCTACAAATCTCATTCTAAATAGCATTCTTTATTTAAAGCCTTAGCAACTTTTTATAAGTTTTATTTTAAATGGCATTTAAAATCTCCTTTTATGCAAATTATTATATTTTTCTCTAAATCTTATCTTAAGCAACATTCTTATATTTTTCTTAAAAACCTCAGCAACATTTCTTAGCCTTTTTTTTCTTAAAATTTCTAGCATCTTATTTAGCATTAATTAATTAACCTAAGTTTGGCCGGATAACCGTAGTTAACGGATTCTAAAGGATGCCTAACCCCTTCCCTTTGGAATAATATAGAACCCTTACCTAGAATCACACTGATTAAGCAGATTGTTAACAGAGGTTTAGTTAGCTTTACCTTAGTTAATAATTAGGTGCCCTAATTCACCTTAAAATCAATTAGGTGGCGACTCCTTAAAACAAAACAAATAGGAATCACCAATATGTTGTACTCCTGATTTAACCTGGTTAAAATGGGGTATGACAATAAGTATTGTACGAGAAAGAACGCGATAATGGACTTTGGTCATAGCTATGAAAAATTGGGGTGAAATTGTGAAGTGTGGACAAAATAATTAGATGATGCTTATTGTTTTGATATTATGATTGTTATTACGGATGTTGGGAGTTGATATGGAGTATGGAGGGAGGTAGTGTAAATAAAGGAAATGCTGCCCAATTTTTCCTAAAATCAGTAGCGCGTTCTCAAGGTCGAGCAACTAACGTAAATGCGAATTCTCTTTTGAAGGTAGAGACGTGACGCGAAAGGAAAACAAGTGAGCTATAGCTTACCTAAACGACAAGGTATGTGAGGCTAGTCCTTTCCTTCTATGGCATGAATCTTATAGCATGATCTCCCTTCTCCTTCATGAATTCTTAAACACCGGAAGCTTATGACCCTAATTTGCTACACAAGGTAATGAGTTAGAGAACTTAAATGCCAGATGTCCATGATATAATGACTCCCAAAAATGTTCATGACGTCATTCATTGCTTACACTCACCTCATGCCCTATTCCCTTCAAGGTGAGGCAGAATGTTAATGAGTGCTCCATAATGGTATCGGGGAATCATGACCTTACGTCACCCCGATAAAGCATAGTTGTCCTTGAGTGTTCATGCATATATTATGATGAGCATACTGTAATGAGTATATTATGATAATGAGCATATGATGATGACGATACATCGTACCTACATGGTCGGGCAGATACATACACCACTATAGTGGGCAGCTTACACCCCGGACGCGGGCTATGATTATTACACCAATCCGATATGGATGGGCAGCTTATATAAATATATATATATATATATATATATATATATATATGTTTCTTTTGTCATGCATACATGAGATGACGATGAGTATGAAAGTAAGTCAGCATACATTATGTCTTTACGATTCACAGTCAGTTACAAATCTCTAATTATTTCATTGATGCCTCCCTATTTCCCCGTTGTTTATGCCTCTCATACTCAGTACAATATTCGTACTGACGTCCGTTTTCTTTGGACGCTGTGTTCATGCCCACAGGTAGACAGGGAGGTGAACTCGATCCGGACTCCTAGTAGCTGTCAGTGATTGAGAGCACTCCATTGTTCGGAGGTGCCTATGATTATGTTTTGATGTATATGTACATGCATGTTTTGGGCACGATAGGGTCCTGTCCCGTCCGTATGTCTAGTACACTAGTAGAGGCTCATAGATATGTATGTGTGGGTAGTATGGCCTCACGATGTATGATTATACGCATATGCATATTATTATTTCAATGGCCAAAAGGCTTATGCATGAAAAACTACCTATGTTTTCAAATGAAAGACGTTTTCTTATAAATTGAGCAGGATAGATAATAACACGAGGGATGCTCGGTGGTTAGCCCCGGATATTCGTCGCGGCCCCTAGTCGGGTCGTGACACGTTAGGATTCGTTTGGTTCTGTTGAAGAAGAAATGGTTATTTTGGGGGAATTAAGATGGGTTCTGGGCCGGGTCACTTTCGTTGGGCTGGGTGTTTCAAGGAATTGGGCTGAAGTATATGAGACGAGGGGCTGTTTTTAGCCATAACTGGGATTTAAAATAATGACCTCTTTCATTTTGATCATAACCAAATTTTTGTAGAAATGGCCAATTCAACTCAAATTGAAATCATAATAATAATAATGACAATACAAGTAACAGTAAGGGTAGTAGTGGTAATATTATTATTATTATTATTATTATTATTATTAATATTAATAATAATAATAATAATAATGGTAATAAAATGATAATAGCCAATGCCTATAATTGGAGTATGAAAAACGATGATATTAACAAAAGCTAAATTGTAATAAAAATATGAATAATTGTTCTTAAGTTATCAAAAAGGAAAATACATAAAAACCCCCCCAACGTATAGCCAGATTAATTATGACGCACCCAACCTTTGCGGGCGATCTATTACCCCACCCAGTCTTAATTTTTCTGTATTTTTGTACAATTTTTTGACTGACGTGGCAAAAAAAAAAATTGAAGCCCAGTTGCACAGTGGAGAGTGTTGTACACTCTCTGCCACATTGGTGCCACACTGCTGCCACGTCACTGCCACTTTTCCTTTTTTTTTCATTTGATTTTTATTTTATTAATTATATTTACACTAATTAACCTCTAATTAATCATTAAACCATTAATTTTGTCTTCTTCATCACTAAACTCTTCTTTTTCATCACTAAACCCTTCTTCTTCTTCTTCTTCTTCTTCTTCTTCTTCTTCTTCTTCTTCTTCTTCTTCTTCATTTCAAGAAATCCATCAACCCATTTTCTTCCTCCATTAGCACACACACATTCAACCCATTTTCTTCCTCCATTAACACACACACATTCAACCCTTTTTCTTCCTCCATTAACACACACACATTCAACCCATTTTCTTCCTCCATTAACACACACATTCAATTTAATCACCAATCATAAAGAGCTTATTTTCAAGAAACATTCAACCTATTTTCTTCAACCCATTTTTTTCCTCCATTAAAACCCATTTTCTTCAACCCATTTTCTTCCTCCATTAACACACACATTCATTTGAAGGCAAATCAAACACCAAAATATCTCCTCCACCGAAATGGCATTATGTTTTAATGGGTTAGACCCATTTTCATATTGGTGTTGTTGCTGTTGTTGCTCCTGCTGCGGTGTTGTTGTTGCTGCTGCGCTGTGGTTGAGGAGAAATAAGAAGAAAGAGAAAAAGGAGAAAGAAGAAGAAAGAGAAAAATAAATTGCATTTAACAATTGAAATGTGGAAGAGAGGGAGGGTGGGGGTGGGTGAGAGGCTAAAATATAAATAAATTTTAAAAAATTAATTTTTATTAAAATATAAAAAATATTTTTACTGCTTTCACTCGCCATAATTTTTTTTCCACGTCAATCGAAAATGGTACTAAAATACTGAAAATTTAAGACTGGGGGGTAATAGGTCGCCCGCAAAGGTTGGGTGCGTCATAATTAATCTGGCTATACGTTGGGGGGGGGGGGGGTTATGTATTTTCCCTTATCAAAAATATTAGAAGAGCAAAATAAATATTTTGAAGAAAGGCGGGACAAAATTGGGTGTCAACATGCCCCATCTTTTGCCTTCATCAGCATGAAGCGTCTATTTTTCAATTTCGAGCTTCATCAACCAAACATATGCGGGTTCACTAACTGCCCTGATCATATCCATTTTTGCAGCCCATTTTCTTTGTTGATGCTCCATCGTAGCCCCCTCACATCAATTTACAACTATATAAGTATCACTTTCTTTTGTTATTAGAATATAACATATTCAATGTCGAGTAGTAGAAACGCAACTTGGTCTTTACTCCTTCCAAAAGAACCAAATAGCAGTGATGATGAGAGTTCAAATCATAGCAGTTTTTCGAGTGATAACCGTGATTTCAAACTAGACGAGCTAAATCCCAACCTTCTTATAGAGCGTAATGATGATTTCTGTAGTGTGAAATATTCAAATCGGCGAGAATATTATTGTTGTTTACACCGAGAATGGTCACATCGGCTTGTCAAATCAGAACGTCTTGTTCGTGACTTGAAAAATCTCAACGCTCCAATCCCAACAAGGTACTCAATAACCATGCCTCGAGTAGGTCCAGAAACTTGCGAGCTTGCCGTACAAAGGATTAAAAAAGAAAACAACAGAATGCTGACAAGATGTTATAGATTTTACATGCTAAAGTTGGCCGAAGAGCAAGCATCATCAACCGGTAGAGAACTAATATCTACTGAAAAAAGATGTGTCTTAAGAAACTGTCAATATTTTTCTGAGGACGATATTGAGGACTTCTATTCTGATGAAGATTAGGGGTTATTTAAGTTCTTTTAAATTTCTGACTCATGCGGTTAATTTGTATTGTTAGTTTATGATGAAGTCATCATCAATAAGAAAAAAAATTAGTAAGTTTTAAATTTGATTTGATTGTTTAAGTCTATTATTAATTTATAGAGTTAATAATACATAAAAAGTTCAACAATTGATAATTTAAAGAAAAAGCTAAAATAAATTAGTACATAAAGGGTGCAGATTACATTATAGATGAAAGGGTGCAACTAGTAAAAACAAAATACATAGGAATATTAAACTTAATAAACAAAGTAAATAGAAATAATAAACAACAACTAGATAGCACAAATAATCTTCAGGCACTTTACAACGCCAAAAACGACGACCCGAATTATCTGGGGTCCTTGATAATTTTAGCTTACAATAATAACCGCATTCACAAACATCGGGTACTATAGCAAAGTTTGAGGTTTGGGAACTTTGAAACATGTTTTTGGGGGTGCAAAAGTGTGTTGAAGGGGTGAAAATGGAGGAAATGAAGGAGAAGAGTTTGTTGAAAATTGGCTAAGTGTTTTAGGGTTTTTATGGAGGCATATTACGCACAGATTTTGTGCGCAAAAAGACTTAAGTGTAAAGTTACACTTTGGTCCTATCGCGCACAAAATCTGTGCTCGACACCTACTTATGTAATTTTTTTTTTTTTTGTGTTAGTTTGGTTTTTTTTTTTTAGACTAAAAAAGTCGTGGATTCATTGATGAGACCTAAATTGGGTCCGCAACTTAAATGACCTAAAAGTGAGATTTGGGATCAAAATAACCCATTAAATAAAAAGTGACAAAAATACATTTTGCGCACAAAATTAGTGTGCAGTAAAAATTAATTGTGACGGCACCGTTAATTTCTATTGCACACTAATTTTGTGCGCAATAGAAATTACTTTTTGCTCATAGGTACATTTCCCATCAAAACTCTATGAGCTCCTTTTTTTTTATTTGTTTGGTTTAATCTATTTTCTTCACTTCCAGAGCCCACTTATGCCCCTCAAGTTGATGCTATATTGGGAAATGGATTTGGATCGTATGATTTTGTTGTTTTTTGTTGTAGGGCCAAAACCCACCCCACTTTTAACCTTGGGGAAATAATTAGTGAGGAAGGTAAATAGTGACTTAAAGTTTAAAGTTCTTTTGTTATTACATAAAATATGTTTGTATTTTATTTTGTTTGTATTTCTCTATCATAGTTCACTTCTTGATGGATGTTATTGTAGACTTAGTTTTAATTAGGGAGAAGGGGAAAGAAAGAAAACATACCGAGTGAAGAGAGCTCTTTAAATTTTCTGAATTTATTAATTACTCCTATTTTGATGTTCTAAAAAAATTATGTACTCCCTCGTCTCAATTTACTTGGTCACTTTTCATTATACACTTTTATTAAGAAATCATAAATAAGAAGGATATTTTTGCTAATTTATCCTTATCTCTCTTCAATTAATTGAACTACAATCAATATTGGTTACTTTAAAAAACAATTGATGTTAGGTGCAAAGTTGGAAAAAGTTAGTTAATTCCATTTTGATTTTGTAAATGGACAAATATTTTGGGACAAATATTTATAGTAATGCGATCAACTAATATAGGACGGAGGGAGTACATTTTACTTAAATAAAATATTATACTTATATGACGAGTCTCTATTCTCATCAATATTATTTCTATTTTCAGTTCTTTTGTGGATAATTTTGAGATTGTGTAAAATTGATAGGGACCTAAAATCATAATATTAACATAAAATGCACATAAGATAATGTATTAATTAACATAGAATGCACATAATATTATGTTAATATTATATTTTTTTTGCTAATTTATCCTTATCTCTCTTAAATTAATTATGAAAAGAATCTCGACATATTCGAAATAAAATAATGCTTAATTAAGATAATAAAGACTAAAATAACTAATGCCTTGACTAATATTTCTTTATTCTTTGAATATGTTACAATTTGAGCTCAAAATATGTTACACTGCATGAACCTGTAGGCTCTAAATTGTAACATATTCAAAGAATAAAGAAATATCAGTCAAGACATTAGTTATTTTAGTCTTTATTATCTTAGTCAAGGCATTACTTTATTTCAAATTTTTATAATGGCTAAAATCACTTATTTTGGCTTTTTTACCCCATATTGTAGAGTGGATCTCGAAAGATATGAAAGATCTCCCTCCAAGCCGTACACAAAAATGGAATTGTGATGCTGGGATCTTGGGTAGAGACGGGTGATATTTTAGTCGGTAAATTAACACCCCAGGTCGTGAAAGAATCGTCGTATGCCCCGGAAGATAATTGTTACGAGCTATACTTGGTATTCAGGTATCTACTTCAAAAGAACACGTCTGGCTTTTCTTGAACGAATTTGATGATCCAGTGATGCGCCCTCTTTAAATTCACCCAATTGTTGTTCCAATTCGGTGATTAATTTATGTGACCAGCGAGATTTTTTTTTACTGATTTCTTTTATTCCAATCGATTTTTTTTTCCAGATTTTGTCCCATTAGGATCAATTGCATTGAATTGAAATTTTTTCATAATTACTTTAGAACGTCGCATGAGTTATTAATAAACGATAATAAAAACTAAGATAACTAATTGTTATTAAAAAAATAATACCATATCTAAAAATTATTACCACACAATCGCAAATTATCCACAAAAGAACTGAAAATATAAATAATTATTTCCACACGGCTAAAGTGGGGTAGTTTTGGCCCTACAACAAAAAACAACAAAATCATATAATTCATTTCCAATGTAGCATCAACTTGAGGGGCATACGTGGGTCCTGGAAGTGAAGAAAATAGGATAAACCAAACAAATAAAAAATAAAGGAGCTCATAGAGTTTGATGGGAAAGGTACCTGTTAGCAAAAGGTAATTCCTATTGCGCATAAAATTAGCGCGCAATACGAGTTAAGGTATTTCTATCACTTTTTTATTTAATGAATTATTTTGGTTTTAAGTCTCACTTTTTGAGTTATTTAAGTGCCACTCGGTCTAAATTAGCTTTTACATAAAATATAATCTCGACATATTTAAAATAAAATAATGCCTTAATTAAGATAATAAAAATTAAAATAACTAATGCCCTGATTAATATTTTTTTATTCTTTGAATATGTTACAATTTGAGCTCAAAATATGTTACACTGCATGGACCTGTAGGCTCTAAATTGTAACATATTCAAAGAATAAAGAA
Organism: Lycium barbarum; assembly: GCF_019175385.1. NCBI lineage: Eukaryota > Viridiplantae > Streptophyta > Magnoliopsida > Solanales > Solanaceae > Lycium > Lycium barbarum. Next base: position 5,197,941 of record NC_083344.1, read on the forward strand.
ATATTAGTCAAGACATTAGTTATTTTAGTCTTTATTATCTTATTCAAGGCATTATTTTATTTCGAATATGTTGAGATTTTTTCATAATTACTTTAGAACGTCGTACGAGTTATTAATAAATGATAATAAAAATTAAGATAATTAATTGTCATTAAAAAAATAATACCATACCTAAAAATTATTACCACACAGTCGCAAATTATCCATAAAAGAACTGAAAATATAAACAATTATTTCCAGACGGCTAAAGTGGGGTAGGGTTGGCCCTACAACAAAAAACAACAAAATCATATAATTCATTTCCAATGTAGCATCAACTTGAGGGGCATACATGGGTCCTGGAAGTGAAGAAAATAGGATAACCAGACAAATAAAAATAATGGAGCTCTTAGAGTTTGATGGGAAAGGCACCCTATTGCCCACAAAATTAGAATTTTGTGCGGAAAAGATACTTCTGTCACTTTTTTATTTAATGAGTTATTTTGGTCTCTAGTCTTATTTTTTAGGTTATTTAAGTTGCCGACACGGTCTAAATTAGCTTTTACAAAAAATATAATCTCAACATATTCGAAATAAAGTAATGCCTTAATTAAAATAATAAAGATTAAAATAACTAATGCCTTGACTAATATTTTTTTATTCTTTGAATATGTTACAATTTGAGCTCAAAATATGTTACACTACATGGACCTATAGGCTCTAAATTGTAACATATTCAAAGAATAAAGAAATATTAGTCAAAGCATTAGTTATTTTAGTCTTTATTATCTTAGTCAAGGTAGTATTTTATTTCGAATATGTTGAGATTTTTTCATAATTACTTTAGAACATCGCACGAGTTATTAATAAACGATAATAAAAACTAAGATCACTAATTGTCATTAAAAAAATAATACCATACCTAAAAATTATTACCACACAATGGCAAATTATCCATAAAAGAACTGAAAATATAAATAATTATTTCCACACGGCTAAAGTGGGGTAGTTTTGGCCCTACAACAAAAAACAACAAAATCATATAATTCATTTCCAATGTAGCATCAACTTGAGGGGCATACATGGGTCCTGGAAGTGAAGAAAATAGGATAAACCAAACAAATAAAAAATAATGGAGCTCTTAGAGTTTGATGGGAAAGGCACCGGTCAGCAAAAGGTAGTTCCTATTGCGCGCAAAATTAGTGCCAATTAGTGTTAACTTATATTGTAATTTTGTGAGCAAAAAATATTTCTGTCACTTTTTTATTTAACGGATTAATTTGATCCCAAGCTTCACTTTTTGGCTTATTTGTCACTCGGTCTAAATTAGCTTTTACGTAAAATATAATCACCTGGAAATTTGTTTATTCATATAAAAGACAGCTAGTAATCACATTATTCCATGAATTGCGTGTAAAATTATTATACATGCAAGTTGATCTTTTCTGGCTTTGGATATAATAATGATTCCATTAGCTCAATCTCCAGAAAGTCAAAAACCAAGTTTCCCCCCCAAATTCCTCGTCTCAAAATGGGATTTTCTTTGCAAAAAAGTGTATCATTTTTCCTAGTTTGCTTCCTATGCTTTATCCAATTTTCTCCCATTTCTTGCGAGCAGAAAGTGACCTTGGCTTTATATTATGAAAGCCTCTGTCCTGGCTGTTGTAGTTTCATTGTTAATTATTTACCTAAGATTTTCAAGAATGGGATAATTGATATTGTTGATCTTAAACTTGTTCCATGGGGCAATACAAAGATTCTAGCCAATAACACCTTCAAATGCCAGGTATTCCAATAATAGTCTTTTTTTTTCTTTTCTATACCAGATATTTAGTATTATTACCGGTTGTTCCTATCGCTTCGATTATCTTTTTATCTTGTTGTTGATTCTGCTTCTTTTTTCACCTTTCCTTGAGCTGGGGGTCTTCGGAAATAACCTCCCTACCTTCCGGAGGCAGATACAGGATTTTGTCGCAGAGGGGCACCAATGACCACTGCCTTAATATACATATGTCACTTATTATGTGAAAGTTTGGGGTGCAACACTCTAAAAATTTAATAATTATGCTAACTTATTGGTAAAGTAGTAGTATAAAGTATAAACTTCAAAATTGGAAGAAACGAAAATAGGTTTAGAACGGAAACAAAACAAACTCAAAAAAAAAAAAAATGGAAATAAAGATGCTGCAAGCGAGACTCAAACCTAGGTGTCATATAAGGACCTAAGGGGCACAACAGCCAAATGCACCAAAGCAATGGATATCTCTCAGGGGTCCTTTTAAATACATATACATTCCTTAAGGTATATACATCATATATGTATAGGGTATTCCCGAGGTTAGGGGGGACACGCGACCCCTCCTACTAGGGTGGGTCCGCCCCTGCTACCTTCACAAGTAGGGGTTAGGTTAGCATACATTCTACTCTCCTCAGACCCCACTTGTGGGATTACACTGGGTATGTTGTTGTTGTTAAGTATTGTGGTTGAAAAGAAACATAGTGAGTTAACTCGCACTAGCTGAAAAGGATTAAAAGCGGCGGACCCAGAATTTAAACTTGTAGGTTCTTAGTTGAGAGAGTGGCTTTACTTACTTTTATGCACGTACGTATAAGGTTCGATCCTAAAACATTGGGTTTTACCGAACTCACGAACCCATTGTTGGATTTGCTCACCGGAGCGACATCCATTTTTGGGGACAAAATGACAAAAATGGTCTTTATGTTTGAGGGTAGGTTCAAAGTAGTCCCTTAAGTATGCTCTGAGCGGTTTAGGTCTTTTAAAGTTTGTCAAAAGTTTAAAAAAAGATATAAAAAGAATTTAAAAAAAAAAAAAGCTTGTCAAAAGTTAAAATTTTTGATCTCTGAATATTTAACAATTTGTATTCGTTAATTGCGGAAAAATGAGCAGGAATTTAGCGGGACTAACAGTTGGAGGCACAATTTTTGTAGTTTCTGCTATTTTCGGTCTATTTCTAGAGTTTGGTGCAGCTTTTTGAGGTGTATTTGGGGCTATTTTCTTTTGTGTCTAGTGCAGTTTGTTGTGTTTCATTTTTTTAGAATTTGATGAGACTTTCCTGAGGTTTAAGAATAAATTCTTTTTCCACAGTTCCGTCAAATCTAACGAACATAAAGTGTTGACAGAGACCAAAAGTGTTAACCTTTGACAAATTAAAGGACCAAAACCGCTTAGAGCATACTTAAGGGACTACGTTAACGTACCCTCAAACATAAGCGAAAGTGATTTAACATATAATATACACACACATTAAACAACATGCATCTGCCCAGTATAATTTTCCTCCGAAGGAGTGTCAATTGCACATATGTATACAGTTAGATCCCAAAACATTGGGTTCTGCCAAACTCGCAACCCATTGTTGGATTTGCCCACTGGACCTACATCCATATTTGGGCTATACTTTGACTCACTTAAGATATATTGTGGTTCTTATACATAAGAATAATATCAAGCACAGTTAAACATTTATGAAGTTCTGTTTGTTACTGTTGCAGCATGGTCCAGCTGAATGTTTACTGGACACTGTAGAGGCTTGTGCTCTTGATGCCTGGCCAGATTTGGTAAGCTGCTAGTTAAAATTCCACTTTCTGGTCATCTGTATTTTTTGAGCAATTTACACATAACTCAGTTATGAAAAAATGATTTCGTGACTATGCAAAATTGTAGTTGCATTTTTATGGGACGTTTTGATGCAGAATGAACACTTTCCTTTCATTTACTGTGTGGAAAGTTTGATCTACAATGAGAATTATACCCAGTGGGAAACATGTTTCAAAAAACTGCATTTGAAGGCAAAGCTCGTTACTGATTGTGTTTGCAGTGAGAGAGGGAAAGAGGTAAGTTCTCTTGATTGATTTCATTTTGGACTTTAGCAAATTTCAGATCTTTTGTTTCTCATTTTTGCACTATATGCTTAATAAATGTTGAATATAAGAATATGAAAAAGAGGAATTTCTTCGAACGAACTATTGTTCTGCAAGCAGATACACATTCCTGAACATACTAGCTAGCTTTGAAGAGGAGGAGAGTTATGAATCTGTCTATACAAACAAAAACAACGTACCCAATGAAATCCCACAAAGTGGGGTCTGGGGAGGGTGGAGTGTACGCAGACCTTACCCCTACCTTGGGAGGTGCTGTTTCCGATATGAATCTATCTCTACAGAAGTAGATGAATTTTAAAGTGTTTTTTCACGAATATAAGGTTAAATATACAGTCATAAACAAGAAAAGAAATGAAAGCAAAGTGAAGTAGTCTCTGTAATGTCTTGCTTCATTATCATAGTAATAGTTATAGCTCCACCCATTTCGGAAGTAGCTCTTCTTTTTCTGTTGTGGACATGCCCTTCAATTTGTTGGGAAAAATAACACACCAAAAACAATGTTCACGGTAAATTATAGGAATAACAACAGATACCGTGATATGGTAATCAGCGAGAATAAATGGAGAAGGCCATCAATATTTTAACAATGGAAAACCGTTCAGAATAAGGAAAAAAGTACGGTCTAAGGTGACTTTTGCCATGTTTTTGTGCCCTTTGATTGATGATCTGCCTCTGTGTTCTAAAGTTCATTGTTGAGGTCCCCTTTTTATTCTTTTTGGGTTATCCAAGTGGCTAATGCTTTGAAATTTAGGTAAAGAAATTCTTTGCGCTAGGGCCTAGGAGATGTGGACGCTTGCTAGTTAAACTGTAACCCTATTCTCATGACTCATGGGAGTAAAATAAAGAGGGGAGGTGAATCATATTAGTGAAGAAGTTCAAGATGAAAATGTTGATATAGTGGTACAAGTACTTTAGAAATTTCTAATAAAAAAACAAAGTATTCCTCATTTCGTGCTAAGCTGAGATCAAAAGGTAATTAAGTTACTCGTTTAGAATGAGATTAATGGAATTATCTAGTGATAATTGGAACCACAGTCCTCTCTCCTCAGCATCCATTTGTTTGGCTTGGTATCCGACAAAAATAAAAAAATAGATTTGGAGCTTATGAGAAGCGAACTTGATATGCAAAGAACTCTAATTGAACAAATTTTATTTGGTATGATGGTTTCTGTCTTATAGTAGTAATATATCTGATGTTGTGTGAATTACTTGAATCTTATGTGCAGCTTGAACTACGTTACGCGGCAGAGACAAGTGCCCTTCAACCTCCACATAAATATGTGCCATGGGTTGTTGTTGATGGCCAACCACTCTATGATGTAGGTTTCTTTCTCCTCTATATTTCAGAACTTGCATTGTTCATTATCTAGTGTTGTAGTCCCTTCCTAGCATTGCCCTGGATAAATATTTCATAACTATAAGAAAGTGCCAGCAAAAAATTACTACCAGAAATCGCCAATTTCCGTTGGATTTGGCTCGTCAGTAACGTTTCCTACGATTTTTCCATCAAAAATCCCTAACCGACGAGGCATCTTTTGGAGATTAACAATTTTAATTCACTTTACCTCTGAAATTTGCCTCTTGCTATCAAGAGTTCCTCAAAAGTCTTTTCTATATCTCCGTGCTTCCCAGAATTTTGTTTTGTACGATTTGTGGGGGGGGGGGGGGGGGGGGGGGTTGGAAGTTCTGTAGGTGATGGTCGTGATCACCAGTTATGGTGTCGCGTCAGACAATCCAAAGGCTCTGTTGCCCGAATCTTCAAAAATGCTGCCAGGTGCATGTTGGATCCTCTAAAAGTAGTGCATTATTGGAGGATCCAACATGGGTGCTGCAGTTTTTTTCAGTGAGTCTGAGCAACATAGTCCAAAGGAGTACTGTCAGGCCCGAAAAGTATTTTTCTTCTCGTGCGATGACAATGTTAATTTTTCATTGTTGCAGGACTACACGAACTTCATAAGCTACATATGCAAAGCTTACAAAGGAACTGCTCCAATCCCTGGTTGCAGCTCATCTTCCAGTGTCATTAAAATGGGAAGGAAATTTAATCCTTTCTGTTTAAAGCAGTCAGCAATATCCGAGTCATCCACTATAAGTTCAACTATCACATCACGGGCAAGCCGTGCTAAGCTGGCTGCATCTGTATCTGCATAATATAGAGCTCCTTGATGCTGGTTCTTTTTATGAAATGATGAGTTGGTGAATGTATCTGTAAAATATGTATCATATTTGGATGATAATGAAGGTGTTCAGTTCTCTAATCAGCTGTTTATAGGAAATGTTGTAAATTGTAATAGTATGAGAATCTGATATAAGTGGGATGTGGGAATAGAAAGTATATGGATATTTGTAAGTTGTCTACATGAAAGCAGCCACGTCTTGAGTCTGCATTTTAGCAACTATATAGAAGAATTCAAGATCTAAATTCAGTGACTTTAGAATGAGGTAATCTTATTTATATACTATTTTTAATCTTTTTTGCATATAAGTACATAGTTTAAGCTGGAGTTGATGAATTCAGTTGAACCCATAAAACAAGTTTTTTTTGTTTCCCACTTGATTTCTGATATCCATTTTAGAACTCGATTAATTTGAATTCGCGTTGAAAATTCTCAGTTGTGATAAAATGTTCCCTACCAAAGACAATCCTCTCATTAAAAATAGAAGAGTATTTTCGCTACCGCCTCTGATGGTTACGACTTTACAATCATTCTAACTTTAGTTCCATACTACATGTTTCAACTACCAATATATCTAATACTCCAAATTTTATGTTTTCTAAAAAAAAAAAAAAAAAAATTATCTTGTGTCTATCCTTCCGACCTTCACATTGATGTGTGATTCGAGTCTTTGAGTCAACTAATCATAGATCAAGAAAGTAACAAAGCAAATTAGCATGAACAAAGTCGATATGTCCGAGTGGTTAAGGAGACAGACTCGAAATCTGTTGGGCTTTGCCTGCGCAGGTTCGAATCCTGCTGTCGACGATTCATTTTATTATTTTCTCCCCAGCTATGTTTCAGATTGGGTATATATTTATAACCTGTTTCGTCATGTTTCAGATTGGGTATATATTTATAACCTGTTTCGTCAAGTTAAAATTCTTTATTTTAAAGAGTTGAGGTGTTTAACTAAATTTTTATTTCACAAAATAAGTGCTTTTAAATAGTAACAGAAGTTAGTTTTCCAGAATCTAAGAAAATTGATTTTTCCGGAAACACTTTTGAAAACTTGAGTTAAACACAAAATGTTGCTCAAATATTAGTTTTGATATTAGTTAAATACAACTGTTGATCTCTTAAAGTACTTTTGATAAAAAATATTTTCTCCCCAGCTATGTTTCAGATTGGGTATATATTTATAACCTGTTTCGTCAAGTTAAAATTCTTTATTTTAAAGAGTTGAGGTGTTTAACTAAATTTTTATTTCACAAAATAAGTGTTTTTAAGTAGTAACAGAAGTTGTTTTCCAGAATCTAAGAAAATTGATTTTTCCGGAAACACTTTTGAAAACTTGAGTAAACACAAAATGTTGCTCAAATATTAGTTTTGATATTAGTTAAATACAACTGTTGATCTCTTAAAGTACTTTTGATAAAAATTATTTTTAAAAATAAGTAAATTTTGAAAATTTGGCGAAATAGGTTATTACCCCATGATCATTTCCATTCATTCCTATACGGAAGCAATTAGCCATGAAAAGAAATTTCAATCACATGAAACATTTTTTTTAACCTAAGGAGATCTTTGAGTTTTTTTTTTTTTTTTTTTTTTTTTTTGTGTGTGTGTGTGTGTGGGAGGGTGGGGGGGGGGGGGGGGGAGGGGTTATTTTTCTCATCTTCAAGGTAGAGATATTTGCGAGTAAAATGCTCTCGAGGTTGTATTTGTTCTATTTCATCTCATGAATTCGAGGACGATAACGCATATGCTTTCCAAGCTACATTAATAAAAATGAGGTTCAAACTACTAATTCATTATAAGTGCACTGTACAATTTTAAGTCCATGGCTCCAAAAGCAAGAAACCTTTGAAACAATTAGCCAAAAACCTTCATTCACCAGGTAACTTAGTTCACAAAGCTTCAATAATAACCAAATGTCAAACATTTATTTCCTGTTTTTTCATAAAATTACCATATGTCTATCCTTAGAATGTAATCGTTCAAAAATGGTATTTATATGTAGGGCTGGGCTTAAATACTGAAAATCGAAAAATTGAACCGAACCGAACCGAACCGAACTAGTTTGGTTCGGTATTCGGTGTCCACCTTCAAAAAACCAAAACCGAAATAGCCGAACTGAACTTTGACGAAACCGAACTGAAGAACCAAAATTTAATACATTACCCAAAAAAATTAAAATAGACCACGCCCATTAAGATTAAGCCAAAAAAAACCTAATTGTAACAAGCCCTCTTTTGCTTTTGTATCCCTGATTTTCCACTTCAATTGAGAAAATCAAATATCTTTAACAAAGAAATGTGACTAGGATGTGTCTTTAGGATTAATGTATGTCCTTTATGTGTTTTCTTAATTATTCTTACTGTATGTATATAACACCTAGTAATCATATATTATTGTTATGGTTTTCTATTCTTGTGTATCCTGTTTGTTTGATTTTGATTTTAATTTGTCAGTTTTATGTTTTGTTGCTTTTGAGAATATGAATTAGTGTAAATGGAATCGCTTCTAATATCATATAAAAAAAACGAATTGAAAAAACCGAAACCGAACCGAACCAAACTTCAAAAAACCGAAACCGAAAGAACCGAACCGAACTAGTGGTTCGGTATCCATCTTCAAAAAACCGAAATCGAAATAACCAAATCGAAGTTCGATAAAACCGAACCGAAGAACCGAATGCCCACCCTACTTATATGTTATCTGATAAAGCAATATAGCAAATATATTATTTATATACCTAGAGATACAGTTTATAAGCATATACAATAGACTAATTATTGTCGCCTTATTATGTTTCAAGTTAGTAAACAACTTCTAATAGCAAACGAAGATAAAGTTAAAAACCCTTGCAAACATATAGTGAAGCAGTGGCAGGTTCATAGCTTGTTTGATCAAGCTTCTAAAATCAGCTTATTCTGACAATTAATTTTTTTGAGAAAAAAGTTTTTTTTTCTCAAAAATGCTTTTCAAAAAAGTACTTTTGGCGAAAAGCAGTTTATGTTTGACCGATTAAATTAAAAAACACTTTTGAGCAGCAATTAGTATTTGACCAAACTTTTAAAAAGTGTTTTTAAGCGTATTTTTTTCAAAAGAGCTTTTCAAAAAGTATTTTTGGGCAGAGGCTATTTTATTTAGCTTCTGCTACTCAGTAGAAACATTTATTTTCTCTCAAAAGCTTGGTCAAATACCTCACTTTTTTAAAATAAGAATTTGTTCGGAAAAAAAATAATCACTTTTTGGAAAAAATTAATCTTTGTCAAACAAACTATCAAAGTGAAAATTAAGAATTCATGCAGCCTCGTTGTAAAAATCTATAAACTTTAAATTAGTGAAATTTATAGAAATCTATAAACTTTGAATTAGTGAAATCTATTATATGAAATTGAGGATAATTAGCATTATCTATAAACTTTAAATTCTAAATTAGTGAAGTCTATCATATGAAATTGAGGATAGTTAGCTTCAAAAAGATAAAATTAAAAACAGACAAAAGGTGCGTGAACGGCAGGATTCGAACCTGCGCGGGCAGAGCCCACATGATTTCTAGTCATGCCCGATAACCACTCCGGCACGTCCACTGGATGAAAGGTCAGCGCTCAACAACTGGTATTTCCCATAGTATTATATTCGGTGAGTAGCATTTAAAGCAAAAAGTTAGAAATATGAAAAACCGCAAATTATGCAAGAACTTAGGGCTCGTTTGGTTAGAAAACAAGTTATCCCGGGATTATTATTCCACCCTCAATGTGGGATAAAAAAATACTATAATCCCGGGATTAGTTATTCCGAGTTTTTATTTCAACCAAATGTGGGATAAGGCGGCACTAAATTTTTATCCCAGGATTATTTTTCCTAATCCATCATACCAAACGAGCCCTTACACTTGAATATTCCAATTATTATGGAGATCTGTCCTAACTATATAGCGGATATACCAAATACAAGGTAACATGTTAGTGAGTGCTTAAAGTACTTTTAAGTGCTGAAAATTATTTTATAAATAAGTAGTTACGTGTTTGGATAAAAGTGATTAAAGAGTTTTTAGAAGTAAGGGTAGTATTGGAATTAACAGAAAATATAAGGGATAAAAGGGTAAAGTTGTTGGTCAAACCAAAATGGCTTTTAAGCCCCCCCAAAAAAAAAGTTGGGGTTGAGCAACTTCTTAATTTTGGCTTATTTTAAGCACTTTTTAACTTAGAGCTTGTTTGGATTAGCTGAAAAAAGTGGCTTTTAAGCATAAGTGCTTAAAGTACTTTTTAAATGCTGAAAGTTATTTTATAAATAAGTAGTTACGTGTTTGGATAAAAGTGCTTAAAGGGTTTTTAGAAGTAAGGGTAGTATTGGAATTAACAGAAAATATAAGGTATAAAAGGGTAAAATTGTTGGTCAAACCAAAATGACTTTTAAGCGGAAAAAAATAAGTTGGAGTTGAACAACTTCTTGGTTTTTGATTTATTTTAAGTACTTTTTAACTTAATTTAAGATGTTTTACCAAACACCCAAATAAGTTAAAAATGGCTTATAAGATAGTTTGACCAACTTATCAGCCAATCTAAATGGGCTCTTAATTTAAGTTATTTTCTATTTTTGTCAAACATTCAAATAAGTTAAAACTAGCTTATAAGCTGGTTTGACCAACTTATAAGCCAATCCAAACGGGCTCTTAGTGTCGAATTTCAGAATCATCACTTGTATTAGGCTGTTGCAAAGAGAAGGGGATTGACAAAATGCTTGATGCTCCGATCGAAAACAAATCAGTGGGGCCATGCCGGTACGACTGAATATGTGTTAGAAAGGTCGATCCCTCCCCTACGACACCAAAAAAACCGACACAGCAAAAGGTAGGAGCCAATAAATGTTGTAAAAATAATTTGAATATCTCAAAAAGAAATACTTTTACTAATAGCTAGTTTCATTAATATTTAGTTAATGGCTCTTTAATATGCTAATAATTTGGTAATACTATAACGTTGGTTTTAAAGCTTAACAGACCATTTGATTGGTCATTGAATTCAAAGTCTTGCAAAATATAACAGATGATTTAAATTGTTTTGAATGGGCTTTACTGTGTCTTGAATGATCATTGCTATGCTTTTAAGAATTGGACGTATTCAATATTATTAAGATGGCTGTATTTTACCACTTGGTTGGTTCTTCTACCATCATATATAGTCCCAACCATTTTGTGCGGAGGGGATATGAGATAAAAGATAAATTTCTTCTTTCTATATTTTATTATGCTGGGTTTTCTATTTTATGAAATTTTTATTAGTTTCTGGTTCCTAGTTTTGTACTAGAAGAACTTATTGAATCTTGGGGATACACTCATACCGGGTGAAATATCCTTACGGACAGTGTCTTCGAACATACCTCAAGCTTGCAAGAGTTCCTTACAGTGTTCGTGATCATATATTCCGTAAGATTTCTAACAATCTTAAGGATATTTTCTTACTACATTCTTATGGAAAGTACTAAAAGTTCTTTATGAATAAAAGAAACAAAACAATGCAGTTGATAGAAAATAAATTAAAGAAGCGAAGGTGTAGTTACCAAAGAACGTGGTTGTAAAAGCAGTATTTGCATTTGGAGATTCAATAATGGATCAGGGAATAATAATTATATTGCAACTGTTGCAAAGTGTAATTTTCTACCTTATGGTAAGGATTTCAACGTTGGTGGTTCTGGTGGGTGGACTTCCAATTCTGTTGGTTGGCCTAAGGGCAAGGGTTCAGGTCTGGTGGTGTTCTTGAGGGGTATTAAACGGAAGGTATTTGTAGGTATTTGTAGCTGACGAAGGTGAGGAATGTACTAAGAAAAGCAGTGTTGTGGAGAGTCCGGAACCAAAATGCCCCAAAAAAAATCATTTTGAACAAAATACTCCAAAAAAAAAAAATGTTACAAAAGTACATTTAGCGTAGTAATTTACTGCGCTAAAGCACTTCACGGAGACGGAGCCGCTAAATGCTATAGCGCAGTATTTTACTGCGCTATAGAAATCTTTCTCTCAGCTATAGCGCAGTAAAATACTGCGCTATAGGACTCCGCCATTTTTCAAAACATTACATTTTCACTCCTTTTTACGTAGTTTAGCCGTATATTGATCATGCTTTGAGATTCCGGAACTTCAATATTTTATATAGAACTCTAGTTATATTTGTACAATTAATAAAATAGGCTCAACAAATCAAGAATACGCAATACTTTGGATTGTCGTTTTAGTGATTGAAAAGTGCTCGAAATCTTTTTTTGTTTGAAGACTTGTAGTCATTAGCTTTAAGTTATTTATTTTTTAGGGTTTCGTCTTATTTTTAAATTAATGCTTAACTTTATTTCGAATGTGTCACTTTTTTTTTTTTATTATCAATTTAGGATGTGAAACTATAAATAATAATTAAGACTAAGATGATATTTATAAATATGCAAACAATATATAATATTTACGATAAATTGTACAACACTAATGTATATACACTATCGAGAATGGGTCCCACATATAATATGCCGGAGACTATCCCTAGGCCTAAGGCTCATACCATCCCCACCGCCCTCGCCATCGTCTCCATAGCCCTTTTTCCTCTTAATAATCGGGCGCTCTAAGTCATGATCATCTCTTCTTCCCCTAGCCCTTGCGCCCTTAACTAGAACGTGTTTCTTCTTGGGATCTAGTCCCGCTGGCACACTCAGAACCTCAGGCTGAGCTAGGTCTGGAAACTCGACCTCTTCCTCGTCTGGAGTTGCCACCGTGGACGCAGAAGGATGAACCTAAAAAATATATAATAATTAGTACCATTTCTTATTTATATTGAATACATTAACGTTATTTATTTAATCAAACCTGTGTGTCAACGGGCGCCTGAGTAAGCTCCTGAGATGGGTCTGTAGGCTCCTGAGATGGGTGCGGTGGTGAATATGAGGTAGTCTCCTGGACGAGATGCTGTTCGAAGTTCAAGTAAAGGTTATAAAAATTAAATAAATATTTACCTTATATTGAATAAAATTAGTTTTAAGTAAAAAAACTTACATGCGCCTCGGTAGTCTCATGAGAAGACACCTCTGCCTCGGCATGCTGATGAGAATGCTCCTGAATGGGTAGCTCCTGTGGACCCCTACTGGCGCCGAATCCTAAAATATGAAAAAAAAAAATGAAATAATAAGTAACATACATATTTAAAATAAGTACTTTAAATAATCAAATATGTATATTAAATACTGACCTTATATTGAATAAAACAAATTTTAATAAAAAGCTTACCTGTGGCTCGGTAGTCATATGGGAAGACATCGCTGGCTCGGCAGGCCCATTAGAAAACGCTTGAGTGGGTGGCTCTGGTGGACCCGTTGGCGCCGAATCCTAAAATATAAAATATTACTAAATAATGAGTAACATATATATATTTAAAATAAATAATTTTAAAGGAACAAATAAGTATTTTAAATACTAACCGGGATCAAAAACTCATCGAAGTCAAGAATCCTGGCTCTCTCTAAATTCCTCACAGGCCGCTCATCAGCTAATGAAGCGCGTAATGCCGCCCAATCAACGTTATCACGCTCTTCCATGTATGCATTCTGGCTCGGCTGTGATGAAGACCCGGGTATCTCAGCAAGTAAGAGCGCCGGCGTAAACGTAGGTGAGTCCCCAGGTGAGCTGGCACTGGCCTGGAACGGCTGCGGATGGACTAGACCGTGAACGCCCTCTGGAATGGGATCGGCTTCATCCGCCTCATCTACGAGATGGTGTCCTCCACCACCAGGTCCTCTAGCAGCAGCGCCGCGTCCTCTACGCGCACGGCGTCCTCCGGCAGCACAGCGTCCTCTGCCAGCACGGCGTCCTCCTCTTGGAGCACCCGGTCCTCCTCCTGGCGCTGCCTGATACTCAGCCTCCGAAACAGGCTCCTCCCTGCGCCTAATCTCGTCTGCCTGCCGGATACCATCCTCGGATATCCGTACCATCTCCGCGGCAAGCCCCGCAAACCCATAGTAAGGCATATGCTCTAACCCCAAGATGTGTAAACGCTGTACGGCCACCAGCTGCATTTGTGTTCAACAGAAAAAAAAAGTTTATTGTTAAAACGTAACAATTAATGCAATTAAATAAATCTAAATACGATAAACTTACCAATGCCTCGTACTGCCCCGTGAGTGCTGAGTATCCTACATCCCTAGGGGGACACAAAGCTGGGTTGCCGATCAATCGGCGTGTGATCTGATGATACTAGCGCATGTAATGCTCAATGGGAGTCTAATGGCCGACCACCGCTAAAGTGCCCAACCTGTTCTCCCAACGGTGGAGCTAGACATCCATGAAAGCCAGAAAATCATCATCAACGGCAGCCCGATCGTTCCGCTGGTAGTGTCGAAGCTCATGACGGACGTCAGGGGGTATACTCCGTGTATGCCCAAACTGTCGTAAGACACGCTTGGGCATGTGATCCTCTACGATGTCCAGGTGTATCAATGGACACCGCGACCTCCAAACCCCCTGACCTGCCCTACAGAAGGGCGGCAAACCATCTAATATAGCAGCGTACAACGTCTATATAAATAGCTGCATAACATATAAATACAAATCAGTGATCACCAAGTATAAAAGACGTTTAATTAAATTATTAATGTAAATTTAAATAGTTTTACCGCATCGTCCATCATGTGATCAAGATGGTCCCGGAATGGAAGAATACTGTGGTGCGTATCCACATCCCGATCAAAACCCGCTGTCCACCTCCTCGCATAAGGCATGTCAATCTCGAGGTGATGCCTAGGTACGGGCTGAAATGGCAGCACTCTCTCCCACGCCTATAATTGTAAGCGATATTAGAAAATACGATTTTTAAGTCGTCATTTCAAGAGATTTGTCTACATTAAAGGAAGGCACACTTAAAATATTACCTGGAGAAGAGCAAAAAATCCACACACATCTCTGACAACACCAACAGATGCTTGGCAGAGGCATCTGTAAAGATACGCCAAAACAGCACCACCCTAACTGTAGTTTCCCAGGCGGTCCAGCTGCTCCAAGAAAATCAAATAACATAAGCTGACAAAAGCACGCAATGAGTTCGGGAACAAGATGCCCCCGAATATAATAAGCAGGTAAAAACGAGCATGACGATCAACATCGTCCTGCGGGATGCCGTCGTCAACCGGATCGAGACCCTCCAAATAAGTGCAGAGTGCACTAATCTTAACCCGACTCTGTCCCGAAATATGGCCCTCGGCATCAGGCACGAAGTAGGTGAGCCTAGTCAACTCTGTCGCCCACGTCTGACCATGAGGAGGCTCGTACCGAGTGTGTAGTAGCTCTCCATCTACCCGCAATCCAAAGAGGACCTCCACATCCTGAAGTGTAATCGTGGCCTCACCAGTGCGAAGATGAAAGGTATATGTCTCTGGCCTCTACCGCTCAACCATGGCCGTGATGAGCGCCCAATCATGTTGTACCCGACCAACGGACACGCAACGGTAGATGCCGCCCCGAAACAATATCTCCAACACGCGAGGGTGTGGGGGGGTGCTCGTGTAAAAGAGTCCATGCTCTCTGCAGCCTACGGGGACGGAGCCTAGTAGATATCCCTATAGTACCGGCCCATAATAACTCTGGCCTATGATTGTCTTGCAAAGACAATACTGATCTATCAGCGGGCCCCGGGTGAACAGCGGGCCCCGGGTGATCATCGGGCCCCGGTGAGCATCAGGCGTTGGGGGAACATCGGGCCCAGGGGGAACATTCAGATCCATGAAAGAGTCCGGTCTGTACAAACTAAATTAGTCATTATTCTTGAAATGAAAGATAAATTATAGTAACTAATTAATAATTTGTAGGGAATATGTGAATTATGTAGTATTATATCTTGTGAATAATTAACATGGGATATGCAGTAAATTTAATATGTGATAGTAAGGACACATATGTGATGGCAAAAATTTTTAAGTTAATTACTTTTGAATTATGTGATGTTAAAGACTTGTTAAGTTAATTAGTTTGGGAATCGAAATTCAGCAGTAGTATTTGTTTGGAACTCTATTTTGAATATGTGATATATTTTTAGTTGACCAAATAGCCAACACAACTACGATAAAATTAAACTAAAAGAGTATATTCGTAGACATCATATTTTCCTACAAACTTTACATTTTTTTCGTTAGCTTATGTATTTATGAAAAGAAGAAGTTTAACTATTCTTTTTAAGATAATCTTTTTTTATTTAACATATATATTCATGCTTTTAAAATTATATAGATTAACATTTCATAATCATTTACAACTTGTTTGGATGGTTGTTACCTATTGTATTATATTATATTGTTAGTTTAAATACAATGTTTGCTTTGATTGTTACTTTAATTTTATTGTTATGTAACGACGAAAGGTCCTATTTTATGTAACCACTGATTTGGTCCTATACAATACAACACAATACAATAAATGTGAAAACAATACATAACAATCATCCAAACAAAGTGTTAATAACATAATAATTCATTACCAATCAACTTCTTTCAATTCATAAATAATATTTAACAACTAATAAATTCATAATCAATATTTAACAAATAATCAATTAACAAAATAATAATTCATTAACAATTCATAAATAATTAACAAATTAACAACTCATAAACATATAACAAATTAACAATTCATAAACATTTAACAAATTAACAATTCATAAACATTTAACAAATAATGAATTAAACAAAAAAAAAAAAAAAAACGGAACAGTGGCAAAAGCCTCCCAGTTCGAACAAGAACAAAAAAAAAATTGTTTTTTTTTTTGGAAAATAGCAAAGATTAAATGTTAAGCATGCTTAGAATATAATGTATATAACAAAGTAATAACAAAAGTTCATAGTAGAAAACCTTAATCGAAGATTTTTTGTAGAGTTATTTTAATCGAGTTGTACGCCGCTTTTTCCCAAAATTCGAACTCAGAATCTTGTTCCTTGACTTGAATATACCGAGAATCTAAACTTTCCGGATGGAATTTAATAGAAAATGACGTTTTTGGATGTGGGGACCACCTCGGTTCCCCTCCAATGGCGTTTTCAACTTCTTCTTTTTTTTTTACCACTGCAGGGACCAGTGGTGAAACCCGATTGGTTTTATGGCGGAGTCCTATAGCGCAGTATTTTACTGCGCTATAGGTGAGAGAAAGATTTCTATTGCGCAGTAAAATACTGCGCTATAGCACTTAACGGCTCCGTCTCCGTGAAGTGCTTTAGCGCAGTAAATTACTGCGCTAAAGGTACTTTTGTAACATTTTTTTTTGTTGGAGTATTTTGGTTCAAAATGATTTTTTTGGGGGCATTTTGGTTCCGGACTCGTGTTGTGGAGGACAACGAGATCTATGCGTTCATGCTAGTAGGTATGTGACAATACTATATTTTATTTGTTTAATGGATTTGTGTGTCAAACTAAGTCAATAATATATCCCTCAATGTGGAAGAAGATTCGAAGAAATGATAATCCCGCTAAGTAAAAATAAATTTGATAAGCGGATGATTTAATTATTGTGGTCATTTCTCAAGCGAATCTTATGGTTAATGTGAGAGATTAGATGTTAGACTTTGGTGCTACTAAGCGTATTTGTGCTAACATAATTTTGTGTTCTACACCCAAGTTGAAGAAGAAGAAGAAGAATTTATTTATGTTGGTGACTCAAGAACTACTCAAGTTCTTGGAATGAAAAAATTCTTCTTAAACTCACATTAGAAAAATATGGGAATTAATTGAGATGATACATGTTCCTAATATCTGAACCAATTTGGTTTCTATGTGATTATTAGGAAAAGCTGCGTGATTATTCTATTTGAGTTAGATAAAGTGTTAACAAAAATAACATTTTTGTGAGTGATGAATATAATAACCATGATTTAGCGGTGCCTGATAATTTTCAAGATGGAAATATTACTACTTTGTTATTTGATTGAATTCATATGATTTATGACATGTTAAACTTGGATATGTTGGTTTTCCTTTACGTGGAAAAAATAATTAAATTTGATATCTTAAAAAGTCATGTCTAAATTTACTATTTTAATATTGTATGTGAGTCTTTATTATGATAATAATTATTCTTTTAGAATTAGAACGTTACCTTTTGAAAACCATAACAAACCTTTTAATAATAATTCAATGAAATTGTAATTGATCACTGTCTTGAATGACATCGCATGACCTTTACATTGTTTTAGTAAGTGGGTTTGTTAAACTATCATAATGTTAGCAGTTAAATTGTGTTCTTCTATATGTTGTTAAAGGCATCTTATCCATTTTGTTGGATCTTTGCCTATATGCAGTCTATAACTATTTTTCTTTTGGAGTATATAGGATATACCAGTAGAAATTCTTATTTTCTATTGTATTGGTGTATAAATTTGTGTGTCACATATAAAGAGAGATACATCAAAAGTAAACTGGAATTTTTTTGTTCTGAATTGTGGAAACGTTATTTTCTTAGATTGAAATATTTGAAATTGTGGGGTTGTCTAGCTAATGTTATGTTACTCAATTTTGAAAAGAAAAAAAAAATATGAGAGGTACCACAATTATGGTACTAAACATAGTGAACTTTTGGAGTTGGTTGGTAACGAGGCTGAGTGGTTAAGAGACCTCTTAGTGAGTATTTCAGTTGGAATAAAACCAACATCTTTTGTGTTTATACATTGTGGTTGCCAAGCAGCAACAGTTGTAGTGAAAAATAAATTTTCAATGGCAAAAATAGACACATTTATTTGAGATATAATGTGATAAAACAGCTGCTATGAGATGAAATTAATTATGTAAATTATGTGAAGTCGGAGGTGAATCTGATCAATTTATAGACTATAAGAAACATCGAGGGGAATGGAATTTTTTAGTCAATTTAAGAAGATCAACAATGATGGTAACCCAGCCTATGTTATTGGAGATCCCATGAATTAGGTTCATATGTGTAATAACAAGTCATTAGTTGATCAAGTCTGCACTATAAAAGTTATGTCCCTTCCTATGGTGTGTGAATATAGTGCAAGACAAAGTAAGGTTGAGTTATAAACTCTTAATCCATTACCATATCCTTTATAGGTGGTGTATTGCTCTGCAGAGTACACTTGATGGGTGGATCTATATGAGAGTGGAGTGGTGCCTCTTCTATGAAATTGTGACGGATTTCTAGAGCACTCATGAATACCAGGACACGTGCATGGCCTCTTAGCGCAAAACAGTGATAACGACAAAGATTGTGCGAGTATAATGTGATAGAATAAGACCACGGGCCTACAAAAGAATTATTGGTTCATAGAAGTTCTAAACTTCACCAATTATTCTGTAAGCATAGTCTTATTATATCTAGGTCTGGTTCATAGTTTACGAGACACCAGATTCGACGCATCATGCTCATATGTGAAAACCCAGCAAAACTTCTCATTTTATTCTATTCCAAAACTTCTTATTTGATTTTATTCCTTATTATTCTTTTTGAGATAGTGGGGGGATTGTTGTAAAAATAATTTGAATATCTCAAAAAGAAATACTTTTACTAATAGCTATTTTCATTATTTTAATATTAAGTTAATGGTTCTTTAATATGCTAATAATTTGGTAATACTATAACGTTGGTTTTAAAGCTTAACAGGCCATTTGATTGATCATTGAATTCAAAGTCTTGCAAAATATAACAGATGATTTAAATTGCTTTGAATGGCCTTTACTGTGTCTTGAATGATCATTGCTATGCTTTTAAGAATTGGACGTGTTCAACATTTATTAAGATGGCTGTATTTTACCATTTGGTTGGTTCTTCTACCATTATATATAGAGCCCGTTTGGATTGGCTTATAAGTTGCTTATAAGTTGTTTTCAGTTTTTTTGAGTGTTTGATTGACCAGCTTAAAGTTATTTTGTGCTTAAAATAAGCTCAAAAAAATAATTGGGCCCATTTGACTTAGCTTATCTAAAGCAGCTTATAAGCTGAAAGCAAAAAAAAAAAAAAGTTAGACTACCCCAACTTATTTTTTTTTTTAGCTTATAAGTTGTTTGCAGCTTATAGGCGTAAGCCCATCCAAACAGGCTCATAGTCTCAACTATTTTGTGAGGAGGGGATATGAGATAAAAGATAAATTCCTTCTTCCTATATTTTATTATGCTGGGTTTTCTATTTTATGAAATCTTTGTTAGTTTATGGCTCCTAGTTTTGTACTAGAAGAACTTATTGAATCTTGGGAGATACACCCATACCGGGTGAAATATCCTTAAGAACAGTGTCTTCGGACATGCCTCAAGCTTGCAAGAGTTCCTTACAATGTTCGTGATCAAATATTTTCCGTAAGATTTCCAATAATAAATACATCTAGCTTTCAACATAGTAGGTGCAAAATTTCAATGCATCCATCACTCTTTGAGAGAGTGGATGCTAGCTAAGAAATGTCTTCTGTTATACTTGCGGGAAAAAAAAAAGTTACTTACTTTTTTTGCCTTCAACTTTATATCGAGGGTATTTTCCATCATGACAGTGTAATTTCAACTTAACCAACAGTAATCTTTTCTAACACCAACTTTCTAATCTAGGGGATTTTCAAAATAAGATACAAATCTATATATAATTCGAATCAAAACCAGTAAATGTACTTGTATTGATCGACCTGTACAAAATTATATCTGGCCCTAGTGCCTATCAAGACTATAATGGTCGTTGGCACGCGGAAGAATATGAGCAAATTGGGAAGGGCATCCCCCCCCCCCCCCCCCCCTCCTTTGTTTTTGGTTGTTGAGATCGCAATTGAGAGAAATCAAATGTAAAAACAAAAAGTTGAATCTTAGGCCATAATACAGCGACATATTTAAAGGTAATGTCAATCATATCCTTCCATATTTCATTTTGAATCACAGTAACAAAAGGAAAATTTTGGAAGAAATCAGGAACGCTATAGCTACTAACTTGACTTCGACTATCAATCTTTTATACTTTCTCACTTTAGGCAGTTCAAATGTAACGAACCAAATTCTTATCACCTCTAACAACCAGTGGCGGAGCCAGGATTTTCTGTAAGGGAGTTCAAAAATATGAAGAAGTAAACATACGAATAAGCCAAGGGGGTTCAATACCTACCATATATACATAAAAAAATAATTTTAACCTTCAATATACACTGTAATTTTCTGCCGAAGGGGTTTGGATGAACCCCCTCGGTTACACTTGACTCCACCCTTGCTAACAACTTGTGTTAATCCAAACACAGTAGCAATACAATAGCGATTCTGGAAATAACAATAGAAATCTGACTGAAATACAAAGGATAGAAAGAAGGAGATGAGAATCAGAGATACTGAGAATGGGGATGAGAAGAAATAGACTTTGAGTTTAGACTCAACAATATTCCATAACCAATTGCTTCTAAAATGACACTATTTATCAGCCTGGATCCCAAACAAGACCACTTAATTTGGTATTTGGCTATTTTACTAATACTGGACCAAGTCCATTCATAACAATAAATATATGTGAGCTAGTTAAGTCTTAAAAGATTTGCTTGGTCTAACTTTCATTAATTTGTTATATGACACGAATAAAAAGTATGTAGTTCAAGTCAAAGACGGGAAGTAATCTCTCTCACACATACCGATGTAATTGCCACAAACTAAGAATACTTTTAAAGATTTCTTTTCTGTTCTTTTGAAAACAACTAGGAGTTTAATTACGTATAGCCAATAGAATTTGATAGGTGAACCGTGAACGTCTGCCATGGATAAAATGAAAGAACTAAAAAAATCGGAAACGCGTCAGGTAGGGGTCGAACCTACGACCTTCTGCTTAGGAAACAGACGCTCTATCCACTGAGCTACAGACGCCACATGCGATTGTAGCTCCATTGTGACATACTATTTGTTTGGTGTTCCGCTTGGTGTCTACGCCAACAAGTCCAACTCTATTCTCAAGACTCGAACTCTCGATAAAGTTTATAGGGAAATGGGTCAAATTAATTTATTCCTCTATTATGTGAAAAGGATTAGCTTTTATCTTTTGTTATATTGTACGTACAAAAGTACCTCCGTCATTACATAAATGGTTTAGATATATCCTTTCTCTGTTAGGACTGTTCAAGGTGGACATCTAATTCTACGTGACACTGTCATTTGGTGAAGTGAATACGACATGACATGCCAGGTATGTTGGAATTTGGACGCCAATATTAATTGAGGACACAAAAACAAATTCTTTTTTCCACCACTAGCACCTCCTCCGCCAACCACCATTACTTTAGGGGTGTCAAATTTGACTCAAAAGGTGATGATCCGCCCAACCTGGCCAAACTTTTATGGGTTGGGCTCAAGATAATTTTATATTGGGATGATTTCAGCCCAACCCAACATAGTCCATTTTAAAGTGATCTCCAACTTAGCTCAATACTAGCACAATTCTAGCCCGTTTTAAGATTTACTTAGCTCAAACTTGAGTTTACTTAAAAGTGATCTCCAACTTAGCTCAATACTAGCACAATTCTCAACTGTCAAAACATTTATTCTCCCCGTCTAATTTAAGTGTTTTAGTTTGACTAGATTTGGAGTTTAAGAAATAAAAAAATATTTTGAATCTTATGATTCTAAACTAAATATGTGTATAACATATTAAAATGTCTTTTGAATCTTATGGTTATAAACTTATCATGTAAGATATTTGAATTGTTAACTTATTAAATATAAAAAGAGACGTTCCTTTTGGTACGTACCAAAAAGGAAAGTAAGACATCTAAATTGGGACGAAGGGAGTAATTTTAGTGTAAATTTATATTTTAAACTTTTACCTTTTGAAAGAAAATAAAATATTTAAAAACAAATACAAATTAATCACAACAATACGATTAATTAAAATTTTCTTCTCGAAAACAAATTTGTTTGATCTTTCTCCAAATAATAATAATAAGGCCGCGTACAATAGGAAACGCGATAGTAACATTATTATGTGATACTAGTAGATTTACCCGCGCTTTGTGCAGTTATTGAAAAAAAGATAATTCATAAACTAATCCCCTTAATTTTTATGATAAAATCAGCAGTCAGGAAGAATATATTTTTTTGACATAACTTAAGTAATTGTCAAATAAAAAATAGATAAAATTTATGAAATAATATATAATTCGGAAATAGCTCATTCAACGAAATAGCCAAAGTATCAATACACTCAAGATTCATGCTTCATCTCTTATACTCACAAGATAAGGTACATCATCTTACTTAAAGATCATTCAGTTATATCTAACTGACATCAAATTGATAAGTTCATTCAACATGACCAATAAAAAAAAAATTGTAGTAAAATGTTATGTAACATAGATAAATGAACGGGGAAACAAAATACTACAATGAATCCTAAAAACAAAAGAGAAGATGTGGTCAAAATTGTTGCAATATCTTTTAGAATTAATACATTTAATATAAACATGATACAATAATGGATTAAAGGTAAAAAGTTAATGCACAGTACCTAACCCCCTGTTTGGATGGTGGTTTCCCGTGGTTCATTAATGTATGGTTTTCTATGAAACCATGTTTGTTTCCATTGTTCTTAAAATTATGTGGTATGGTGTTGTAAACTCGTGGTTCATTCCATGGTTATATAACCATGAAAAGTCCTAATTTTTGTAACCACGGATTTGGCGGTTTTTCCGTGGTTACATATTTCATTTCTCCATTATACCCCACCCTACCACTGACCCCCACCCCACCACTGCCCCACCCTCCACCATCCATCCCACACTACCCCCACCCTATCACTCACCCCCATCCCACCCCCGCCCTACCACCCAATCCCACCCCCAATTACCTCACTCCTCTGCCACCCACCCCAACCACCATCCACTACCCCTCACTACCGCCCAACCCCACCCCACAACAACTCACCCCCACAACAACTCACCCCCACCCTACCACCCACTACGCCCACCCTACCACCCTACAACCACCCCCATTACAACCACCCACCCCTCCACCACCCCCACCCACTACCCTTCACCACCACCCAATCCCACCCCCACCCTCATACCACAACCACCCACCTTACACCATCCACCCCTCCACCACCCCCATCCACTACCTACTTATTTTTTAAAGTTCCTATTTTATTCTTTACCTGAGTTTTATTAATATATATAAACTAATTTCTAATTAAGAGTTAAGGGCATTTTAGTAAACTTACAAGTTATTATACAGTACCATACAGTCAAACCAAACAATACAAATGTTATTAAACTATAACAAACGATACAGTCTATCCAAACATGGTGTTCATTAATACAGTACAATACAATACAACACCATACTGTACCATACCATACCATACTTTACATTAATGAACCACGGGAAACAACCATCCAAACAGAGGGTTAATTGCAAAAGTCGATATTCTTTGCATGAAGACAACAGTTTGCTATGAAGTCTTGAATCACACTAATAAGAAAGTGCTATGCACATCATATTTTTTGCCATGAAAACCGCTAACTCTTTTCAAACGATAATATTAGATCCACAAAACAAAAAAGTGATTTTTGACATAAAGTTATAAAAGGCCAGTAACATGTTGTACACTATCCAAATTTTTTTACAATCATCACAATGAAACAAAAGTTGTCAAGATAAACTTAAGAATGAGGATAAATTATATCATAGCCCTTAATATAGTTCACTTTCTATTTCTTGCATAGGCCGTTAATATTCAGAACATTTGACAAAATTTAACAGAAATGAAGGCTAACGAAATATTTAAAACAAAAAAGATTTAAATATTTAAAACAAAAAAGATTTCACAAGAGTAAAAATCTGAAATGAGATAGCATACCTTCTAAATTATGGAGCTAGGTCAAGTATAAGGAGTGTTTACACGTGCTATTAGCTATCCATTCATGACCGCCTATATATTTCAAATATAAAGAAAAAAAATCTTCAAATTGACAACGGAAGGACTATTTTATAGCATGCCGTAAAACCTCGCACAGTTAAATTTAATACTTTGGGGAAGCGAGGCGCAAAAGATTCATCTATACATCATATCACAGTTCGAAGCAACCTGAATATATATGGTAGCAAAGTTTTTTGATCTACTTTCATATGATATAAGGATTAAGATATATTGCTAAGGTAAACTAAAAGAAAAGAAGATAAATAGAGAGATTTGATAATATCTCAAATATTTACAGTATATGAACACGACTGTGTGAGGAAAACTTGTAGCCATCGAGTTGAACCTTTGCAATTTTCATCTATTATTATAACTTTTTGTTGTCCTCACAACTTCTCATGGCCTCACACCTCTTCATTATTGTAATTGCAACCGTTAGTTTCATTTGCACACGTCTTAATCATTTTAATTACAATTATTAATTTTGTTATTACTGCAATGTTTAACTCATTTATACAATTCTGTTTCAACCAGCCGTTTCTCAATCTTCCTTTCGAAGAGAAGAGCACATCCAATGAGAGGAAATTATATAGAGATATGGATTTAATGTGAGTTATGGACATCACGAATTAAAAATAGAAGTTATGAAAATGAAGAGGTGGGAGTTATGGAGATGACTTAAAATAAAATAATTGACAAAATAAGAGGAAATGTCAAAAAAAGGAGAAACAAGATAAATACAATTCTTGGCCAAAGAGAGGTGTCATATCACCTTGTGTATGCCTAGCTTTATATTATATATAGATATAGATTATATGCTTTTGAGTCTTGACATTTACATTTCTATAAATTCCGAATATTTGGAATTGGTAAATTTGTATGGCGGTGCCTCGTATCATCCCCATTTTGGTACTTTCTAGAACTATTGTAGTAAACCCCACCCCCCAACCAACCCCCAAAAAAAGTCTAACCTTCTTTCTTTCACCGCTACAAAGGAAGAGATGCACGTAATGGACACGGTCCATTTTCATTAAACTCCTACGTATTTAGAACTAGTGAAAATGTTCGCGCTTCGCGCGATGTGAATGCCCATTTTATAAAATTTATTTATTATTTTAAAAGTCAAAACTAATTTTACTATCATAGTTCTTTAAAGCATTCTTCATATCTAAGAAAATATAATGTATATCGCTAATTATTTTAGTTTTCGCACATCTCCTGAATGTACATAAATATATTTCTCAGGAGAAAGAGATCAATAATCAAATCTGTGTTCAACGAAATTTGAATATATTAGCTTTATAAAGTGTGGCTTGCAATGATATTAAAATTTGATCAGGTATGAGAAGGTGAAAAGGTCGTAAGTATTCGAGCTCTCTTTTCACCCATATATTGAGCGTTTTCAAATGCTAGATGATGCGCTCTTCAAGTTCAATATCATCTTTCCTTTTAGGTACTGTAACAGTATAATACAAGAAAAATAAATAAATAAATAAATAAATAAAGTAATAACATGCGTTATTTTTTTGTTAACCATCCGGTAATCAGTAAAAAACAAAAACAAAATAAAAAATACAAAACAGATAAATCTGCACCTTTTGGCCGTTCCTCTTCTTCACATATATTTTAATTTTTCCTTTGTATTTTCATAGTTTACAAATTAATTGTTAATATCAATTCTTATTGACATCACTGTAACTTAAATGAGTTATTACATCACAAAACTCTCTTTTTTCCTTTTTACTTTGGTTTTCTTTAATTCCTCGAAAAGGCTAAAGTTGCATCACGTTTTTATTTTAGGAATCAAATGACCATGTCTATATAATATTTGTATGAGCAAGATATGTACAAATTTAAAACCATCTTAATCTGCATGAGGTTTCATGCACTTACAAGTTTCGAAATTATTCATTATGAAACTGAAGTATAAAAAGTAAACTATTTTAGCGAAGAAGCAAACTTTGATGAGGAAGGAAGGATTTTTTTTGTCTGGGCCTGAATGTGTTATTGCCTCGTCTTTTTTGGTATCCAACAACCTACAAAGTATTAGCTAAAGTATAAATATGGAATTGTGATGCAACAAAAAAATGGCTAAATAATATGTCCAAAATATAATATAATATGAATCTCCAATAACAAATAAAAATAAAACTTTCCCAAAAAATTAAAACGAACCTAGAGATAATTAACTATTAGCTTGAGCTTCTTCAGTGAAATGAACTCATCCCAATCCTGCAATTTCTTATGCAAGTTAAGCAATATCCCACAAGAAAATGATACAAAAAGACAATAAAAACGAAAAAGAGCAATAAAAGAAGAAAGAGCTTTACTATGACATATATAGGCACGAAACCTAAAACGCAAAGCTTGTTTTGAAGTGAAAATTGGGTGTGTGAGTGATGCCAATATTTAAAGGCCGCTGAATATGTGACTGTCAAGCTGCTGCTAACCAATGTACGCAAGTTAGAGTTCTAGGCATAATTGGGATTAAATAAAAAAGAATGTGATACATAAAAATTGGAAAAATAAATGAGTAATTACTCACAAGTCACAAGGAAGATAACGGTAAAATTACATTTATTGGATTGATATGATGTATTAAGTGCTTTTTAATTTGAAATGGGATTAATGATCAGATTTAAATGAAAATCAGTTATGGCCTAAGCAGACTAAATGAAAATATATCATCAAATGCTAGATATGATTATTGTGCACACCCCATTTTAACCGGGTTCGATTTAGGGAGTATGACGTATTGGTGATTCCTGTTTATTTTGTTTTAAGGAGTCGCCACCTAATTAATTTAACGGTGAATTAGGACACCTAATTTATTAACTAAGGTAAAGCTAACTAAACCTCTGTTAATAGTCTGCTTAACCAGTGTGATTCTAGATAAGGGCTCTATATTATCCTAAAGGGAAGGGGTTAGACATCCTTTAGAATCCGTTAACTTACGGTTATCCGACCAAACTTAGGTTAATTAATTTAGATTAAATGTAATGCTTAAATCTTAAGAAAATAGGTTGCAAATATTATTAAGGTTTGAAAGGAAAACATATTGTTGTTATTTAAACTGACTTGAAGAAATACATAGTAGTCCACTCAGAAATAAAACTTATAAATGTTGTTGAATTTAAAATAATAATTTTATTGTAAAACTGAGAGGTGCAAAGTATAATGATTTATATATAAGTAGAAGTTGTTAAGAGGAAACCTAGCCAATTTAACTTGAAATTATATCAATACAATAGTGTAGGAAATCTAGACTTATTTTAAAAATAGAATGCAAATATGATAAATTTCTTTCTCTTTTTACTGATTTATTTAATTATGCTCGGCTAAGAATAGACGTCATTGATTTAAACCTGAAGAGTTATTTATAAAATATACTTGAGTTTATACTGGCATATAAATGACGTTGTGAAATGTTTAGGACAATAGGAATAAAATATGATTCCTTTTAGTTAAAATATATAGTCATGCCATTTTGCAAATCAATTATTCCAAATAAAATAGATATTAGATGTTTTAACATGAAAAGAAGAGAATAAAACTTATAGAATTAATTTTAATCTTCTTTAAACTAACTACCCATTACTAAAACTAAATCTACAAATTCATTAGGATTCATCTAAGTTGATAAAATAGGATAAGGTTAGCTACTCAAAGTAAATGAAAATACACAACAATAAAATAAGGAAGAGAGAAAGAAAAGATGAAATGGATCCGGCCACTTTAAAGCTCGACTGCTGGAACTGTTCAAGTGATTGGGCTTAGCCCAGAATTTCCGTTTCTTTTGTTTTGCTGCGGACTGGCTGGACGCGGAAAAGATTTCGTTGGGCTTTTAGCCCAACACCTAATGTGGAAGAAGAACGAGTCCCTCAGACTCGTATGCGATGGTCATGCATAAAATAAAAGGAAAAGAAGGATTAGTATACGATCAATGAATAATATTAAACACGTAAAACATGAATTCAAACAAATCAGCAGATCATGTATATTCTGTGTATATTTGAAGTATGCCTCATGTATACACAACTACTGCCTAGGCTAGATTTACACATTTATAAGGGTATTGAAAGTATTCCAACCAATCGACTACGCTAAATACAGAAATTCAATTCTGGAAACATCGAAACAGTAGCGACTAGGCTTAACGTTACAGCATTTATTTTCTTTTAAAGGTAGCATTTTGTTTCTCAGAGAAGCATAACAGCAGCCCATCAATGGCCTATTTGACAACAAGTATTTAATGAAAGGCATCCACAGCAAGCAGTAGCGAGGCAACAACGTATGATAACATTTTGAAGATAACAGTGGTTCTTTAGTGTTCGAATAGGAAAGAGATTCATTTGGGTTTTTAAAACAAGGCAAAGAAATTTTAAACTTAGTCCAACTAATTCTGGTATGGAAAATATTTTTAAATATACAGTTCTCATCATGGAAAACCTAACATATCAGTAGAAAGAATTATTGCACTAATAAACTAACACTGTAAAAAAAAGATATGGTTTAAATCTTAAGGTTTCCAAAATGCATTACAACAGAGTAAATTATACTCATACTTCCACACAACACAGGGCAGGAAAATGAAAATACCAGAACAGCCTAACACAAGATGATTCGATTCTAATTCTTGTGAAATTAAAATAAAATCAGAAGCTTTAGAATTGATCTATGCTTAACATGTGAAGAGAAAAACAAAACTGATTACTCAAAACTTTAACACACATGGTTGCAGATATGCTCATCTTAGTAACCAAACTAACTCGACTCTAAACTCTTTTTCAAGAATAAAACATAAAGGAGGTCAGAGGCATACGCTTCTTCATGGATTTTTTTTGAAACTGAAAAATGACTACCTGCGCAACTATACTTAAACAGCGAATACTTTGAACTTAAACACCTAATTTATAACTACGTTTCACATCCATATTTATCCGATCATATCAGAACCGAAGCTAAATCATTTTATCAGTTAGCCACCAAACCAACACACACATAACCTTCATCATACGACAAAGCGGTTTCGACATTTCACACTAATCAAACAACAACACACTAATCAAGCAACAGTGCAAACAAGTACTGAACACACTAATCACCCTTCAGAAAAACATAAATTAGCATTGAAACTAAGAGAAAGGGAACTAAGGATTACATATTAAAGCAAGAATTAAACTAGAACATAGCTAATCTCAAGAAGTCAAAAATAAACAGAACTGAAAGACAATAAACTAAAATGAGTAAGAAGATTACGTTTTTGAAAGACAGGCCTTAAGTGGTTCATGTAACCAGATGATTCTTTTCGTGATTTTGGTATTCAAATACATCTCTGTTAAGATTTCTCTTCCTTTTAAGGTTCAGCAAACGAAATAATGCAGCCATAACAGTGAACTTACCAAAGCAGCGACAGTTTAGATTGAAACTTAACGAGATTTAGAGTTATTTACTACGACTCTTAGAAGCCTGCAAGCAACAATTAACTGGAACAGAGAGGATACCCAGATATCTTGACATGTTTCAAATAGGTAATCAAATAAACAAGCTTGGGCATTCCCATTCCAACATGATAACTAGATGTAGCAATATCAACATTCATACAAGTTTAAATGAATATCCCTAAAGATGTATACTCATGTGATCCATGCAATGCTCAGAAGCAAGCTTAGACAGATTCAACTCCATAGGGAATGATCACACAGCACACAATTAGCATGTTTTATCCATAAGGAACCTCAAATATACTTTCGGAATTTAGCAGAGATCTAATATATCTGAAGATACTGAAAAACTGAATCATCCTTGTTAACACATCTTAAGTCTGACCATACCCATATCATCTCAAAATAAAACATAGCATGCTAGATATCCATAGCTAAATCATGCTTATCACTATTAACAAGTCATCATATGTCAACCAAACACAAATGAAACGAAGAGCAACAAAATAAACAAGCAGAGATTGAATAGAACTGGACACAAAAAAGAAACTTACTAAACTAATCAATCATTTCTAAAACATGCTTAAACATATAAATAGGCTAACACAGAAACGTATAAACAGGCTTATCTAAATCAACGCTAACACATGATTAATCCCAGGACATACAGGCAAACAAAGATGAACTTAAAGCACCTGGTTAATCCAAACTTGCATATAAAGTTGCGACAGTCCCAAAACCGAACTAAACATAACTAAACAGGTCTAATACAACTAAAATAACTACGAACAAAATCTGAAATACAACTAAGCAAAACAGATCACATAAACAATTTCAGACATTTCAACGAATACCAAAAATAATTTAAGGGAAGGAAATTTACCTTCTTCGGGTGCAGCGAAGTGGGTGCGGGTCTTCGATTCACACTCGAAACACTTCAAATTCGAGGTTGCGAAACTCGGATTCGCAACAACCACAGAACATACGAAAAATCATTTGAGTATTTTTTATTCGATATTTTTGTGATATTGCGACAACTAAACAAAATATTTCGCAGGGGATTTCTTGGGAGTTCAAGAACTCGTGATTTTCCAGGCGAGATTTTCGATTCGAAAGCTTCAATTATTGGGGGAATTTCATGAATCGAAAACAAAGAAGTCTGGTTCCAGGTGGGTTTCTTGAACCGGAAAATCCTCTGGTTCTAGGGGGTTTCACCAAATCAAAAAAAAATCCTCCGTTTCTTGAGGTAATTTTATGAACCCGAAAAAAAAATCCTCTCCTTTTAAATGTCTTGGACAACGATTATATATAGGGCGAATTAGGGTTTTGTTTGAGAAGAGCGGGGGGGACAAGATGAAGGTGGGGAACAGAGGGAAGTGGGAGTGGGGTAGGCGGCGTGGTGGCGGGGAACAGGGAATAGTGGGTGACAGCGCAGGCGGCGGTGGTGGGATTGGGAGAGGCGAAGAAGGAGAAGGGAAAGGGGAAGGGGGTTTGAGCGGCGGAAGGAGTAAAAGAATAAAGGGAAACCCTAGGGTTTCCCTTATGTTGGAGCTGATGCGGGTCGGACCCGGTATTTTTGGACTGGGTCCATTTTTGGACTGAGTATTGAGAATGGGCTAAAATTAAAAACATAGACTGGGTTTAAAAATTGAGATAAAAGATATGGGCTAGTCCAAAAGATATTAGGAGTTAATCGGACTTTAATTTGGGATTCGGTAAGTCGAAATGCGGACTGAGTGTAAGGAACCGTTTGTCTTCCAATATTTAAATAAGAGACTCATTTTGATTAACGATGTACTGAGAATGACATAATATCACATAATACCAAAATGTGTAATTATTAGAACTCGGGTAATAAAATTATATGATGCTATAATAGTCGTGCAATAATATTTTTTAAAAATTCACAGTAAAATAAAATACTATTATTTAATTATGCAAAGATAAATGCGATGCGTGTGCGTAAGCTGGCAAAATACTGAAATGATAAAAATTGTGAACTGTAATAATAATAATAATAATAATAATAATAATAATAATAATAATAATAATAATAATAAGTAACTGAAATATAATAATGAAACCCCGATTTTGATAAAAGGCTAATAATCATAGTAAATACAATATATATATTTTTTAATTTTCCACAAAATGTTAGGAGCATAAATAGGTATTTTGGAAGAGAGGCGGGACAAATTTGGGTGTCAACAATTATATGGTAAGCATGTGTATATATACTGGGGCTCAAGATTTGGTAAAGAACCCTTCAAGTTCTTCGATTAGGTTATGGCCATTTATTTTAAGTTTTACATGCATAATTTAATACATTATTTAATTTAATATTGTAACTGTAGACTGTATTCAGCGTAGTTTGAGTTTTCAATTAGGAAAGGCAGATGGGCAAGGTATATAGGCTGCATTAGTATTTCGTTAGGTGGATAGACTTTATTGCAAATTATATTAAAATTGAGGAAATGGCCCCTTGCAAATATAACAGAGCCATGTATATAGAGGATTATATGAGGGTCATGTACCTCTATTCATTTTGTAATGACCCTTTTTAACTAATTTTCTCTAAAAAAAATTGAGGTGTAATTAATAAAATTAAAGAGTGATTTTTAGCTTTTGAATATATAGCACATTAATTTTGAAATGAGGAAAAATTTCAAAAAAAAAAAGGAGAAAAAAATAAATGGTTATATGGCATAGAAAGTTGCCACATCACCTTGTTTATGCCTAGTTTATGTATATATATATATATATATATATATATATATATATATATATATATATATATATATATATATATATATATATATATATAAAGATTGTTATTAGTATTTTGTAAGAACATATATTTTGCTACCAAAATTATTTTTAAATTAAATGTTATAACCTATAAACAATATTGCTAATTAGTTTAATAATCACGCATCTCATAAATATAGGTAAATATATTTCAAAAGAAAAAAAGAAGAGATTAATAACCAAATCTATGCCCAGTGGAATTTTAACACGTTAGCTCTCATATTCTGAATTCCCAACACAATGGACAGTAGTACACAAATTTATTTGAATAACCAGTCCTCAGAAAAAAAGAAAAAAAAAAAGGAGAAGAAGAAAATGACGGAGTCCCAAAAACTGTAATGAAAATGAATACCTCAAATACTTGTATTTAGACTGTAATGAAATAAATACCTCAAATAGTTACTTGTACCACCAAATGATGTGGTGGGATGGGGCTGATCCTCAGCAATAATCCTTGGTAGGAAGTGCCTTCCCCGAATGGGCCCTACGTTGTGCGAATTCATATTATCGAACTCCAATGCGGATATTGGACAGCGGATGGAAAACCCAAAAAATAAAATAATACTTGTATGTAGAGGTAGGTTCAATCTGACTGTGAATAAAAGTAAACTGAACCGAAATGTTTACATAAATAAAAAGGAGCAAATACAATAATACCAAAATCCTGAATTTTCATCCGCAGCAGAACCAATTTAAGGATCATCAAATTCAATAAAATATTAAAAACCCCATGCAAAAATCACAAAAACAAAAAAGAACTTCACTTGAATCTTGATGACCCAAAAGATAGGATAATGAGAATCCGATTTATGTTTATTTACATAGTAAAGTGTTTACCTTGCATATTGGAGATTGAAGGGGACCGAGCCATCTGATCAAAGCTTTGGTCTCAGAGTTCCCTTGCAAGAAAGAGACTGTTACATATAGCATATTTTTGTTTTTACGTTTAAGCTTGTAATGCTTGTAATCTTTGATAGTGACTTTTGGTGTAATCTTTCATAGTGACTTTTGGACTCTCAATAACCGATTGTTTGTCATTTAATAATGAATTTGGATGTTTTTTAAAAATGATTGAATGAGTGAAAAATGCCAAAAAAAAAATGAGAAAAAAGATAAATAGAAATGGAGGCCATAGAGAGGTGCCACATCACCTTGTCTATGCCTAGCTTTATATTATATATAGATGTGTCGAATGACTTTTTTATTATGGATTTTAAATACTTCAAATTATAAAAAGATTGGGTATTATTTATGGGTTTACAACACCAATGTCAAAACTGAAAATACCCAATTTTCAGTGTGAATTTAATATTAAAATTTTAGCTATTGATAGAAAATTATACATTTTATAACTAATAAAAGTAACCACAACATTTGTTAGGAGTAATTCACAATAATTTGAAAAAAAAAGTGATTTTTCCTCAAAGAATAAACTATCTAATGTTTTTAAATAAGGGTAAAGGGTAAAAAATTACCCCTCTACTTTGGGAAGAGGGTTAATCCTCCGTTACAAATTTGAGCCAAAAATATCCTTCCCGTCATTAAAGTTTTCAAATATATCCACGTCTTAACGAAAATTTTCAAAATAACCCGATTTTATTTTTAAACCCGTTCCATTTAAACCCGACCCAACTAAATAAAAAACTCATATGGATTACCCGCTTCTGTGCCTAGTGACTCCAAATGTAGGACTCGGGAGTGAGTTGGTCGCATATGTGTTTTTTATGTGGTTATGGTCGAGTTTAAATGGAGCTGGTTTAAAAATGAAATTGAGTTATTTTGAAGAAATTTGGGAATTTCCGTTAAGATAGAGTTATACTTGATAACTTTAATGATAGGAAGAGTATTTTTGACCCAAATTAGTAACGAAAGATATTTTTAGCTTTTTTCACAAAGTAAAGAAGCATTTTTTACCCTTTTCGTAAAATAAAACCTGATAATAACTTTCTTATTTGATATTACATGCTTCCTGACATTTTATATTTATATAAATTCTGAATTTATTGGATTTAGTAGATTTGTGTATGCGGTGGTGCCTCATATTATCACCATTTGGCACTTTCTAGAACTAGTAAATCAAAAAAAAAAAAAAAAAAAAAAGAACCACTCAACCTTCTCTCTTACCCTGTTATAAAGGGAGAGATGCACGTAATGGAAACGCTAACCCATTTTCCTGCACCCATTGTAGTTTTTGCCAAAATGATATTTGGACGCTTAAAAGTGAAAAAAAGTTTTAAGTGTTTTTAAATTGCATTTACAAATTGAAATTTTTATGATCAAACACTGATTTTAGAATTTTTTTTTTTTTTAAAAAAAAAATTCTCATGGCCAAACGGATTCTAACTTCAAAAGTAAAAAATAATAGAAACATGGATTATAATCTGTTTCTTAAAATTGAAATACAACTTCAAATTGAAATTTTCAAAAAGCACTACTCCTTTTCAAAATTGAATTTTTTTATAGCCAAACCGTCCCGGGGGTGGAGCCAGCAAGGGTGAAGGCCGAACCCATTTGGCGAAAAATTCATTGTCTATACAAGGTGAAAAAATAATAGATGTTGAATTCCTTAACTTCTTTATTTGTCTATTTCTTTATATTTTTAAACCCTCTAAGTTAAAATTCTAGTTTCGCCACTTACAATAGGATTAGATATTTTGGATTTGAGATTTGGTGTGCCTCATATTTTCTCACCAATTTTGATACTCCCTCTGGATAAAAAAAAAAAGTATCCACTTAATCTTTTTTTCTTGGGTCAAAAAAAGTGTTCACTTATTAAATCAAGAAACAATTAACCTTAGCTTTCTAGATTTGCCCCTATTAAGTGTTATGTGATTAAATCTCAAGACCTATTTAATTAAGAGAAGTTTAGTCAATTTACATATTTTTAGTTTAGACTAATATCCTGTTTGGCCAAGCTTATTTTCCCCCAAAAGTACTTATTTTTTTTAATAAGTACTTATTTAAAAAAAAAAGTAAGGCGTTTGACTAAGCTTTTGGGAGAAAATAAGTGCTTTTTGGGAGTAGCAGAAGCAGTTTTTCAGAAACTGAAAAAAATAGCTTTTGCCCAAAAACACTTTTTTGAAAAGTACTTTTGAGAAAAATACAAACATAAGTACTTTTTAAAAGCTTGGCCAAACACTAATTGCTACTCAAAAGTATTTTTTTAATTAATTGATCAAACACAAACTGTTTTTTGCCAAAAATATTTTTTAAAATAAGTTAATTTTAGAAGCTTTGCCAAACAGGCTATAAGTAATTTTTGAAGGAATGTACAAATAATGACTAAGTGAATTCTATTTTTTTTTTTTTTTTATGGGGAGTACTTTCTAGAACACAGCCAAAAAATGAAAAGAAAAAAGAAACACACGAGTCAACCTTCCCTGTTTCCCCTTCACAAAAGAAAGAAAGAAAGATTCACGTAAGGAAAACGCTACCCATTTTTCCGCAGTAGCCATAGTTAGGCACCTGTCCTCTAATACTCTCAAATCCCTAAACCAAAAATAAAATTCCATAAATACCCCTCATTACCCTCAACTATCGAAGCTTTTTTCTTTTTTAAGCAAATCCATGAAAATTCATCTCCATAATTACTCTCTTCACACATATTCTCTAATTCTATCGGTAATTTATTTCTTCACCTATAATCAATCAGTTCTGCTTTAAATTTTGCTATCACGATCCACTGAGATTTAGTCCTTTGCTTTGGTTCGCAATATTTTTTTTAAAAAAAATATTAATAATAGAATTACATTAAATGTAACATTTTTCATGTGATACTATATGCTTTTGAGATTTACACATATCCTCTCATTCTATCGGTAATTTTGCTATCACGATCTACTGAGATTTAGTTCTGGAATTAATTGCAAGCGCGACTATATCTTTGATGCTCTTACGATCCATCAGATTCGTGTTGAAAAAATAAAATAAGTCATGTATTTTTCTTTTTTGTATTATGTGCAAGTTTTTTTTTTTTTTTTTTTTGCTTGATGATATACTGTGAAAACAAAATAAGTTATGATGATATACTGTGTTTGGAATTTGGAATCAAGTGTTATGTTTGTTGCTCAAATGATATACTGAAGTTCACCTGTGTTATTGTAGAAAAATATAATAATAATAATAATATTATTGTGATATTGTTAAAGAAAAAAAAAAGTAAAATAATATGGCTTTGTCTTTAGGTGCAAGCTTCTTTGCTTGATATACTGTATTTGGAATAAACTACAATTGAAACAAAGTAAATGCTAGTGTTAGGTATTTATGCTGTTATGATATAAGGGATTATGTTGCTTTGAGTTTTTGCATTTCTTCTTTGCTTGATATACTGTAGTTGGAATAAATTATAAATGAAACAAAGTAAATGCTAGTGTTAGGTATATATGTTGTTATGATATATTGGATTATCGTGCTTTAGTTCATATGCATTTTGTGTCATCTGATTTTGCATTATCGAGTTGTTTTCTGATTTTGGTTGTTTCAATGGGTTTCCGCCGAGCGTTTAGCAGTTTGTTGCACTATATGCTTCCTAGAAAGAGACCGGCAGAAGGCGTGGTAGTTGAAGGTAACAGTAGCAGTTGTGATCCAGAAAGTGCTCTCAAAAAGCGTAAAACTAGTTGTCTGATCTTTTCCTGCACCAAAGATAATACCAGCGGTTGCAGTAGTAACGAGGTCATAACTAATAATACTAACGGTAACCCTAGCAGCAGTAATATTGGTGAACGATCAGTTACAGAGATGGCTTTTGATGATGGTAATCCACATGATATTGATGAGGATCTCCACAGCAGACAGCTCGCTGTGTATGGCCGTGAAACTATGCGGAGGCTTTTTGCTTCGAACGTTCTTGTCTCGGGGATCCAAGGGCTTGGTGCTGAAATAGGTATTTATAATGTCTCTTAATGATATTGTCTGTTCTTTTAGGTTTTTGAATTTATTCTGTGTTCTGTTAGATTGTTTGATGACTCCACATGTATGTTACCTATTAACATCTTTTGCAGACTGGAGACTTAGATTTTGAGTTCTGAATCGGGACGTCCAATTTGTTAACTTTTCTATTAGCATAGAGTGTAGTCTAGGATGTGTTTCTCGCGCGTTGCACAAGCTATGGTATGTCAGCATTAAGTCCAAAGAGAACACACTTTTAGTGAGAGAGTCAGAGAAGTGCAAATGAAGGAAACCATTAATGAGCCATTTGGCCATGAGAATTATTCACTTTTTTCCCTAATAATTTTTCACTATATTTCAAAATCAGTGTTTGGTTGTAAAATTTTTGAATCCAACTTGGAGTTGGATTCTAAATTTGGAAAAGTGCTCCAAACTTGTTTTCCTACTGCATCTTCGTAAATTTCAAATAAAGTGCTCTCTTCTCTCCTTTGCAAAAAGTATAACCAAACACAACTCCATCTTCATAAATTCCAAATAAAGTGAAAAATATTTGGAATCTGTGGCCAAAAGCCTACTAAAAGTTCCATGTATTGCAGTAGAAGACGTTGCATAAGTTACGTGTACCTGCACTTGTTAACTGATGTTGCAATTGCACTAACTGTAGCTTATATAAGAAAGATTGAATTCTGGACTTTTTCTGGTGGCATCATGTCAATCAGGCTATATTTGGTATTTAGTGTTTCTTTGCATTTATCTGATATCTGTATTTCCATGTGATTGCAGCAAAGAATCTGATACTTGCTGGTGTAAAGTCTGTGACTCTGCATGATGAAGGAGAAGTGCAGTTGTGGGATCTGTCAAGCAATTTTATTTTCTCAGAGAGTGATGTTGGTAAGAACAGAGCACTTGCTTCTGTTCAAAAGCTACAAGAGCTCAACAATGCTGTAGTTGTCTCAACTTTGACTACGAAATTGACCAAGGAAAAGCTTTCTGATTTCCAGGTGAAGTGCCAGCTTTGAGTTTTAGCTTTTTCCAAGTTTATTCAACGAAAACTATGTGTTTGCAATGATGCACGAGTTTGTCGCTTAGATTTGTATGGTAACTTCTGAAAGATGTGATAGACCGTTCAGAAGTTCTTTGGTGCAATTAATAATATTGCCTTTGATTTACCAACCAAAAGATAAAAAAAATCGAGGTGTATGCTATTTTCATGCAAAAGGTGGATGATACTTATAAAAAAAGGTGGCTGTTTTTTTTTTTTCCCCACCTCTTGACATAGTATTATGGTGGATTTCTCTTTGGATTGTAAAAGTAATTCAGGAGCGCATTTTATCCTTATGCTGGCCTGGATGAATTTTAATCAAAGAAAACATGGTCAGTGAGGATTCATATAACCGACCCCTACTTGTTTGGGGTTGAGGTATAGTTTATAATTATAATTGTAGTAGTAGATTTGCGCGTATCTTTTGATGCTGTGTTGATTTGCATATTTTCGTGTCGATCTGTACTACAACTGCTAGTATGATTTTTGGCTGGTGCTTCCTGAGTATCCAAATCGACTTGTGCGTTTGTGGTAGTATTTCTATACAAGGAGATATGTCTTAGTTGATAAAAACAAGTTCCTTCAACCAGAGAAATCTAGAAGCATCGGGACCTTGGGAACGCAGTGTACACTTACTTCCTTAATCATGCTAAATTCTTGCAATTTGT
This sequence comes from Lycium barbarum, assembly GCF_019175385.1. Classification (NCBI taxonomy): domain Eukaryota; kingdom Viridiplantae; phylum Streptophyta; class Magnoliopsida; order Solanales; family Solanaceae; genus Lycium; species Lycium barbarum. The sequence goes on from NC_083344.1 coordinate 5,237,721, forward strand.
TCCTCTTGAGATATATCAATTTGCTAACTGTCTTTAATCTCCGTTTGCTAATTGTTTGGACTTTGGACTGGTAAGAAATTCTAATGTAACTGTCTAACTAGACATCATAGTTTCATGCCAACACACTGAACACTATGTTGTTTTAATGCAGGCTGTGGTATTTACTAACTCTGGCTTAGAGGAAGCATTGGCATTCAGTGATTACTGCCACAATCATCAGCCCCCTATAGCATTTATCAGAACTGAAGTGAGAGGTCTATTTGGTTATGTCTTCTGTGATTTTGGCCCTGAGTTCACAGTTTTTGATGTAGATGGTGAAGAACCTCATACGGGAATTATTGCATCAATTAGTAATGACAACCCTGCCCTAATTTCGTGTGTGGATGATGAAAGGCTTGAGTTTCAGGATGGGGACCTAGTTGTGTTCTCAGAAGTACGAGGCATGACGGAACTTAATGATGGCAAGCCAAGAAAAATTAGAAGTGCAAGACCTTATTCATTTACCCTCGACGAGGACACGACAAACTTTGGTCCCTATGAAAGAGGTGGTATTGTTACTCAGGTGAAGCAGCCTAAAGTTTTGAACTTCAAGACACTGAGGGAAGCTATTAGTGATCCTGGCGATTTTCTTCTTAGTGATTTCTCAAAGTTTGACCGCCCACCTCTGCTGCATTTGGCTTTCCAAGCATTAGACAAGTTCAGATCAGATTTGGCACGGTTTCCTCTTGCTGGTTCAGAAGATGATGCTCAGAGGATGGTCTCTATTGCCACCAATTTAAATGAAAGCAAGGGGGAGGGCAAATTGGAGGATATAATCCCAAACCTTTTACAGCAGTTTTCTCATGGTGCACGTGCCGAACTTAATCCAATGGCTGCTATGTTTGGTGGTATTGTTGGGCAGGAGGTTGTGAAGGCTTGCTCTGGGAAGTTTCATCCGCTTTATCAGGTTACAAATGCTGTTTCTATCTTCTGTCGATCGCATTTATATTTAATTCTGTTTTTTAGAGTTCCTTTTCCAATCCCAACCCCCTCCTCCTGCCCCCCTTCCACACCTGTGGGGGGGGGGGGGGGGGGGGGAGGAGCCTGCTAAAACCGGGGTGTGATTGTTGGGGGTGTCAAATGGGCGGGTTGGGCTGAATTTGGGCAGGTCAAAATGGGCCAAGTTAATAAATGAGTGGGTCATTGACCCTCCAAAAAGTTACTTGGGCTGGGCTAAAATGGATTGAGCTGATATGGGCTAAAAAGCAGGTCATAACCCAACCTGCCCAATTCTACTAAGCTGTTAAATCTTTGTTTGTTCTTTTATAATTTTTTAAGTACTTAATAAAACTATTTTTTTTAATATGGCTATATATAACATATCAAACATTAAAATGTTATTTTGAAAGTAATTTGATAAGGTTCTCATGGGTCACTTTGGGCTACATATCAGCCCAATTTTTAGATGAGCTGAAATGAGTTTGGCTAAAATAGGCTGAGCTAATTAATGGGCGGATTGGGTGGGTCATGTTTTCATGGGCTAAATTTGCCACTCGTAGGCGTGATTGTTTCAGCGGACAAATAATTTGGTTGCCTGATTATTTTTTTGATTTAAGGGGGTCTGAAGGACACTGGCTTTCTTTAATATTTCCTCTTTGTTTTTTTTGTTTTAATTTTGTTTACAGTTCTTTTACTTTGACTCCCTGGAATCACTTCCAACTGAGCCACTGGATCCCAGTGATCTTGAGCCATTGAATACTCGTTATGATGCCCAAATCTCAGTCTTCGGGCAAAAATTCCAGAAGAAACTAGAAGATGCTAAGGTGTTTTTGGTGGGATCTGGTGCCCTGGGTTGTGAGTTTCTGAAGAACTTGGCTCTAATGGGAGTTGCATGCACCGAACAAGGGAAATTAACAGTCACCGATGATGACGTTATTGAGAAGAGTAATCTTAGTAGACAATTTCTCTTCCGTGATTGGAACATTGGCCAGGCAAAATCCACTGTTGCTGCTGCAGCTGCAGCATCTATAAATCCCAAGCTTCGAGCCGAAGCTTTGCAGAACCGTGTGGGCCCCGAAACTGAAAATGTGTTCGATGACACTTTCTGGGAGAATCTTAGTGTGGTTATTAATGCACTTGACAACGTCAATGCGAGACTTTATGTCGATCAGAGATGCTTGTACTTTCAGAAACCACTGCTTGAATCAGGGACCCTTGGTGCCAAATGTAACACTCAGATGGTGATTCCCCATCTGACCGAGAATTATGGTGCATCGAGAGATCCTCCAGAGAAACAAGCACCAATGTGCACTTTGCATTCCTTCCCACATAATATTGATCATTGTTTGACATGGGCACGGTCGGAATTTGAGGGCTTGCTTGAGAAAATACCTGCAGAAGTCAATGCTTATCTTTCTAATCCAAGTGAATATACATCTGCACAAACAAATGCTGGTGATGCTCAAGCTAGAGACAATTTGGAGCGTGTTCTCGAGTGCATAGATCGAGAAAGCTGTGAAACTTTTGAAGATTGCATTGCATGGGCACGCCTCAAGTAATACATAATACTCCATCTGTTTCAATTTGTTTGCATTACTTCCCTTTTTAGTCTGTTTAAGACCACAGGATTAAAGGACATTTTAGTACATTATACATATCTTTAGTTTAGGACTACAAGATTCAAAAGTCGTCTTTACTTTCTTAAAGTCCGTGCCAATCAAACCAAGACAAACAAATTGAAATGGAGGGAGCATCATTTTGCATTCGTCCTTTTGCATTTAACTATCATAACGGCGTCTTGCAGTTTCTGACCTTTGTCCTTTTACCAGGTTTGAAGATTATTTTGCAAACCGAGTAAAACAACTGATTTTCACTTTCCCTGAGGATGCTATGACCAGTTCTGGAGCCCCCTTTTGGTCAGCCCCTAAGCGATTCCCTCGTCCCTTGGAGTTCTCTTCTACCGACCCCAGTCATCTCCATTTTATCATGGCTGCATCCATATTACGTGCTGAAACTTTTGGTATACCTATTCCTGATTGGGCTAAGCACCCAAAGAAATTGAGCAAAGCAATTGACAAGGTTATGGTCCCAGAATTTCAACCAAGTAAAGATGCGAAAATTGTGACCGATGAGAAGGCTACCAGTCTCTCTACCGCTTCTATAGATGATGCTGCGGTCATCAATGAACTTATATCAAAGCTGGAGTGCCGTAGGAAGAATTTACCGCCAGGCTTCAGGATGAAACCTATTCAATTTGAGAAGGTATCAGTTTCGCGATCTTTCAGCTAGTATGATTGTGTTTTCTTTTTGCATGATATTCCCCCCATAATTGTCTAGTTTATAAATTGCTTGTGTTGAAATGTGTGACGATCTCATCTAAAAGCTTAAGCTGTTAGAGAGGGCATACCTTATTTATGTAATTTATATTCTCAACATGCACCCTCACTGACCTGACTCCTTCCTTTAAATTCCTTTTGATAATGGTGCCGATGAAACTCAAACTTAGTATCTCTTGCCTGTTAGAAGAGCTCTCTCTCTCTCTCTCTCTCTCTATATATATATATATATATATATATATTCTCAGCAGCACGATTCTCAGATGAATTTTCTCAGTTACTGATGTTTTCTTGATGTTTCATCTAACACAGGACGATGACACTAATTACCACATGGATCTTATAGCAGCACTTGCTAACATGAGAGCGAGAAACTACAGTATCCCTGAAGTTGACAAACTGAAAGCTAAATTCATTGCGGGAAGGATCATTCCTGCAATCGCGACTGCTACTGCGATGGCAACAGGTCTTGTTTGCCTCGAGCTGTATAAGGTTCTAGACGGGGGCCACAAACTGGAGGACTACCGGAACACATTTGCCAACCTCGCTCTACCTCTATTCTCCATCGCCGAACCAGTCCCGCCTAAGGTCGTCAAACATAATGATATGAGCTGGACTGTTTGGGATAGGTGGGCCATCAAGAACAATCCAACTTTAAGAGAACTAATCCAGTGGCTTGCAGATAAAGGACTAAATGCATACAGCATTTCGTGTGGAAGTTGTTTGTTGTATAACAGCATGTTTCCCCGACACAAGGAACGGATGGACAAGAAAGTAGTAGATTTGGCAAGGGACGTTGCTAAGGTGGAGATACCGCCATATCGCCGCCACTTGGATGTCGTCGTTGCTTGTGAAGATGATGAAGATAACGACGTTGATATTCCTCTGGTGTCTGTATACTTCCGTTAAGTTCTTCTCGGTGATCGATTCCACTATTTGTTTCAAAGTTTAGGATCATACAACTTGTATGCACTATCCTTTCAGTTATCTATGTTCTAATAATGTGTGATACACGGGGATATTATTTTCCGTAGCGACTCTGATCCTCGTACATTAATCGATGGTGCCTTACAATATTTGAACCCGCTATCCTGTTGTATATATTTTCTTCGTTGTCATTTTAGTTACTGTGCTGCTGTCAATTTAATTTCCTTTTTAGTGTGAAATTGTTCACATTGTCAGTCTCAATCCTAGATAAAGGAGGATGGTTGCCGAGGATCAATCGGAAACAACCTTTCTACCCCATGAAGGTAAGTTTTAGGTTTTATGGGTAAGGCTGTGTACATCTTACAGACACTACTCATGGGATTACACTTGGTTTGTTGTTAGTGTTGTATATCGGTGTAGTTGAGTTATTTTTCCTCGACAGTAATTAGTTTTTTACACTTATGTGCAACAAACTTGAAGTTCGGTTATCATCACCCTCGAAGGTGGAAGTGAACTTCTTGTTGACGTAAATTTAAGCTGGCTGTAGATGGGCATGGCCTATATGTACACAAAAGTAATATTTGATGGATACATATGACGTACTTTTTTCAATTAACCACTCTCTACATACATAGCTGTACTCCGAAGATTTAGTTTGACTATACAAGTTTTATGATCGGGAATTATATTTTAGCCAAGTTTTGAGAAACCGGCATAAAATAGTCAATATACACGTTCTGGGTTAATAGATTTAGTACCCACGTTTACAAAATTTCTGGAGTTAAAATAGCTCCTTTCCCATCCTCTCTGCAATTTCACTCTTTAATATTTATTTCTTATACGGTAATTCTCTCTCCTGAAAGTTGAACTCTCTACAATATCTCCTCCTAAAATCAGTCTATTAGAACTCTAGTACAAAAGTGAATTTCTCATAATAAATTCACTCTAGAACAATCATGAATTTCTCAAAAAATTTCTAGGGTTTTTGAGCCATTTGTTTGCTTGTACTACAAAATAGATGGGGAAGATTCTTTGAGGAAATTGGTCAAGAATCAAGCTACTGATTCTAATTTTGAACATTCTGATTTTAAAGATTCCGATTTCGAAAATCCTCCACCCAAGTTTTCGAAATCTACACATGAAAAATCACATCAAGGTATGTGAATAAAAGTAAAATAAGATTTGACATTTCTCCAGTTTAAGAAATGGCTAAATAAATTGCAAAAGACCCTGTTAATTCGAAAAAGAGGAAGTTTCGAGATAGCGACGTGGGTGGCAGTGACGGTTTAAAAGCTGCAAAGAGAAAGGCTAAAAAAAAAAAAAGGCGGAGATGAGCTAGCAATTCGTGAATTGGAGGTATTTATTCATGTAATCAGCCTTTTATTTTTTGACTAAACTTGCAATTTTGAGTTGTACACACCTTATGGATACATATGTTTGGTTTGTTATATTTTATTGTAGCTATATTTTGTGTGTGTGTATGTATGCATCTATCTATATATCTCTGTGTGTGTCTCTGTGTGTGTATGTATTGCATGCAGCTTCTGGTTTATTCATTTTATTATAGTCACCTAATATATACATGTGTTTGGTTGTTTTTTTACTGCATATTTATTTTGTACACATTTTTTATATACACCTTTTGGTTATACAGACGTAATGTATACACATGCTGAGTTTTGTTGCATCTGTGTTTTGTATACATCTATTGTACGCAGATGCTGGTTTGTATAATGGGGAATTATTTTTTGTTTGATTTTAGTTGGCTTTGCTTAGATATATTGTATACACATTATGGTTTGGATACATATGATTGTGTAGATAACAATCTCTTTTGAAGCTGAATTTGAATTTCATAATGCAAGAGTGCGGTTATTATGTCCCAAAGAATTAAAAATTCCCAAGTTGTCGGTTTAGCTCTCATGTAAATGTAGAGGTTGTGAAATCGTTAAAATCAACACTTAACGATGATCAGATTTACATGTTTAGTCAAACAACTTTTAGGTACTTCCTTCATATGCCAGAAGTTCATATTCAGAATCAATTGATAACTTACTTAATGAGAAGTGAACTGGTTCACGATCGGGAGGACTTGTTTTATGTCAAAATACATGAAAATAGATTGTATTTTGGATTAAAAGAATTTGCCATAATAATCGGTTTGCAATGTGACGGAGAGGATGATGATGATGATTTTTTTGAAGATTCAAACAGGCTAAAGCAAACATATTTCCCAGGCATAGTCAAAGTAGATAAGAATGACGTTGTGGAATGTTTTTCCAAGAAAAGGTGGCTTTCAGATGAAGATGCTGTAAAGAGTGCTATTCTCTACTTTATTTACACATTCCTATTATCTGCCGTCACCAAAAGGATTTTCATAAGCGATCAATACTTTCACTTAGTTGAGAGCGGAGAATATAAGATTTTTCATGGGGAAACTTCATTTTCAAAAACTTGATGAAATCTATTAGGAAAAAATTGTATCGTGTCAAAACCTTTCATAGGTTTGGTGGGTTACCCCTAGCTTTGCAAATCTGGATATACGAGTGTTGTTCCAATGTCAATCCAGATATTGCAATCTGTGTTGCTAACAGAGTTCCACTGATACTGAACTGGAAAGTGATTAAGAAGAGTCCTACCACCGAATTTTTAGGCCAGTCTTTATTTAGCAAATCTGCTGACAAAATAAGATATGAAAAACTTGTACTTTATATTATTTATGCATGACTGTTTTATTTATCAGTTGTTTACAAATATTTCTGTTGCATTTGATGAATTGAGATCGTTTAAGCCCACTGATAATGATGCAAGTCACTGTCATGTCAATGACAAAAATCTCAAAGCTCCACATGAGAAAAAGATCAAACCTCAAAAGAAAGAGGCTACAGAAAAAATGTCCAATAAGGTAAAGGAGAGTTTCGATGAAAAGGAAACGAGATGCAAAATTAGAGATGTAAGTTTTCTGTTAACTTTTTTTTTTTTTTTTGAGTTTTATCGCATAATTTATTGTTGTGAGTCATCAAATTATTTGCATGTAACATTTTCTATCTTGTTGTATCTAGCTTGGCAAAGAACTATCTTTGTTGAAGAAGTTCGTGTAGGAATCATTTGCTAAGTTGTTTCAGGCTGAGTCGAGCACGCGCAGTCCGAATAACGACGACCATCATCAGGGGAGCTTCATTCTACATTCAAAAAAACACATTAATTGTTCTAGGGAATTCGTTTTGAAGAGTGAGTTTGAAAATGTAATTTGGCACTATTATAAAAAAGCTTAAAAATATTTTACCACTGATTTAAAAATGGTTATGAATATTAAAGTGTGTGATTTTAACGTAGGTATAAGTATTTGTATTCTTCCTTCCTATATATCATATTTCATGAGCTGTTTTTGATGGTTGAACTTTCAACAGCTTAGCACTGAGGTTTGAGCTTTCAGGGATTTGACTTTTCAACATTCATTTGACAAATGAGCTCATGAGGTAAACAATTATGCAAATTGTATACATTTTCTTTTTATGGAAAATATGAAAATTTATTATCAAATCTAATATTAATAGTTGAAAAAGCAACTAAAAAACAATATTAACTTGAAAAGTCAAATGTTTTTTGTAAAGTTATATTTTTTTTTTACTTGTTTTTTCAATTGTTAATATTGGATTTGATAATAAATTGTCATATTTTCCTTAAGAAAAAATTATATATACAATATGCATAATTGTTTACCTCATGAGCTTCAAATGAATGTTGAAAAGCCGTCTTGACCAAATCCTTGAAAGCTTTAACCTCATTGCTAAGCTGTTGAAACCATCAAAAAAAGCTCATGAAAATATATATATATATAGGAAGGAAGAATACAAATACTTGTACGACCTACGTTAAAATTAAACACTTTTAATATTCATAACCATTTTCAAATCTGTGGTAACATATTTTTAAGCCTTTTTATAATATTGTCAATTTACCTTGTCAAACTCACTCCTTAAAACAAACCCCCTTGAACAGTTAATGTCTTTTTTTGAATGTAGAATGGAGCTCCCCTGATGATGGTTGTCGTTATACGGACTGCGTGTGCTCGACTCAGCCTGAAACAACTTAGCAAATGACTCCTGCACGAACTTCTTCAACAAAAATAGTTCTTTGCCAAACTGGATACACCAAGATAAAAAATGTTGCATACGAATATAATTTGATGACTCACAACAATAAATTGTGCGAGAAAAAAAAATTTAAAGAAAACCTACATCTTCAATTTTACTTTTCATTTCCTTTTCCTAGAAACTCTCCTTTACCTTACGGGACATTTTTTCTGTAGACTCTTTCTGATCTTTTTCTCATGTGGAGTTTTGAGATTTTTGGCATTGACATGACAGTGACTTGAATCATTATCAGTGGGCTTAAAAAATCTCAATTCATCAAGTGCAACAGAAATATTTGTAAACACTTGATAAATAGATAAAAGAATAACTAAATAAAATTTAGTTAGGTAATTCTGTGTATACAACGTGCATAGTTGATTTTTTCAACATTATACTGCATAAATAAATAATATAAAGTACAAGTTTTTCTTATCTTTCCTTGTCAGCAGATTTGCTAAATAATGACTGGCCTAAAATTCGGTGGTAGGACTCTTCTTAATCACTTCTCAATTCAATATCGGTGGAACTCTGTTGGCAACACAGATTACAATATCTGGATTGACGTTGGAACAACACCCGTATATCTAGATCTGCAAAGTCAGGGGTAACCCACCAAACCTATGAAAGATTTTGACACGATACAATTTGTCCCTAACACATTTCATCAAATTTTTTAAAACAATTTTTTTCCTATGGAAAAGCTTATATTCTTCACTCTCAACTAAGTGAAAGTATTGATCGCTTATGAAAATCCTTTTGGTGATGACAGCTAATACGAATGTGTACATAAATTAGAGAATGATAATCTTTACAGCATCTTCATATGAAAGCCACCTTTTCTTGGAAAAACATTCCACAAGGTCATTTTTATCTACTTTGACTTTGCCCGGAAAATATGTCTGCTTTAGCCTGTCTGAATCCTCAGAAAAATCATCATCCTCTCCGTCACATTGCAAACCGGTTGTTATGGAAAATTCTTTTAATCCAAAACAGAATCTATTTCCATGTATTTTGACATAAAACAAGTCCTCCCGATCGTGAACTAGTTCCCTTCTCATTAAGTAAGTTATCAATTGATTCTGGATGTGAACTTCTAGCATATGAAGGAAGTACCTAAAAATTGTTTGACTAAACAAGTAAATCTGATCAACGTTAAATGTTGATTTTAACGAATTCACAACCTCTACATTTACATGGGAGCTAAACCGACAACTTGAGAATTTTTTATTCTTTGGTACACAATAACCTCACTCCTGCATTTTGAAATTCAAATTCAGCTTCAACAGAGATTGTTATCATGTTATGTACCCATTCATATGTATCGAAACCATAATGTGTATACAATATATCTAAGCAAAGCCAACTAAAATCAATCAAAAAATAATTCCCCATTATACAAACCAGCATCTGTATACAATAGATGTATACAAAACACAAATGCAACAAAACCCAGCATGTATATACATTATGTCTGTATAACCAAAAGGTGTATACAAAAAATGTGTGCAAAATACATATGCAATAAAAAACAACAACCAAACACATGTATACATTAGGTGGCTATAACAAATTGAATAAACCAGAAGGTGCTATACATATATATACACACACACAAAAAAACAAAAAATGTAGCTGCAATAAAAATAACAAACCAAACATATGTATACATAAGGTGTATACAACTCAAAATTGCACGTTTAGTAAATAAAAGGCTAATTACATGAATAAATACCTCCAATTCGCGAATTGCTAGTTCATCTCCGCTTTTTTGTTTAGCCTTTCTCTTCACAAGTTTCAAACCTCACTGCCACCCACGTCGCTATCTCGAAACTCTCTTTTTCTAATTAACAGGGTCTTTTGCAATTTGTTTGCCTTTTTCTTGAACTTGGAAAATGCCAATCTTATTTTTACTTTTATTCTCATACTGATTATTTTGCATGTGTAGATTTCGAAGATTTGGGTGGAGGATTTTTTAAATCAGAATCAGTAGCTTGATTCTTGACCAATTTCTTCAAAGAACTTTTCTTCCCCATCTATTTTGTAGTACAAATGGCTCAAAAACCTTAGAAATTTTAGATCTATGATTGTTGTAGTGTGAATTTATTATGAGAGATTCACCATTGTACTTTTTTTTTTTTTTTTTAAATTTAAATCCATCTAGCAGATTGCTAGTGGTTTTTATTCCAAAAACAAAGTATGTACACAGACAGGAAAAAAGAAAAAAAAAAGCAACAAACTAATAAAGAAAAATCTAAGCTAATCTAGTAAAACTGTAAACAGGATCAAAGTGCTGCAAACTGAATGCTCATGCTGCAAGATCTCTTGTTTTGGAATGATAACACTATCAGACACCTCAAAGCTCTCACCAGGTGCTATGCTATCAGACCCCATGATCATTCAAACAAGAGCAAGGCTGCATATGCAAGCTGCTACTGTCCAAGAATCCTGTGTAATCATGTTGAATCCTGCGTAACATACCTGTTATAACCTGCTAGAAGAATGAGCAGTAACACGGCTAATACCACTATCTAGCTAGGCCAGTTTTAGAAGATAACAGTCATATTACAAGCTGGCGTTGAGTAGTGAACCTGAATTAGAGTCAAAATAATCCTTCTTCAATCTGGTTCCCTTTCCTTGTATGTTTTGAATCTGAAATTAGGCATCATAGATTTATCCATATTCAACAATCTCTTCCCTGCAGATGTGAGAAGTTGTTAACTTCTAATGTACCTGCACAATAAAACACACTGTCAGCTAAAAAATCTGCCACATTATTCCCCTCCCTCAGGACATGGACAAACTGGACTTGTCCTCTCTTTCTCCACTCTGTAATCTTTTGCACCTCCATACTAACTTTCCAAGGAGGTTCCCAGTCACCTTGAATGATGTTCAACATAGCTAGAGAATCAGTTTCCATAATCACAGGTAACACATGATTATTAACACAATATTGCAGACCATCATGAATAGCAATTACTTGTGCACATATATTGTACTAGAGTTCTAATGGACTGATTTTAGGAGAAGATATTGTAGAGAGTTCAACTTCCGTGAGAGAGAATTACCGTATAAGAAATAAATATTAGACAGTGAAATTGGAAAGAGAATGAGAAAGGAGCTATTTTTACTCCAGAAATTTTGTGAACGTGGATACTAATAGCCTGTTTGGCCAAACTTATTTTTTTCCGAAAAGTATTTATTTTTTCAGTAAGTGCTTATTAAAAAAAAAGTGAGGTGTTTGGTTAAGCTTTTGGAGAAAATAAGTGCTTCTGGGAAGTAGCAGAAGTAGTTTTTCATAAGCGAAAAATAATAGTTTTGCCCAATAGTATCTTTTCGAAAAGTACTTTTGAGAAAAATAAAAATTTGGCCAAACATTAATTGCTGCTCAAAAGTGTTTTTTAAATTAATTAGTCAAACACAAACTATTTTCGCCAAAAGTATTTTTTTGTAAAGTACTTTTAAAATAAGCTGATTTTTAAAATTTGGCCAAACATGCTTTAAATCTTTTAACCTAAAACGTGTACATTGGCTATTTTATGCGAGTTTCTTAAAACTTGGCTAAAATATGCCAATTATGTGTCTAAGATACCACACAATGCCAAAACTCGGGTCGAAACGTCAGATCCCTTTATTGTAATTGTAAGCCTCATCTATATACTTTGACTGGGCAAGTAAGTTTTAGCAGGTCTCAGAATATTTAGTGCTATACAGAAAAAAATTTAGTTTGTATGATCGTATGAGAAAAAGTTGCACTGCTAAAAGTAAGTTCGAAATTTACAGAAACTTTTATCATCATTATATTGGGATATGCGCCAAATATTTTCGCTCTCTGTTGGTAGAAATACAGTACTTTTGGTACTCCCTCCGGATAAAAAAAAAAAAAATCCGCTTAGTCTTTTTTTTAAAAATAAAAAAAATATTCACTTATTAAATCAAGAAATAATTAACTTTAACTTTCCAGCTTTGCTCCTATTAAATATTATGTGATCAAATTCCTATGCCTATTTAATTAAGGATAGTTTAATCAATTTACATATTTTTTTCTTGAAGTAAGTAGTTTCTTAAGGGGTGTGCCAGTGAGCTCTTTTTTGGCCTGAAGGGAGTATTATGAACTGTACTCATCTCACTAATCACTAGCCATTAATGATTTATAATGCAATATTCATTGGACATCAAGTTTGAGAAAGAAATTAAGATTTTTAAAATTTGAGGTCAAAAACTTACCATGGACATTTTGTGGCTCTAAAACCATATCATTACAGGTAGAATGAAAATTTCAAGTTAAATATTTCAAAATATAGTACTGCATATTTCTTTTTTGGGACAGACAAAAAGAAAGCGTGCCACAAAAATGCTACGGGGCCTTCGTTTTGAACTTTACTAACAGAGCTTGAGATTATATGTCTTTCTCGAGATTCATTAATCACAGAGCATCAGGACCTCCTACTAATGTTTTTATATCTGAGTAAAGATTTTCAGAACAATGGTAAATCTGTAGGGAGTGTACACAGATATTTTCTTGATCTAAATTTCTATAGAACCTTGAAATTCCTTGTAGCATCTTAACAGGTATTGTAGGATTCTTTTGTAAGGATTGCTAGGAATCACTATGCAAATGCATATGTCATGGATTCATGGTCTGTATAAACCGAGCAGTTTGTGTCTCTTGCCTATCAGCTTTTATCAGCTCCTTCATCAAATTTGGCAGAGCTACTCACTCTGAAGTCCAGTTGCTTCTGATGCTTTGACCGTCTTCTCTCATCGAAATTCTCCCATCCTTCAAGCTGTGAACGTTAGAAAATAGTGAGAGGCGAATGGAAATAGGACATATTACTAGTTAGTGAATAATTGAGTACCTCACGGATAACATCCATAGTTATTTCAGTGCCATGGAGATCTAATATTGAGAGTTCGCTGCACAGCTTAAAAATGCTGCTAGGAAGGGATTTGATCCCGTTGTTTTTAAGATAAAGTGCCTGCACCAGTAATTGGAACATGAAGCACGCAAATAATTGGGGCAAAAGCATACTGGTTCAAAAAATTGTTAACTAGAGAAACTTGTGTAACAGCTTTTTCTCCCTTTTGATAACTGAGAGGTCCCTAGGAGTTGGTTGGCACACAGTTCGAAACTAAGTGATAATGCCCCTATAATGTGCGGTAAGAACTTACTTGCGCCGAGTGCTACACCAAATTAATGAATGTAAGACGTGTCTTTCATACACATTTTCCACTTCACCGTGATTAAGTTTTACCTATCACGTGCTTTGCTTTTAGCAAAGCAAATGGTGTTGGTCAAGCAGATGATGGCAGTAGATCGCCCAGTTTGGTCTAACAACCAGTACTACAGCATATCTAGCTAACTTAGTCAGATGTTTGCAAGTTCTATTCTATACAGCGTTTATAAAAAGAACAAGTTATTTTCTACATTACATAAAATAAATTGTAAACTGAAGTGGTATCTTTGAAGCATGACTTCAAAAGAAACACACTATAATTAAGCGAAGAATGTGAGAAGAAAGACAAACAGAAATGCAAAAGCAAATAAATGCGGACAAACCTTTAAGTTCTTTAGTTTGCTAATTGTTTCTGGCAGCTCTACCAAAAGATTAGATGAAAGATCAACCTACACCATAATGAATCAGGTTATATGTATATAGGTAAATATTATTACCGTAATAACATCATAGGAAACAATAAATGCTGGAACTTGTTTCAGCCTATAATTTGGATTTCATGATTCCAGTTAATGAAAGAGAAGAAGACAAGCGAATAAAGGAAAATAACCCTTTTTTTTTTTACCTCAATAAGAGAAGCACAACCCCCTATACTTTCCGGAATAGAGTGTATCCTGCAATTAAAAGATTAAGTTACAAACCTAAACCTAGGTTCCTATTTCTTCAACGAGAAATAAAAGATAAAAAAACTCAACAGACTCCAAAACATGCACGTCCTCGAGAAAGGTTTATCATTGGGCGAGAGAACGAAGACTTGTAACAATAACTTAACACTAAATATCATGATAACCGTACATTGAGATATCTTTTTGTTTGTTTCAGTACTTCAAATTACCTATTGTTGTTAACTTTCAGAACCTCAAGGCCGGTCAGCAGACCTATCTCAGATGGGAGACCTGTTAAGTCGTTATGTGAAATATGAAGTTGTCTAAGACTGGTCAAAGCGCCGACCTCAGGAGGCAGTGTTGCTATACTGCATACCAAGAAGAAGGTTAGTTGATACAGTCGTATAAGAAACCTTTATACGAAATAAAGGCACATGATAAATGGTTGAGGTTGATAAACAGAGTAAGCCGTATCAGAAAATAAACACGAAACAATATCTGAATGTCACTGAACAAAAGAAAATTAGTACCATGATTTTTGTGAATGAAGGATAGACAGCTTATATTCAGTTCCCAAGCATGTTTTTGAGAGGGTCAGTCAATAAATAATGATCACCACTAAGAATCTCTCTTTTCCACTTCCAATTAAACATCTCACATGAACTGCTAATAAGCAAAAAGTGATGCATATTACACGTTGGCGTGGTTTTTATACTTTAGCAAAGGGGGTGTCTTATAACCAATTCGGCACTTAAAAGTAAGAACTGAATACCTTAAGAGCCGATTAAAAGCTTTATAATATTTTCGTGAGAACAATTCAAGTTACATAGAAATTGATAATTGCCAATCACTGGTTCAAACTAACTATAAAGTGATATGTAAAAGCCAACCTATTCAAACATTTGACAGACCATGACAGTTGACAATTTTTTAAACATGCTTTCATAAGTATTTGACTATTCTGCAAGTAACTTGTTATAAATAAATACTCATAAAAATGCAAGGAAAACCATTATATTAGACAGAAAACTGTGAGCGAATTTTACAACTTAGTTTCAAGCTGAATGTCGAAGGAAAACTTGGAATGGTTAATATTCCAATTATGCGACTTAACATTCGAATACTCCAAATTCAACAACTTATATTACTCATTGACATAACTTAAGTTTTCATATTTTAATTTTATCAAAACAATCCCGCATATGAGAACTATGACATTGCAATTACTGTCCCTCACAATCAAATCTACATACATGTTTGGTGTAGCCATCATTTAATGGTACAGAAAAGAATACAAGTTAACTTTAATTACATAGAGACAATGCAACATATTGGCGAATCTCATTCAGCTTGGAGAGTAGTATGCTAATGATAGGAATATATGAGGAATAAGTGGGACTTACTGGTTTTGGTTCAGTGAAATAACCATAAGACTCTTTAGAAAAGCTAGCTCTTCCCAGCTTAAGGAATTATCCAATATTTCATTCCCATTGAGCATCAATTTCTTGGAAGCAGAAACAATACCAAAATAAATTTCTGCCTCAAACAAGTGAATAAATTGCAATTTCAAAGATAAGTAAAGGAGTCAGCTCTATTGACCTGAAGAGAACATAAACTATTAATCGCCGCTGGAAGATGCTGTATTGAGTTGTGGCTGAGATCAAGGACTCTAGCAGAAGGTCCACAGGTCAACACTTCATCTGGTAGGGCCTATCAAGTTCCAATAAGTGATTAGAGCAATATCTTCAAGAAGAAAAAGCAAAAAATCGGCTGGCAACGTAGTTTAAGGACATACGTATGCTATTACGATTTATTTAATAACTCTTGGGTTATAGAAGGAATCAAACTTGGTTTTACTACTTGGTTAAGAGAAATTTATCCTTTGACCGTAATATATTCTCATTCTTGATACAGAATATCTACATGCATAAGTGATACATAAAGGGAATTATCTGAGTAGTGTAGGCCATTTCTCTCTCGGACTAACCCAATATTTATTCAATAAGTTTGAACTGCAGAGTAGTATTGTTTTCTTTTTTTCTTTTCTCTACATGACTTGCATCTTTTTGGGACTTCAATTTAGTTTAGTGTCTCGCTACTGATAAAATTTTGGGTGGTCATTTTGGTTTTGGTGTTGCAACAAATAAGTTCCAAGATGAAATATTTAGAGATACCCACTAGAAAGATTAAAATACCAGAAAACGCAACATTTTTGTCATCCGCTATTAGGAAGGTCATGCTTTTAATCCTCCTAGTTCCCAACACATGAACTATATTCTAGGAAGGTCATGCTTTTAACCCTCTAAATTCCCGACAAATGAACTATATTCAACCCATCTATCAGCCAAAGTTTTTAATTGGAATAAAGTATGTCATGGAGGGATTTTGCTTTATTCCAAATGTATTGGATCTTTATGACAATATTCGTCCCATCTCTTTTGCTCTTCTATTCATTGGGGAGGGAAATAGAATTTTGTTTTTTATTTAGACTGCACAGCTAGTGGTATCTTTCTAAAGATACTGGGAATATCTACTCCAATGGCCATGTTCTATTTGGAGTAATACTGCAAAATTAGCCTTCATACAGATGGATGAGTTGTTAACGGCTCCATTACTGAAAACAGGTATTATAGCCAAAATGAAGAAAAACCGAAGGTTCAAATCCCGCTGTCCAATTTTTATAATTTTATGGATTCTTTTCTTTAGTGGTTTTGCTCATATTGGTATCCGAAAGAGAAGGGAACAGCTGGCTATCTCACCTACTCAAGCCAGAAATAAATTAGATAAATGAATTGGAAGTAAAGAAGAAAAAGAGAAAACAATTTTATATTAGGTCAACTCCAATATGTGTAAGATTGGATCGAAGTGAGTTCTGGTTTAACCATTGTATCTCTTGTCCCATCACAATTAAGATCAGCCATGGTAAAAAAAAGTTCGAAATCATTGGACAAAGCAAAGCCAGTTACTTCTCATCTTACCTTCAGATTGCATCCTGATAATGCAACGACCCCAGTAGCCTTCCACCGTTCAACTTGGCTCTTCAGAACAGGAATTTGAGGACCGTCCCTTTTAGGTCTCATAGCTTCAGGCATCCTCCTCACTGTGGACAATGTGGAAGCTTCCTTTCTTATTGGTCCATCCTATCAAATATACACAAAAAGGTAAATAACTCAAGACATCAGATTCAAAAGCTTTAAAATTTTAATCAATTCACTTTCTAATATAGAAAACAGAATTTCAGGATCTAGTGGAATTTCTGGTTTTTTATTTTATAAAAAATCCAAAGACACAAGTACTGGTCAATCGATTACACCTCAATCCCAACTAGTTGTAGTAGTCTCCTATATCTCAAATTCTCAATATACATTACTCCACGTATACCCATTTCGTTCTAGTAATCAATATGTTGTCCTTTAAGACAAAGAAAGGCTTTCTAATACTAGAGGTTTTCTATATTTTCTAATGATATACAATTCTGTAACAAAGTGTACCAACACAGCTAAGCCCCAATACCAAATAGTTGGTAGGAGTTAAATGGTCACTCAACTAGGTGAATTTATCTAGCAAAGTCATTTTCTCTGTTTTATGACAACAAAATCACTCAACTATTACTTGGTTTCTTAGAAGGTCATACTTACCAGATTATGATACAAAGTACACCGGAGATCCCTTTTTGTTTTAAAAATACACATTTTATATATATGTATAAACGATAATCAGCTAAGCAAAACTAAGTTACCATTTGATTTTTCCCATGTTTTCTTGTTCTTATTTCTTGATTCGGAGAGCCTTATTGTTCATTCAACAGGTAGTTCCAGCTAAACCAACTACCAAATGGTTCAGTGAAATTAAAAATGGATAATCGAAAGGGTCTTTTCCTCCAAATAGTTTCGACATTGTGAACAAACCCACCAAAAGAAAGTAGCTTTTCACTTTTCGTAAAAATAAAATTGTATTTGTTGCCACAAGTGAAATGTATTTCTAAAGCTATGAATTTAGAATACAAGTTAGCACTTCCTACATTCAGAATTAGGAAATGTAGAAGCAACCAAGAATATTGAGGTGAACTTTGTACCATAATCTGGTAGGTCTGACCTTTTAAGAAACAGAGTAATAGTTGAGTGATTTTATTGTCATAAAACAAAGAAAATAACATTGCTAGATAAATTCACTAAGTTGAGCGACTATTTGGGGAATTAACTCAGTTGGTAGCCACAAAAGAGCTTCTAGCAAAATGGAGGTAAGGACGGAAAGTGAACTGCAAAGAAAAATCAGAATATTACAGCCAAATACCATTCGGCCATCTAGTTTACTATATGTACACAGTGTACTGGTAGTGTATATACTAAATATAAATATACTATACATACCTATACACTACCTATACAGCCGAACTGTATAGGCAGTGTATACTTCGGCCATGTTTGGTAAATTAGATGGACGAAGTGTACATTTAGGTAAGTTTCCCAATAAAAATGAAGAATTACCCCTTGGTGTAAGCCCTGGGAAGCCATAAGCATGATCTTAGCTCCATTTTTAACTTCCAAGGACTTCAATGTCATTTCATCCATCAATACTTTCCCTATTCATGAAAAACACAAAAATTATGTCGACTATCAAATTCAAATAATACTTAATCAAAAATTATTTACACTATCATTATATAAAAATTCAATCCTTTTATATGCGATAAAATAATTATTATCATACTTTTAGCCAAACAGGTAAAACTCTCATCCTGTCAACAGTTACCTGTCTCACAAATGACTTTACAGAATTGATAATAACAAAATGAAGATACATATGAAATTTATGTTCCTAATATAATATTTGGTTAAAGTAGAAAGAAAATATTTGAAATTAAATTCGAATTAAAGTCATGTTTGAAAATGAATTTCAAACTATTATTTTACTTGAAATACTGCTCGAATAATTTTTTTCACTTAATGGTTAAAAACACACGCCAAGTATCACTTTTTCGTGAGTTTCCTACCTGATAGTGAACTATCATGTGTTTGCGTTTCCGACCTGAACTATCACCAATTATTTATCAAAACACACCTCGACTAGTATCTGATGGTACGTGGTGTACATTCTCTCTCTATCTCTTTTTTTTTTTTTTTTTTTTTGTGTGTGTGTGTGTTTAAAAATGGTGCCAAATGGCACTCCACCCGGATAATTAAAGGAGTTAATTGAAAAAAAAAAATTAAAAAAAAAATTAAGAGATAATAGTCAAAAACACTATCACTTTTTTGCGAGTTTCTAGCTTGATATTTCAGTGTGTTTTGATAAATAGTTGGTGATAGTTCAGGTAGAAAACTCAAACACTAGATAATTCAGTGTGTTTTGATAAATAGTTGGTAATAGTTCAGGCAGGAAATGCAAATTCTTGATATTTCAGTGTGTTTTGATAAATAGTTGGTGATAGTTCAGGTAGGAAACGCAAAACACTCGATAATTCAGTGTGTTTTGATAAATAATTGCTGATAGTCCAGGTAGAAAACTCAAACACTAGATAATTCAGTGTGTTTTGATAAATAGTTGGTGATAGTTTAGGTAGGAAATGCAAATACTTGATATTTCAGTGTGTTTTGATAAATAGTTGGTGACAGTTCAGGTAGGAAACGCAAAACACTCGATAATTCAGTGTGTTTTGATAAATAGTTGGTGATAGTTCAGGTAGGAAATGCAAATACTTGATATTTCAGTGTGTTTTGATAAATAGTTGGTGACAGTTCAGGTAGGAAACGCAAAACACTCGATAATTCAGTGTGTTTTGATAAATAATTGGTGATAGTCCAGGTAAAAAACTCAAACACTGGATAATTCAGTGTGTTTTGATAAATAGTTAGTGATAGTTCAGGTAGGAAATGCAAATACGTGATATTTCAGTGTGTTTTGATAAATAGTTGGTGATAGTTCAGGTAGGAAACGCAAAACACTCAATAATTCAGTGTGTTTTGATAAATAATTGGTGATAGTCCAAGTAGAAAACTCAGACACTAGATAATTCAGCGTGTTTTGATAAATAGTTGGTGATAGTTCAGGTAGGAAATGCAAATACTTGATATTTCAATGTGTTTTTGATAAATAGTTGGTGACAGTTCAGGTAGGAAACGCAAAACACTCAATAATTCAGTGTGTTTTGATAAATAATTGGTGATAGTCCGGTAGAAAACTCAAACACTAGATAATTCAGTGTGTTTTGATAAATAGTTGGTGATAGTTCAGGTAGGAAATGCAAATACTTGATATTTCAGTGTGTTTTGATAAATAGTTGGTGATAGTTCAGATAGGAAACGCAAAGCACTCGATAATTCAGTGTGTTTTGATAAATAATTGGTGATAGTCCAGGTAGAAAACTCAAACACTAGATAATTCAGTGTGTTTTGATAAATAGTTGGTAATAGTTCAGGCAGGAAATGCAAATTCTTGATATTTCAGTGTGTTTTGATAAATAGTTGGTGATAGTTCAGGTAGGAAACGCAAAACACTCGATAATTCAGTGTGTTTTGATAAATAATTGCTGATAGTCCAGGTAGAAAACTCAAACACTAGATAATTCAGTGTGTTTTGATAAATAGTTGGTGATAGTTTAGGTAGGAAATGCAAATACTTGATATTTCAGTGTGTTTTGATAAATAGTTGGTGACAGTTCAGGTAGGAAACGCAAAACACTCGATAATTCAGTGTGTTTTGATAAATAATTAGTGATAGTCCAGGTAGAAAACTCAAACCCTAGATAATTCAGTGTGTTTTGATAAATAGTTGGTGATAGTTCAGGTAGGAAATGCAAATACTTGATATTTCAGTGTGTTTTGATAAATAGTTAGTGACAGTTCAGGTTGGAAACGCAAAACACTCGATAATTCAGTGTGTTTAGATAAATAATTGTTGATAGTTCAGGTAGAAAACTCAAACACTAGATAATTCAGTGTGTTTTGATAAATAGTTGGTGATAGTTCAGGTAGGAAACGCAAAACACTCGATAATTTAGTGTGTTTTGATAAATAATTGCTGATAGTCCAGGTAGGAAATGCAAATACTTGATATTTCAGTGTGTTTTGATAAATAGTTAGTGACAGTTCAGGTTGGAAACGCAAAACACTCGATAATTCAGTGTGTTTAGATAAATAATTGTTGATAGTTCAGGTAGAAAACTCAAACACTAGATAATTCAGTGTGTTTTGATAAATAGTTGGTGATAGTTCAGGTAGGAAACGCAAAACACTCGATAATTTAGTGTGTTTTGATAAATAATTGCTGATAGTCCAGGTAGAAAACTCAAACACTAGATAATTCAGTGTGTTTTGATAAATAGTTGGTGATAGTTCAGGTAGGAAATGCAAATACTTGATATTTTAGTGTGTTTTGATAAATAGTTGGTGATTGTTCAGGTAGGAAACTCAAATACTTGATAATTCAGTGTGTTTTGATAAATAGTCTGTGATAGGAAACACAAACACCTTGATATTGATAAATAGTCAGTGATAGTTCAGTTAGAAAATGTAAGGTAGGAAACTCACAAAAAGCGATACTTGCTGTGTATTTTTGACTACTAAAATAATAAAATTAAGTATTTACGATAATTATGTCCAAACAATTATTTTCAGCCAAACGTGTTTAAAAAATAAAGGTGATAGATAGGGTTAGAATTGAAAGAAGTAAGTATTACCTTTGAAAATGAGTTTTTGGCCACGAGTGAGCACATTTGTGAGTGGTTGAATCAGTGATTTGAGCTCTTTGACGGTAGACTCTGAGGAGATTTCTACTGGTATTGATCGGCCACTGAACTTAACGTTGACTGTAATTCTGTTATCGGCATCGCTTTTTCCCTCTTTCTCCATTTTTACTCCGATCTCTCAATTCACAACGGGTAGATTGACCTTTTTAATGAATTCAAACGAAGATGATTTCTCTTTGACGAAATTATCCTCGATTCTTGACGAGAAACAAAAAGAAGTTAATTTTTTGCATTTGATATATGCATCAAATTGGAGAAAAGGACATTAATGGTCCCTCAGTAGGTTCAAAATAGTCCCATTTTAGTTTGACACAAGTTAATAAAAATGGTCTCGCTACAAGGGTTGGTTAAAAATAGTCCCTTAAGTATACACTTAATAGTTATTGGTCTTTTAAGTTCGCTAAAAGTTAATATTTTTAGTATCTAATAAAAAATTCATCGAACTCTGTTTGTTAGGTTTAACGAGAATTATGAAAAAAAAATAGCGAGTACTCACATTTAGAGATACGCATTATTAAAGAAAAGGTCAAATACCTCGGGACAAAATTGACGGACGTCAGTCAGTTATAAGGAAAAACCTATAGACTTAATAATGTTAGAAAATAGTGTCTCGGAACACAAACATTGACGGACTCTGTCGATTAAACCGAGGGAGTCCATCGGCTAAGTAAAATACACCAGACTCGTTTTTACTGAAAAACTGGTATAAAAATATATACTTCCATTGTAGTGATTCTTTTATTACAAAAAAAATTAGTTTCGCCGCAATTCTTTTGCTCGAAAATAACCATACAGACGTTCATTGGTTTTCGTAAAAAAAAAAAAAATAGTGTCCTTTCATTTTATCCATCAGTTTCCATTCACAATTTTTTTTTGCTTGTTTTTAGTAGTGACAATTTTTATAGTTTCTGTTATTTCTAAAGTCTGGTGTATTTTACTTAACTGATGGACTCCCTCAGTTTTAATCGATAGAGTCCGTTAGTCTTTGTGTTCCGCGACACTATTTTGTGACATTATAAGTCTGTTGGTTTTTTCCTATAACGGACTAATATCCGTCAGTTTTGTCCCGCGGTATTTAGCCTTTTCTTTAGTATTGTATACCTCTAAATGTGAGTTCTCGCTAATTTTTTCCTTTTTTTCATAGTTCTCGTCAAATTTAACAAACAGAGTTCGATGAATATTTTGTCGGAGACTAAAAGTGTCAACTTTTGGCGAACTTTTAGGACCATAAATGTTAAGTGCATTCTTAATGGACTATTTTAACCAACCCTCATAGATAAGGGACCATTTTTGTTAATATGTGGCAAATTAAAGGACTAAAATTGTTAAGTGTATAGTTAAGGAACTATTTTGAACCTACTCTCATAGTTAAAAGACCATTTATGTCTATATCAGGTTAAACGATAAAATTAACTTAAAAATACATGTTGCTCCTTCCGGTTCAAATTAGCATTTATTTTTTTATTAAAAAAGAATGTCCACCTACCAAATTAAAAAAAACAAAAAACAAAAAAAAATCCTGATTTGTCTTTATTAAGTATTAAGTGACTAAACTCCAATTCCTATTTAATTAAGTATAGTTTAGTCAAATTACCTATTTTTGCGTATGAATTAGTATTTTCTTAAGGAATATACAATTGTTAAGTAAACACTCTTTTTAAACCAAAGGGACATGCCAAGTATTATACACGGAGAATTTATCAAAAACAACCTCTCTCTCCCCACAAAAATAAGGGTAAAACTTGTGGAAGTTGTCATTGTACGCCATGCCTTATACCAAGTGTAATCATTTTAACTATTTTGTTTGCCATCAGGTTTTGATAATTTTGTAGAAAAGTGTTTGCGCAAAGTTCTTTGTTTAAGCTTTTTTTTTTTTTTTTTTTTTTTTTCATTTTAAGTTCTCACAAAGAAGAAGAAAAAAACCATTTTTAGTGAATAAATAGCCGAAGATCACAAAAAGATTATATAACTAATGAAGCCTTTGATTGCTTTTTCAGAATTATCATCACATTTCGTTTCAATCTCCAAAAAAGTGAAAAAAATATTTCCGTTGCCGGGACTTAAAACGGGTCTCTCGGGTGAGAGTCGAGTATCCTAACCAACTAGACTACACGGAGGATTTATCAAAATCAATCTCTCTCCCCCCACAAAAATAAGGGTAAAACTTGTGGAAGTTGTCATTGTACGCCATGCCTCATAGCACTAGCAAAGTATGCCCGTGCGATGCACGGGGCACAACGTGATTAATTTGGTTACTCACTTTAGTTAGTCTTTATCGTTTGTATATTTTGCAAAGGATACCGTGATTCTCCTTAGTGAGCCTCCATATTTTGTTTCTTTTCCTCTTATTTTTCCCCTTAATTTCTCAATGGTTGTTAAAATGTATTTTATTTTGGTTATGTTGGCCTCTTTTTATATTTAGTAAGTTGACAATTCAAATATCCTACATGTCAAGTTTATAATCACAAGATTCAAAAGTCTATTTATTTCTTAAACTTGATCACTTTAATTAGCCAGTCTTTAAGGTTTGTATTTTGTAAATAACTTTTAAAAACATTCTAGTTGTTATTATATATAGCATCATATACAAAATGTATTTTATGTACCATCACTTTAGTTACTTTTTTTTGCCTGGATTGCCCTTCATTTGGAGTGGTCTTTAATTTTTGCGCTTCAAATTGGTGGTCTTTAAGTGTTGCCCCTCGCCTAACACCCTGAGGTTGTGGGTTCGAACCCCAGCTCAGTAAAAAAAAAAAATCGTAAGGCAGAATTTTCACGAGGTAGAGGTTGCAAAATTCTGCCTCAGGCAGAAATTCTGCCCATGCAAATTATGCCTTGAGGCAGAAATTCTGCCTTATTTCTACCTCAAGGCAGAATTTGCACAGGCTGAAATTCTGCCTGTGCAGGCAGAAATTCTGCTTGAAGGGCAGAATTTAAAAATCACCATTTTGAGGGGTAAAAATTAAAGACCAGCTCCAGCGAAGGGCGACCTGCAAATTGCCCAATTTAGTTATAGGTAAGAAATGATGGAATTAAGTCTTTGAGATGGAAAGAGTCGGACTTTTTTTTCTCATTGTCATGACAATGAAAGTTGTTCATCGATGTGAAAAAGAAAATTAGTAAGAATATGAGGGGAAATTAATAGTTTGATTCTAGATTTTTTCTTTTAAATTCGTTAATATCTTATATGTATACCGACAGGTTGATATCCGTTTCAATTAACTAACCGTTCAAATCTAAACATAAGAATCATTGATGTATATATTGGATTTTTTAAAAGCAAAACTAATAAAATATTTTTATTGAATTAATTAAAAAATATGTTAATAAGGGGTAAATTAGTTACATTATAATTTTTTATATTAACAATTATAGATAAAAAGAATTGTTACAAAGAAATCAAAATTAAGATGTAATTAATTTTATCTTGGTTTTGTAAGTGAACAAGTAATTTAGACATATATTTATAGTAATGTGGCCAAGTAATAGGGTACCGAAGGAGTACTTCATTTATTAATTATTAAAGAACGTGAAAAGTCAAAAGTGAACAAGTAAAAGTGCACGGAGGAAATAGGTATGTGTCGGATAATTAAAATTGAAGTGCATATGTGTATACATGAGAAGAGAATAAATATTCAGTATCATGACATATGTCCACGTGGGATAAAAAAGTAGTTTAGTAAGGTAGCCAAATAATATGGGACGGAGGGAGTATTTCATTTATTAATTTTTAAAGAACGTGAAAAGTTAAAAGTGAACAAGTAAAAGTGCACGGAGGAAATAAATGTGTCGGAGAATTAAAATTGAAGTACATATGTGTATACATGAGGAGAGAATAAATATTCAGTAGCTAAGTAATATGGGACGGAGAGGGTAAGATGAGAAAGATTTAATTAATTTTATCTTGGTTTTGTAAATGAACAAGTAATTTGGACATATATTTTTAGTAATGTGGCAAAGTCCTATAGGACGGAGGGAGTACTTTATTTATTAATTCTCAAAGAACGTGAAAAGTCAAAAGTGAACAAGTAAAAGTGCACGGAGAAAATAAATGTGTCAGAGAATTAAAATTGAAGTGTATATGTGTATACTCCCTCCGTTCATTTTTACTTTTCCAGTATTCCAAAAATAAATGTGTCAGAGAATTAAAATTGAAGTACATACTTGTATACTCCCTCCGTTCACTTTTACTTGTCCAGTATTCCAAAAATAAATTTTCACTTTTATTTGTCACTCTTAGCATATCAAGATAAGAGAATTTATATTTTCCTGTTTTACCCAAAGTATTAATTACTCAATTCAAATCATTTTTCAAATCTAATAAAAATATGCACTAATTAATATGGGTACATTGATAAATTATGCACTTTATTTATTATTTCTTAAACAGCATGAAAAGTCCAAAGTGGACAAGTAAAAGTTAACGGAGGGAGTACATGAGAAGAGAATAAATATTCAGTATTATGACATAAGTCCACGTGGGATAAAGAAGTAGTTGGTTAAAGTGTATAATTTATATAACTTTTGGTATAAGTATTCATTGTTGTGTTAAAATGTACAATTTATATAGCTTCTAGTACAAGTATTCAACGTTGTCTTAGTCCTCTTAAGGCACTTAAATGTGTAGGAGAATTAAAATTGAAGTGCATACGTGTATACTCCCTCCGTTCACTTTTACTTGTCTAGTATTCCAAAAATAAATTTTCACTTTTACTTGTCACTTTTAGCATATCAAGATAAGACAATTTATTTTTTTCTGTTTTACCCATAATATTAATTACTCACTTCAAATCATTTTTCAAATCTAATAAAAATATGCACTAATTAATATGGGTACATTGGTAAATTATGCACTTTATTTATTATTTTTTAAACAGCATGAAAAGTCCAAAGTGGACAAGTAAAAGTTAATGGAGGGAGTACATGAGAAGAGAATAAATACTCAGTAGTATGACATAAGTCCACGTGGGATAAAGAAGTAATTGGTGTACAATTTATATAACTTTTGGTACAAGTATTCATTGTTGTGTTAAAGTGTACAATTTATTTAGCTTCTAGTACAAGTATTCAATGCTGTGTTAGTCCTCTTAAGACACTTATATATAATTTCTGAAGAAAATAAATATTCAGTACTATGACATAAATCCGTCACGTGAGATAAAGAAGTAGTTGGTTAGAGTGTACAATTTATATAACTTTTGGTACAAGTTTTTTTTTTCATTTTAAGTTCTCACAAAGAAGAAGAAAAAAACCATTTTTAGTGAATAAATAGCCGAAGATCACAAAAGGATTATATAACTAATGAAGCCTTTGATTGCTTTTTCAGAATTATCATCACATTTTCGTTTCAATCTCAAAAAAAGTGAAAAAAATATTTCCGTTGCCAGGACTTGAACCCGGGTCTCTCGGGTGAGAGCCGAGTATCCTAACCAACTAGACTACAACGGATTCTTGCTTGGTAAGAAGCCCTTATCTGTGAAATCATATTTTCCAGCGCGAATCTGCATTATCCTAACCCCAAAATATGTACAAAACAGATGAAAAACCAAAAAAATTGTATTATTTAAACCTTATTACGTGTCGTGCATTTCTTAACCATAACACTATAACTGGTGGAATACAAGTGCACTAAAAAATTATAGTAAGCAACAAGAATGGTTTTAAAAGGACAACAGTAGTTGATCATTAAAAAGAACAAGAAACTCATAGCTCAGAATCAGCCAAAAAGTTCCCTGAGTGATTTTTGTAGATTGCAGTGATTGACTCGGTGCACTGAGGCTTCTAACTCCTGGATCAAACGTTTCCAATTTGGTAGTCACCTTTGAGTTAGTACCAGTACTTAAAAAAAAAAAAAAAAATTGGTCCAAAGGAAAAGTACTATTTTATATGTATTAGCTTTGCAAAATACACGTACAAGGATCCATTTACATTCATGACTAACTACAACATGTAGAGGAGGGGGTTTGGCTCGATGAGCCATTACAATAAGGAGTATGTGTGGGAGCTGATCCTACAAAGCAGTGCTCTTCAAGACATGCACTGATGTTGGTGTGACGACACGAGTATTGCCAGTCTGATCAGCTAAGAATGCCGGTACTGCAAAGGCGGGCGGTTGAGCAAAAAGTGTCATTGAATTGTACTCTTCTAGTAAACAGTCATATTTTGCAAGTGTCTGCACTGCATTAAGAGTTTCTTGATTTAAAATCGTCAAGCATATCAACAAAACTCTGAATGCGATGAACCTGCCAGGAGACAGAAATTTTGTAGTCAGCGGCTGGTCCACTGGCGGATCCAACTATGAGTTCGTGAGTTTGGATGTTGCGAAATAGCTTACAGATATAATATTCACGATATATAACATCAATAAGAATGATACATAAAAACGGGTGTGCTAAGTCTAAAATTCCTTATTATAGTGAATAGGATTGACCACATTTGGCAGAGGTGTGTGTGCATAAAAGTGCAAATAGATTTAGGTGTACATTTCAGCTATGTTGCTCGGACTCTCCAAAAATGTTGCCGCACCCGTGTTGGATTCTTCAAAAATACACTATTTATTTTTGGAGTATCCGACACGCACCCATCAGCAGTTTTGAAAAGTCCGAGCAACATAGCATTTCAGAATTCACTTTTGCAACTCAGAACTTACCGAGTTTAAATTTTGAATTTGTCACTGTTCAAGAAGGGGATTACATTTTACTTGTTTTGAGAACTTAACTGAATCAAATTTTACTTGTCTTTGAGATTAAAGTTTGATGCATCCCTTAAACCATCATTTAAAGAACTCTCTCTTTTGAAGGTAAAAATTCTCACAACATAATATGAGAAATAAAGTTACAAAACTAGAACTAATATACAGCCAATTGGGTTGCTATTCTGCAGAATTGGCAAATTAGGTTGATATTGACATGTCAAACCCGAATGCCCAAAAATTGACCTTCCGATCATTTGTATTTCTGAGCAGTTCACAGAATGTGATGTTATTTTAATGTGACAAAAATAGTTTTATGACTTGGCTGTTTTTTTTTTCTGTTGTGTGTAGACTTCATTGACCATATCTAAATTTAATCCCTTAATGTATCTATCTGTTACTACCACTAAAATTCAGGTCAGAAGAAGTTGCAGCAAAGGGGTAAGGACTAGTAACTTAGTGTCTAGTTTTGAGATATTTACTTGTCGTTGTTGCTAAAAGTATCTCACATATCGACACTGTTTGACCCTCCGATCATTTGTGTTTTCAGTTAATTTAATATGACAAAATATTGTTTTGTGACTTTAATGTTATCCCGTGCCGGCTAAAGGGGAAAGCCACTAAAGCAATTGCTTTAGGCCCCAAAAATTGAATGCCCCAAAAAATTTATTTTCTACATTATCTACATGTTATAAAATTATAAAAGATACTAGATTTTTTATAAAAAAAAAATGTGATAGAGGTTATTGAGATAAATAATTCGGATTTTACAGCAAAAATGCAATATATGAAAATGAATAATTTGGTGAAGACTTTAATAACATAAAAAATGAAGTCTCTTATAGAGTTGATTATTTTTATAAGAGTAGATTAAGTCATTTTTTTACTTCAAAATAGACTTGAATTATTTTAAATATATGAAATTATTTCGACATCTACTTAGTGGTACAATGGTACAAACTTGAGATTATTAGATTATGAGAATTTATAAAAATATTATTTTAACGATCAATATATGCTTTTTATACAAATATTATTTGAATTTTATTGAGCAGAGTTACAAAATATCTCTAGGGGTGGAAGTTAGCAGGTAACCGAGTGAATAATCAAGATACATACAACATGGTCCGTATACCATCATTACCAACCACAACAACAACATACCTAGTGAAATCCCACAATGTGGGGTCTGGGAGGGTAAAGTGTACGCAGACCTTACCCCTACCTCAGAAGGTAGGGAGGCTGTTTCCGAAAGACCCTCGGCTCAAGAAAAAGCATGGCAAAAAAGGTTAGATAAGAACAAGCAATTCAAAGTAGTATGGGAGTATACCATCATTACCCAATATATATATATATATATATATATATATATATATATATATATATATATATAATAGACATATAAAATTGTTTATCAAATAAATTTCAAGTCTTTTAAGAAGGTTTAGCTTTAGGCCTCAAATTTCGTTGAGTCGACGTTATCATGTGCATCAAAGGATAAGGACTAGTAAGTAGTAACTCTGTTTTTAGTCTCCTTTTAAGAAATATACTTGTCCTTGTTACTAAAAGAAATTTCATGTTGTTCTTTAATTGGGATAATTAGCAAGTTAATTTTGTCTTAATACTAGCATTTGTGAGTTAAGCATCAACTAACCTCCTTCCTCCTTTGAGTTCTTGCTTCTTGCTTCTTCTTCTTCTGCTTCAATACTATCTAGTTTAAGAAGCTGAACCATCAACAACTCTGTCAGGATGACAAATTCTCTGTCCTCAACTCTAGTACCTCTTTGCACAGCTTCATCTATTGCCACAACCTACAAGAAAAGCAACAAACATACGTAACCACGAATCCTTGCTTTTATATTTGGCATTCTGATTTTCACATTGATCATAACCATGCTCGGGAAATTTATTTCAGGTCTTCTCCATGAAGATTGGTGAGTTGGTAAGAAGTCAGTCTTATATGGTAAAACGGGATTGGACAAAGAAAAGAGTGCGCTCAACCGCACCAAGCCTAGCAGAGCCAGTCGCGACGAAGTAGATGGCGTTTTTTAAGAGTCTAAGCCTCTACCGGACTAAGAGCTACCTAAGTACAATTAAAGAAAGTGAAAATGAAAGGTAAACAAAAGAGAGGAAAAATGCGAGTCCCTGAGAACACAAGTAGGTCACCACTTCAACAACTCACCGTACATAATATCAGTGGTACCACTTCTATAAAGGCACATTTTTTCGACCCACTCAACTACAATAAGAAAAACCCATGATTTGCCACATTGTGAGAAATATCAGTTACTAAATGATTTTTCTTTTTTAATGTTGTGGCATATGGATAGTATGTGAGGTGAGTTGTGTTTTTTGATATCAGATTTAGCATCTTTTGGCGTTTTCTATCCTCTGCACTATATATATGCATGTTTTCCGTTACGAAATTAATTATGACTTTGATGCAACAAATTGAGAGTTGAATCATCTGTAAAATTACTTACCCTGGGTGAGAGCTTATCGACCTCTTCTCTTATTCGGGCAATAGCTTCACATGAGACAGAGATGCCCTGCAAATAAGTAAATAACTCAAGACATCAAAAGCTTTAAGTTTTAAATAAGCTAGGGTATATTAAGTGGAATTTCTGGTTTTCCAATTTTATAAAGAATCCAAAGACAACAAGTACGGATCAGTCAATTACACCTTAATCTACACTATATCTGAATATATACATTCTACTCCGCGTAGACCCATTTCATTAGTAATCAATATGTTGTCCTCTACGACGAATAAGAGGCTTTACAATACTAGAGGTTCTCTACATTTTCTAATGATATCCAAATCCGTAAACAAACTTAGTGTAGCAACACATTGAAGTTTTAATCCAAACAGTAGGTAAGCCAACAAAAACGTTTTTAGGGAAATTCATTCTTCTAAATAGGTATCCTACACCTGAACCGAATCTTTTCTGGTTAAAGAATCTCTTTCTAGTTGCTCTGGAGCTCTAGAACAATTAGGAGATTCTCTATGGTCTAATTTAGCGATCATATTGCTTCGAATATGAGAGTTGCTAACAATAAAATTCAAGAAAAAGAGCATAATGCATAGAAAAATGAAGAATTACCACTCGGGAAGCTATAAGCATGATCTTCGCACCATTTCTAACTTTCGACGACTCCAGTGTCATTTCATCCACCAAAACTTTCCCTATTCATGAAAAACACACAAACTGTGTCAACTATTAAATCAAAGGCTTAATACGTACACATCCCCTTAAACTTGTCAGTAAATTCTATTTAGACACTGAAACTAAGGTTTGTTCCAATTGAGCACCTAGACACGTAATAAATTGTTCCTATTAGGCACTTATGGTTCAAATATTGAAAAAAACTATGTATTCTCAACCGTCTATTAGGTAGTTAAGTTAACCACATAAAATATGTCAATCTCCTTTAAGTATACACATCAACCTCAATTGGAAGGCCTGAGGTTTTGCAGCTTATTGAGACAAATATATATAATTAAAAAAAGTGACATATTTTAAGTGCACATATAAACACCTCAACTTGTCCTCACTGTGTCGCACTCCAACTTTCAAAATGATGTGTCCCTGAAACACAGTGGAGACAAGTTGAGGTGTCTATATTTGCACTCCCAAAGTTGTAGAACCTACTTATTTATGTATTATGCCTTAAAAATTTGAACCGAACGTGTCTAATAAGAACATTGTATTATGTGTTCAGGTTCTCAATTGGAAACAAGTCTTAATTCGAGTGTCTAAATGAAATTTATTAAGCCTAAAGTAAATGATAAGGACTACTATAAGTGAAATAGTGGTCTTGTTGCAGCAATTCAGCCCTTTGGAACTCCGATTGTTAAAAAAAATACCACTGATACGTTAGAATTGAAGGAAAATACCTTTGCAAATGAGTTTTTGGGCACGAGAGAGAACATTTGTGAGTGGTTGGATGAGTGATTTGAGGTGTTTGACGGTTGACTCTGAGGAGATTTCAACGGGTATCGATAGGCTGTTAAACTTAACGTTGACTGTGATTGTAATCCCGTTATCGGTATTGCTTTTTCCCTCTTTATCCATTTTGTCTGATCTCTGAATTCGTAAGATATTTTTTTAACGAATTCAAACAAAAATTATTCGCATTTGACGAAATTATCCTTCAGTCTTGAACCGGAAAAATAAAAATAAAAATTGATGTTTTGTGAATTAATGTAAAAGAAAACACATCATACTGCCTCCATTATCATATAAAATGAATTTCTAGCACTTTTTTATGATGTAAATAAATGAATTTTTCAAAATCTAAAAATGTATTAATTTTTTTTTTTAATCACCCTTCTCTTTATTGGGTTATTCAACTATTTTTGCATTTTTCAAAATTGACTATTTCTAATTTTAAGAAAAGTTTGGAAAGAAGTAAAAGGGTAATATTGACATCACACCCCTAAAATAGTATTTATTTTGGAATAGAGGGAGTATCACCGTTTCGCGAGTTTCACACCCAGTTATCAGTTCTTCCCATTTCCTACCTGAATTATTACCATGTATGTATTAAAACACCTCAAAACTGATTAGGCTAACTATCAGTTGTTCCTTTTCCTACGTAAATTGTTACCATCTAATCAATTAGGTATGTTTTAATATATAGATATTGATAGTTCAAGTGGGAAAAGGAAATAACTAATAGTTGGAGTGTGAAACTTATGAAGAAGTGATAGTTCAGGTGTGTTTTTGCCTATTATTTCCATTAATGTATCATGGTTAAACAACATATTATTTCAGATACATATTAATATTAATTATAAAAGGAATCCAACTTTGAATCAAGGTGTCACATGCTCAATTTGGATTGTTAACTTCGTTAAGGTAAGATTGATTAGAAAATGGTTTAATGAAGAATATGACCATGTCAGAGATAAGAGTGTTGAAACAATAAAATATAAGTAGTTAATTCCCTTAAACCTTTTGCAATTGGAAATGATACTCTTTTGTCTTTTGATGAAAATAAAGCAGAACACTCTATTAATCTAAAAATAAATTATAAACTAAAATAATCATCACTGAATTTTCGAAAGATTTTAAGCATCTCTCAATTATCAAGTGATAGTAAAATTTATCCTTCTTTGGTGATTCTTTTTCCCAGGACTAGAGCAATAGAAAAAAAAAAACTAAACACTATAAAAATATACCCGCCCACTATAAATTTAAACACTTCTCATAATTTTTAAGCCAATTCTTGGAAGAAGAAAAAATCACGCATTCGGTATTTATTCCAAGTGTAATCATTTTAAACTCTAGTCTCTAATGAGTTTGTTTGCAAAGAGGTTTCAAAAAATTTGAAAAAAAAAAATGTTTTCACAAAATTCTTTGATTAAGTTTTGTTTTCATTTCTATGTCCTCTTACTAGGATGTTTATCGGTCGGTTCGGTTCGGTTTGTGTATTATCCGTTCGGTTAATAGATTTTTAAATACGCTAAACCGATAAATAAACCAATAAGATATTCGTTATCAATTTTTTATCCTTAGTTCGGTTTCGGTTTAGCCGATCACTCTCGCCTTTAGGCATCACTCTTCAGTTTTTCTAAAATGTACTAAAATAGCAAATTCAAAAGAGAATCACTGGAAGAACTGAATAAGGTGCTGCAAGTATCCGAAAGAACTCAAATAACTTAGCGGTATCGCATTGAAAGAAGAGGATTTTTGAGAGGCAGAGAGCTGGGAAGTGTTCCTTGCGGTTCCTAGTCAGTACTCATGGAACGAAATTAAGAATTTAGGAATAAAGGAAATAGCCATTATTATACAATTAGGGATAAAAAATTAATATTAATATAATGTTATTGCGTTATCGATTTAACCATTAAGAAAAATCTTAAAATCAGAAATCGAACTGATAATCCAATAAAAAATTATAAAACCATTTACAAATAGTTAATCAATATTTCGATACCGATAAATTAATAACATTTTTGTTGATCGGGTTAATCGGTCAAAGCGCTTTTTGCACACGCCTGCTCTTCTCAACCCCAAAAAGAAAAAGACATTTTTTTAATGAAGAATGGTAGAACTTCACAACCACCGTAGCTATTTAAAAACGTTTCTTTTTAGCGCATGACAATGACACGAGAATAAACATCAATAGCAGTAATATAGATACAGTGTGCGGAATGCCATTCAAAGGCACTGGTGTTTAATTTTTGGCCACTTAAATTTGAAATTTTTAATTTTTATTTTTCGTTTAAAATTTACGGGTTTTGGATTCAAACTCCTGCTCAGTTAAATATTAAAAAAAAATCGGAGTTCAAAAGTTTGTAGTAAAATTAGGCCTATTCGGACAAAGTTAAGCCTATTCAGGAAGGCAAACTTCTGTCTGAATAGGCCTAACTTTTGCACGAATGCAAACTGCCTAAATAGGCCTAACTTTGGCCCAAAATTAGGCCTATTCGGGCAAAAATTACGCCTTAAAATAGAGGTTTGTAAAATTCTAACTAAATTGAAAAAGAAAAAAAAATTGCCTGAAGGCAAGACAGAATTTTGCCTTTTGGTAAAGACAAAACTCTACCTCAAGGTAGAGTTTGAAAATTTGCCTGAGGTAGAGTTTCGTTTTCTTGCAATTTTTTTTTTTTTTAATATATATATTTTTTTTTTAATATTTGATTGAATGAGAGTTCGAACCCGAAATCAAGAAATTTTTAGCTAAGGCCAAAAATTAAAGACCACCAATTTGAGGGACAAAATTAAAGACCAGTGCCTTTGAAGGCTATCGTGCAAATGACCCTAGTATAAATGGCAGTGATGAAGCCTTTGATAGCTTTTTGGGAATTATCAAAGCTAGATGCATTTCGTCTCAATTTCAAAAGGTTTTGACCCTGCCAAATAAAAGGGGATAAATGATTTATTTATTTTAGAAAAAAGAATTGTCTATAGTTTGATGCATATAATCCACAGCAAACTTTTCTCCAGACATTTTTTATTTATTTTTTCTGATTAGCATTATAAAGTGAGTGCCAAATACATCAGATTACCAGTACACTATTGCTAATTTTTTTTCCTTCCATTTTTAGCATATAAAAATAAGAAAGAACAAAAACATATTTCTTCCGTTGCCGGGACTTGAACCCGGGTCTCTCGGGTGAGAGCCGAGTATCCTAACCAACTAGACTACAACGGATTCTTGCTATGTGTGCTTCACAATATCTATATGTATGTAGTAAACATTTGCTTGGTTATATCAGATGAATTCAGCTACGCAAGAATATATGTTTTATTTTATACATATCAAATGAAAAATAAAAATATGTATATTAATAATACGGAGATCAAACTATTAAACACAAATACACCCTTTTAAAGTAATTCATTATAATCTCTTTGGTATAGAGCGTTTTACCATCAAAATAAGACTTTTTCACGTGAATTTGAATTGATCAGGCTAGACAATGGATACAAACATGGGATGAAGAACCAAAAAAGTTGTATGATTTAAACCTTAATTGGTACTTGTTGTGCTTTTCTAAACCATAAAAGGTGGAACATAAGTGCACCAAAAAGTACAAGCAATAATTGATCATTAAAAACAAGAAACCTTAATTGGTACTTGTTGTGCTTTTCTAAACCATAAAAGGTAGAATATAAGTGCACCAAAAAGTATAAGCAATAATTGATCATTAAAAACAAGAAACTCATTACTCAGAATCAGTCAAAAACTTCCCAGTCCTTAGTGATTTTTGTGGATTGCAGTAATCGATTTGGTGCAGTCAGGCTTCCAACTCCTGGACCAAACGTTTCCCATTTGGTAGTCACCGTTGAAGTACCATTAGAATTGCTTACAAAGTTAGAATTTTTTTCTTTAAAATTGTCCAGCATATCAACAAAACTCTGAATCCGATGAACCTGCCAGGAGAAGAAAATAATATTCACGGAATATATATAACATCAATAAAATGAAACATCAAAACACGGTAGATAAACACTGGTCTACCAGGTTTAAAATTTCTTACTATAGTGAACGGATGGACTCCACATTCGGCAGCATATAGGGGCGGATGTACTTTGCTACAAGCAATGTCATCTGACATAATGAGGGTAATTACCTCTTGTTATAGTAATTTGTTTATTTGTTCGCTTCTTCAAATATCGACACTGCTTATACAAAAAAAATTACGTGCCACTGTATAGGTATGTGTGCGCACACAAGAAAATAGGTATAAATAGAATTATATGTATATTTCAGAACTCACTTTCGCGACTCTGAATATAGTTTTAAATTCCGAATTTGTCACTACTCAAGAAGGGTATTACATTTTACTTCTCTTTGATGCGAAGGTCTGATGCATCACTTAAACAATTATTTAAAGAACTCTCTCTTTTGAAGGTAAAAATCTCATAACATAATATAAGAAATCAAGTTACAAAAGTGGAACCAATATGCAGCCAATTGTGTTGCTACTCGATGGAGAATGGGATAATTAGTCTGATATTGACATGTCATAACCCGAATGCCAACAATTTGACCTTCCGATCATTTGTATTTCTAAGCAATTTACACAAAGTTCAGTTACTTTAACATGACAAAATATTGTTTTGTACATGGAGCAAGGGGTAAGGACTAGCAACTCCGTTTTTAGTTTTGTTTTGAGATATTTACTTGTCCTTGTTACGAAAATAACTCTCATGCTGTTCTTAATTTGGATAATTAGTAAGCTAATTTTGTCTTAATAGTAGCTTTTGTGAGTTAAGCAACAACTGACCTCCTTCTTCCTCTGAGCTCTTGCTTCTCCTTCTGCCTCAATACCATCAAGTGTAAGAAGCTGAATAATTAACAACTCTGTTAGACCAACAAAATCTCTGTCCTCAACTCTAGTACCTCTCTTCACAGCTTCCTCTAATGCCACAACCTACACGAAAAGCAATTAACTTACATAATCAAGAATCCACGCTTTTACAAGAAAGGAAAAAAAAAAAAAGAACTCTGCAGATCAATTTTACGGATGGTCATTCAACTTTCTGTTCATTGTATTAAAGTCATAAAACTAATTTTTGTAATAGCTATGGTCCCGAAAACACAAGTTACCATTCAACAACTCACCCTAAATAATATCATGTGGCACCAATGATATAAAATCACATTTGTAATAGCGAGTTGTTTTTTCTGGCAGCTTACTTGTGTTTTCTTGTACCAAATTTAGCATTTTTCAACTTGTTTTTATCCTCTGCGATATATATGCATAGTTGAGTTAACTT
The DNA here is from genome assembly GCF_019175385.1 of Lycium barbarum. Classification (NCBI taxonomy): domain Eukaryota; kingdom Viridiplantae; phylum Streptophyta; class Magnoliopsida; order Solanales; family Solanaceae; genus Lycium; species Lycium barbarum. The sequence goes on from NC_083344.1 coordinate 5,275,608, forward strand.
TCCCTTACAAAATTAATTCACGACTTTGGTGCACAAGTTAAAAGTTGAATGACCATGTGCAAAATTACGCCAAACTCTAGTGGAAACACTGATGTAGGAATACTTACGTACCCTGTGTGAGAGCTTATCGACCTCTACTCTTACTCGGGCGATGGCATCACAAGAGACAGAGGTACTCTTCATTTTCTTCATCTCTTTACTGGCTGGATCTTCCATTAGGATCACCTTTGACATGTCTTTTACACCAGCAATGTGCAAACATTCATTCTCATCCTTCTCTTTTCCTTGGAACAATAATCTCTGAACATTAGGATGTAGCCCAGTTCTGTCACATAGAATTATCTTCAGGTTCCCTTCATTTCATTAACACAAAGCAATTAGGTTAGAATTTTCTTCAGGTTCCCTTCATTTCGTTAACACAAAGCAATTAGGTCACAAATTAAGAAAAAAAAATAGCTACTAAGTAAGTATTGGCAGGGCAATATCTCATCAATATCTAAGTCCAGTATGCATAGTCACAAAATGGCCTATGTTAATTGCCACCAACTGAAATTTCAGTACTTTGGCAGTCCCTAGTACTCCCTACAGTTTGTTTTGCGTTTAACTTGTACATACTGATAACTAATATTCGAGGATCATTAAACAGCCCCTTATGAATCTCGGAACCTTTCAATATGAACAATAATTTAACCAATTTAATTGATTAGTATATAACAAGTATGGAGCAAAGAAATATACTGGCACTGGGTTGACTTAAAGTCTTCCTATTAAGAATTTTTTACACTATCACATTACTCAAAAGACAGCTATAGGTATTGCCCTTAATAAGTGAAACTAACTGTCAAGCCTGCTATAACAAGTTAAATTGCACTGATAATGTTTTAAAAATAATAATAATAATAAATAATTGTACTGTTAGATCCTTTTATATTACCCTTTTATTTCCTTAAATAGCATAACAGGAGTTGGTTATCCTTCTATGCTCAAGTAAACTTAGTGTTCTTTTCTTGTTTAAACAGTACATTCTATTAATAACCAAAAGTATGTACAAGTGTAGAGGCCAGAAGCAGATGTGGACTATCTGCTCCTCTCAAATCACCACTCACCTATATCTCTAATCTGTAAGTAACTAAACATATTAACTTAGTGTTTTACTCAAAATGACAATGTTGGTGGCTGCAGGTGCTTGTGGGGGGAGTCTACTGTCTAGCCAAAAAAAACCAAGAACAATCATTAACAATCAATTTCATATAGCTAGTTCTTCTGCACATTCGGCAGTGTATATAAATCAGACACATGGAAATCCCATCTAATTAAGGAGGCTGTTAGGTATTATGAACAACAACAACAAAAATTTCGCCTCAATTCTAAAAAGTTGGGGTCGGTTTTATGAACCTCACTATTCCTGCCGTTCCATTTAAGCTCATCTTAAGTCAACACCAAATTTAAAAAAAAAAAAAAAAGTACTAAAAATTACTATATTTTCTATTGGTGTATAAAGTTTGCAAATCATAATAAATTGACTTGTTTTACATTAGTCAACCTATCACAACCCTTCTTTATTCACAAGTTGACACGGCCAATATGAGCAAGCTCACACTGTCGCAGTTCTCTTAACAATAGATGGGCAACCAGGCGCACAAAACACCCCGCATTCATGCAAGGTCCAAGAAAGACCGCACCCCAAGGATGTCAAATAGGCGGTCTACCCTTAAGCAAGCTACGACTCGAACCCATGACCTATAGGTCACACAGACACAGAGACAACTTTACTGTCGCTCTACCGTTCTCTTAACTATGATCAACAATAAAAAAAAAAAAAAATTGTGGATGATCAAGTTGTTTACCAAATGTTGATTCAGCTGGAACGATGATATCATGGTAACAAGAATCATAAGAGACTTTGATCTTGATCATAGGACCAGCAACAGAATTAGCTTCAGCTGAAACTCCAACTCTTTTCTGAACTAATAAACCACCAGGCCTAACTTCCCAATCAATAATACAAGCCTTATTTTTCTCTTCACCTTCAGTGTATTTATTCTCATCTTTAATTACCTCATTTCTACTACTTTTTGAAGAAGTTGATGATTTTTTCCACATGTTTGTTCCACTAAAAGGTAGCTAAAAAAGAAAATGAGAAATATTAAAAAGGTGAGAAGTTGATTGAGAAATTAAAGTTTGGTGGCTCAATGTGATAAATGGGTTGGAGCATGAATTGAGTGAAGACCATAAATGAATGAGACCTGGAAAAAAATAATTAAAAAGTAACCTTTGTACTCACTTTGCTGGGGACTACTGGAAAGTGGAAAGTGACTTGTGAACTGACAAATATGTTAACGTGGTTGCTTTGTTTTTTCTCTTTTTTAAGAAACTTTAAGCAAATGTAAATATCATTCTGAATAAATTTCAAGGGTTGTCTTGTCTCTCAAATTTTAGCCACGTAGCATATATTAAAGTACGTAGGCCATATATAATCAACTAATGGGGTCAATGAGGTGGACATGGCACTGATTAACCACCTTTTGATCTTATTTTTGAAAAATAATTACTCCATTTTCATGGATTTTTATAATTCATAAAGGGTCTGTTTGGAAAGCCACCTGGTAATTGGAATTGGTGTAATTACTAGGGTAGTAATTACAACGACATGTTTGTTCGTCATGATGTAATTACAAGCATACTGTTTGGTTGCGCGAATATAATTATAAGTTAGTTTAATTTAAAAATAAATTTTAATTATCAAAAATTAACAATTAATATTTGAAAAATATGTCCCTTTTATAAATGGTATTAAATTATGTATTTAACAACACATTATTTCTTGAAAATATAGTAATTAATAATCATATATTTGTAACTAATATTGTAAAAAATAATTGTATATATATATACACACACACATACATTTTGAATTAATAATATTTTAATTTGAATTAATTATAAAAATTAAAAGCAGGCTTTTTTGTGAGAACACCATGGATTGGATGTTTGACAAAAAAATCAGTATTTATAAATATAATGCCATAACATTATTCAAATGTTTGACCAAAAAAAAATTATCAACTCTAAGTGAAAATAAACAACATGTAATGTGAAATAACAAGACAATAGTACTAAAACAAATAAATTAAAATCGAAAATATAACCTAAGTTCAAAATCCAAAATAAAGTTTAACATAATACTCTTATGTCAAATTCCAACATTACATAAGTAAGTTCCAACGTAAATTAAGTAAATATAATTCTATTTCACAGTGAAATTCTACTTTGATGACATCACTCATTTATATGCCAAGTTTGGTAATGACTCATTTTTTCTAATACTAAGAGGTATAGTTTCAAAAATTTGAATAATAACATGGCTATGCTAAATGAATAAAATAATATAAAAAAATACAAGCAATTAAATGGAATCACAAGAAGTAAAGGTTGGGAATGAGCAAAAACGAAATGAAAAAGAAAAATATATTTTAAAAATAAAATAATTAAAAGGTAAAAATAAAAATAAATTAAAATAAAACAAAAAAAGAAAGAAATTAAAAAGTAATCATGTAATTACACTCTTTCAATTACACCCACTTCCCACCTAACCAAGTAATTATTTGATAAATTTGTTTGTCAAACTGTGTAATTATACCAAATTACACTCAATTTTGGAAAATTGCCAGGATGGCTTAGCTCCAGGATATCTTAGTTGTGGATTTTGAAACTCTAGAGAAATGACTATTTTTCAATTATAATGAATGTATAATAACTATTTGTGATATTTTTTTTCTCGTCAACAAATAGTGTGGAGTATTTGATTAAAAAAAAATGTTCTTCTATGATTAGTTATTGGAAGTACCTTGGGCCAATGCAAAAGCAGTTGGTCTCTATCCTTAAGTCTCCCATTTGAATTACAAAATGAAAAATATTTGAATCATATATTATCGAAGAGTGTGGTGAAATAGTTGAAATTTCTCCGTTTAAACTCTATCTTGTGCTAAAAGAAGTTCTTCTCGTTGAAAAAACACTCGCAAACTTCCCAAAAAGAAAAATAAAACTACCTAAACACATTATTGCATCAATTCTTTTTCGAAAACAGAAATACAACTATCCGAACACATTATCATGTCAACTCTTTTCTGGAAAAAAAAATATTCAAACACATTCTTAAAAGGAAATTGTTAAGCATTTACTTCCTCCGATAAAAAATAATTGAGGTTTTAGACTTGGGCACATGGATTAAGAAATTCACTTATTCCTAAAAATTAAGAGATACATTGACTAAAATATCCTTAATTAAGCGGGGTTTTAAAACTATAACAAACATTAAATTTGTTCATTGAATTAAGAATGTGTCATGGATAAATTAGAAAAAGGAATGAAATGCCTTCTTGATAGACTAAAAACCTCAATTATTTTGAATCAACTTTTAAAGGCTAAATCCTCAATTATTTTGGACAGGAGGAGTACATCACAGAGGAAGATAGGCTAAGTAGATGCCCATTTGATGACATGTAATTTTCATGAGGTGTAGTCTTTAAAATTTTGGCCCTCTTGATCAATTTTTAAAAACTTGATCTCTGCTTCAAAATGTCGAGGTAAATTTTTTGTTGTCAATTGAGCAAAAATTATTGGCATAAATTAGTTTTGCATATGAAACAAGAATTCATGATATTTTAATAAACCATAGACAGTGAACATATACAATTGGCAACGAGTTCTGCTTCGTAGGCAAATATTGTATGTGTTGTTCAACTGTTCATAAGTTATGACAAACGGATAAGACTTGATAATATTCATTCTACCTATCGTGTTAAAGTGATCACAAGTTATGAAGTATTGGCATAAGTTGCATATATTGTTTAACTGTTCATACTTTTTTCCTTCACTTTCCACAAAATATATAATATTTACATTTTTTTTAACTAAAGATGTATGTCGTCAAATTATTGCTGAAAAACTCTAATCGAATTTGATCATGATTTTACAACAACAAGAAGCCCAGTATAATCCCACCATGTGGGGTCTGGGGAGGGTAGAGTGTACGCAGACCTAACCCCCACCTTGAAAGGTAGGGCGGCTGTTTCCGAAAGACCCTCGGCTCAAGAGAGGAAAACAAGACAAAAGGTCAGATAGGGCCAAGCATATCGAAAACAATATGAAAACAAGGAATAACAAAAGCGAGAAAGTCATGGTAGAACAGTCCAAAAAGAAAGGAGCATTAACTACTATAGATAAATAAGATAACCAAAGTACAATGGCCCAACATATATAAGCAGCAATCAAATGCAGAAATCAAATGGCAATAAACAAATGAGCAAAACTACAACTACTATGGTGAAAGGATAAGCCACCTAGCCTTCTATCCTAATTTGAGTTCTCCACAACCTTCTATCTAAGGTCATGTCCTCGGTGAGCTGAAACTGTGTCATATCTTGTCTAATCACCTCTCTCCAATACTTCTTCGGCCTCCCTTTACTTCTCCTGAAACCGTTCATAGCCAATCTCTCACACCTCCGCACTGGAGCATCTGTGTCTCTCCTCTAATCATGATAATTAACTCCACATTCCCTTTACCATATTTATTTATATACAACAGTCAAAAAATTCATTAGACCCAAGAAAACAGCGAAAAGACTTAAATAATATGATCTGCCTCATCAAACTTTTTAAAGAACACTAATATGGTCCGATATACGTTACCACACCGTGCAAGCAATTATAATGATAATATCAAAAGCTATTGTAACAAATTTAGGTATCTGATAATCATCTTTGAGCAACTTACAACTAATTCTCCAAATCCGGGATATGCGGACTCTAATGGTACAATTTCCATTCGAAAAGCCCAGCCTCCATAGCCTTCAACAATTGGAGTTACCTTTGATCATGATTAATTTTTAAAAATTAATTAAGTTAATACTATCGAAAACTATTGCCCAATAAGCAATACATTACACCGTCTTTTATCTCGGCATCTTATTGAAATATTTCAAACTCTTATTTCATAGGCAAAACTAATTTATATGACATTACAATTATAACTTATGCCTGATGACAAATAGAAGTATTGTCCAACGAACTTTTTTAAGTTAAGATCAACTTTTAGAAATTTTGTTAAGCAAGGACAAATGTTCAAAACTATTCCTTATATTTAATAATATCCTGTTTCTACAATTTTTTCTCATAGCCACTGGTAAAACCTTTGGGCCAACCCAAAAACATTTCTTTGGTCTGAGAGATAGGAAAAAAACCGCAGCTTAAAATTAAATAGAATAACGGGAAGAGTACATAATTATCCACAGAAATTAAAATAATTATTCTTGCCTACCTATTTATAATCATGCCCCTTGAACTAATTACATTCACTATCTATCTATCCCTTGCTTCATCTTCTTGTTCTCTTTCTTTCTTTTTCTTCGTTTCTTTTGCTGTTTTTTTTTTTCTTTCTCCTTTTCTGATTCCATTAAAAAAATCAGGTCTTTTATTTTTCTTTTTTATTTTATTTCATAATTCGAACTATAACCACGATTTCAGCTTTGCACAATGTCACTCATATGATTCAACAACCAAAAATTAACAAACTTTAGAATTTTCAACTTCAAAATTTTGATTACGCTTGAAAAACTCATGTACTATTGCAGAATGATTTGTACAACTAACATGCAATAATAAATTAAATGATACTGATAATATAAATAATTTTTTCAATTTTCAATATATATAACTTAATATTGATCATACAATATCCTGAAGAAAGAAAAAATGATAACCTACTACTCCCTCCATCTCAATTTATTTGACACTTTTCGATTTTCGAGAGTCAAATGAGTTGTTCTTTGACCGTAATGTTTTCATATGTCTTTTAGATATTTTAAATTATTAATTGTGATAACTTATGGTGCTTTTTACGTAATTTTCAAATATATAAATTTTATTTCGAAAAATTTGAAGATTCTATGTTCAAACACACAGTCAGAACTAAGAAATTTGACTCTCTCAAAACAAAAAAAAAGTGTCAAACAAATTGGGACAGAAAGAGTATAACGAGCCACATCCACTTTCATGGGACTGAGATGGCTAGGGTTTGTCCTCCTTGGTTGTCATCTTGGCCTTTGCTCCGCTTTCTCGATACACTTCCAGGTTACTCACCAATAGCAGAAAAAAAACAATAATTACAATTTGATTGCTAAGTGTTCCAAAATTCATCCGAACTGATCCTCAAGTCTCAACCCAAATTAAACCATCACAACAAGTCATAAATGGTAATATCAACTTGTAACCATGCTTGTAACGTAAATTAGAATGCAAATACTCAAAATGAGGGGTTGAGTTGTTACACATATATATACTAAACAATTTGCTAATAGTATGTGTCTGAATGACACCAAAAGTATGATGTTGGTCCATATGTATGCTACTCAGTTGCCGGTTCAGGACCATTTTGTCTATGCTTCTTGCCAGAAAAACCATGCTGTTTCACCAAAAAAGTTGGGTTTGCTGCTTGTTTTCACCAAACGAGCTGCACTTGTTTCGTGCTACTGTTTTGCTTCTGATTCATTTCATTAAAATGTATAATATGTGTATCATGGTGGAATATGGGTGGTGGTTTCACGGACAATGAAGGTTCCGGTCTTTGATCATTGCCATATACATATACAACAATGATACAGTTTATATACATATGGAGTTAGTTGAAAAATGACTAGAAAATGAAATTATTTTAAAAAGGCTAAAACATGTCATTTAAAAATTTAGGCCACCGTGTGTCAATAATTTCACCCGAATGACCATTTGTGTCTTTTTCCTAAAAAATTATTCAAACACATTCTTAAAAGGAAATTGTTAAGCATTCACATCACAGAGGAAGATGGGCTAAGGAGAGGCCCATTTGATGACTGGCTCATAATTTTTACATGTTTTTGCGTGGATTGTCCTTCAAAGGCATTGGTTTTTAATTTTAGTCCCTCAAATTGGTGGTCTTTAATTTTTTCCCTTCACCTAATATCATGATTTTGGGGTTCGAATCCTGCTAAATTAAAAAAAAAAAAAAAACTCAAGATAGAGTTTCAAAGCAAAATTAGGCCTATTTGGGCAAAAGTTAGGCCTTAAGACAGAGTTTTGCAAAATTGCAACTGAGTAAAAAAAAAAATTGTTTTAATGCAAATCTCTACCTTAAGTAGAGTTTGCAATCAAACTCTGCCTGATAAGGGAGTGTTTGCAGTCAAACTCTCCCTGATAAAGGAGAGTTTGCAATCAAACTCTGCCTGATAAGGGAGTGTTTGCAGTCAAACTCTGCCTGATAAAGGAGAGTTTGCAATCAAACTCTGCCTGGTCAGGGAGAGTTTGAGGCAAACTCTGCCTTGAGAATCCAAACTTTAAATTTTTGTCTCTGCGGGGGTTGGGGGGGGGGGGGGGGGGGAGTGAGGTTTGAACCTGGAACCAAGGAGTTTGTAGCGAGAGACAAAAATTAAAGACCACCAATTTGAGGGGAAAAAATTAAAGACCACCCCCGAATAACGACAATCATGCAAATTGGCCCTATCGTGAGGGGTAGTCTTTAACTTTTGGTCCTCTTGATCAATTTTTAAAAACTTAATCTCTGTTTCAAATTGTCGAGGCAACATTTTTGTTGCCGATAAAACCAAAGTTATGGGCATATATTAGTTTTGCATATGAGGCGAGAATTCATGATATTTTAATAAACGAGAGACAATGAAAATGTTCAATTGGCCACTTTGTAGGCAAATATTATATGTGTATTATTCATAAATTATGACAAGCGAGTAAGAGTTGATAATATTCATTTTACCTATCTTGTTAAATTGATCACAAATTATGATTTACTGACAAAAGTTGCATATATTGTTTAATTGTTAACACTTTTTCCTTCACTTTCCACAAAATAATATTTACATTTTTTAACTAAAGAGGTATGTTGTCAAATTATTGTTGAAAAACTACAACTGAGTTTGATCGCAATTACTTTTTAAAAAGTAAATCGGTTAATATAGTAGAAAACTATTGCCCAATAGGCAAAACATTACACCATCTTTTATCTCAGTAACTTATTGAAATAAACTCTTGTTTCATAGACAAAACTAACTTATATGACATTGCGATTATAAATTATGCCTCATGGCAAATAGGGGTTTTGTCCAACTTAAGTTAAAATCAACTTTTAGAGATTTTGCTAAGCGAGGATAGAAGTTCAAAACTATTCCTTATGGTTAATAGTATCCTGTTTCTACAATTTTTACTCATAGCCACTGGTAATACCTTGGGCCAACACAAAAACATTTCTTTGGTTTGAGAGATTGAAAAATAACCGCAGCTTAAATTACACATATAATAACAGGAAGAGTACATAATTACCCACAGAAATTAAAATAACTATCCTTGCCTACCTATTTATAACCATACCATTGAACTAATTACGTTCACTATCTATCTATCCCTTGCTTCAGCATCTTGTTCTTTCTTTCTTTTTCTTCGTATCTTTTTTTTTCTTTCTCCTTTTCTGATTCCATTAAAAAAATCAGGTCTTTTATTTTTCTTTTTTATTTTTATTTCATAATTCGAACTATAACCACGATTTTAGCTTTGCACAATGTCACTCATATGATTCAACAACCAAAAATTAACAAACTTTAGAATTTTCAACTTCAAAATTTTGATTACGCTTGAAAAACTCATGTACTATTGCAGAATGATTTGTACAACTAACATGCAATAATAAATTAAATGATACTGATAATATAAATAATTTTTTCAATTTTCAATATATATAACTTAATATTGATCACACAATAACCTGAAGAAAGAAAAAATGATAACCTACTACTCCCTTTGTCCCAATTTATTTGACACTTTCGCTTTTTGAGAGTCAAATGAGTTGTTCTTTGACCGTAATATTTTCATATGTCTTTTAGATATTTTAAATTATTAATTGTGGAGACTTATGGTGCTTTTTACGTAATTTTCAAATATGTAAATTTTATTTCAAAAACATTGAAGATTCTATGTTCAAACACACGGTCGAAACTTAAAAGTTTGACTCTCCAAAAAAATGTCAAAAAAACTCAAATAGAAAGAGTATAACGAACCAAATCCGCTTTCATGAGATTGAGATGGCTAGGGCTTGCCTAGGGAGCCCACCTCACAATCTTGGCCCTTGCTTCGCTTTCTCGATACACTTCCAGGTTACTCACCAATAGCAGAAAAAAACAATAATTACAATTTGATTGCTAAGTGTTCCAAAATTCATCCGAACTGATCCTCAAGTCTCAACCCGAATTAAACCATCACAACAAGTCATAGATGGTAATATCAACTTGTAAGCATGTTTGTAACGTAAATTAGAATGTAAATACTCAAAATGAGGAGCTGAGTCGTTGCACGTATATATACTAAACAATTTGCTAATAGTAAGTGTATGAATGACACCAAAAGAATAAATTTAAAATATTTGATATAGTGGAGGAATAAACCCGGGGCTCTTCCGCCCGTATATATATTATGTATAATAAGATCACGATCATTCTGATCCCGCTTGCACTAAATCTTGGATTCACATTTGTCAATCAGGACAGGAGCTCGACAAATTGGACACGTGGAATGTGAATACAGCCACATATCTATGCACTCCACATGAAATGCATGGTTACACTTAGGTAACTTCCTATAAACATCTTCATCTTCCAATAAACACAAACATATAATACATTCCAACTCATATTCTTCCTGCTTCTCATTTTCGTGTTTGTACACAAACAAAGGGATTGAAGAAATCGTTGATCTTTCGAGACCCTTTGTTGGAGAACTAGCAAAGTTTGTATCAACGACGAAGGAATGAGAATTATGAAAAGGAGAAGAGAGTGAGTTTCGAACACTCCTATGGCGAGCTTCGACTAAGAACCACTTGGCATAAATGTGTAGAAGTAAAATAAAGAGGATTACAAGAAGAAGTGATATGATTGCTGCAAGCATTATGTTGTTGTTATAAGATAGGATATTATGGATGATGTTCTTTAGTGAGTTGGAAGATTGTGACAATGAGCTATTGACTAATTGGAGTACTGGTGGTGGCGACGGAGGAGAAGGAGAAGTGAACATTTTGGCTGAGCTAAATAATGTGTTGTTGAGAAGTGAAACCAAAGAGTGTGGTTTTAATATGTATAAGTAGGTGTGTCAAATGGAAGTGGGGATAAATCTGGACGGATCAAAATGTGTTGAGTCAATAAATGGACAAGTTATATTTTCATGGGCTACTTTTACACTCCTATGTATAAGCTTAACTTCTTTGCTAGTACTATATGATAAAGATATGTGAATAAATATCTGCATTAATTAATTTTCATACTTGATCAAACTAAGACGCTTAAATTCAAATAACATGGAGAATTATTGTTGTGCACAAAATTCTCCTCGAACTCTTTCCTTTTCATTCACAAGGTCAAAGGAGAATCCCTTGGTTCAAGGAACTCAGAAATAGAGTCATGCATGAGAAAGAGCGCAAACACAGTAAAAAGGGCCAGAAATAAAGGTCTCGTGAAGGGAACGGCACTATTGTGGGATACTACTATGATTTTTTGTATTATTGAATTATTTATTTAGTGCCAATATAGAAGATCCCAATGTCACATGTATCCCAAGAACATCCTTTATTTGCTTGTAAGTTTGAAGATGCAACAAAATCACATGTATGTTATGTAGTAATGTGTTATAATTGATGAAAATGCTAGCTTTTGAACAATAATTACTATATTTGTCTCAAAACATACATACATAAATAATGAAAATGTCCGTTCATGCCGCTATTGGGGCAAGTTGTACAGAATCTTGCATCAGTTTTAAATCAAGTTGGAACTCCATTTCATTATCGTAACGGATATGAGTGCACCGCAAGATTAGACAAATTTTTTCCTCACCTCACAACAGCAACTTCTGTCTTTAAGTTGAGTTGTAATTTCAAGTGATTTGAGCAATTATTAAAGAGAAATGTCCTTGATTAATACATCAATGTGGAACCTAAATTAAATCTCGCAACTCTAAATTCATTTACCCTTTGAGCCTGTTTGGCCATAGATAAGACTCCGAATATGTGAAATGAAAGATTAATTAAGTTTATTTGTTAAATTGACTCATTATTTCAACTTCAAATTTGAAATATAGAATTTGAAGCTTGAAAAACAGATTTTTTAGGAGCTCTTTAAATTTTTCCAAGTTTCACTCACAAAACATTAACTGTGTTTATATGTCCAAGCACAATTTCAACTTTAATTTTTTTTTTTTTTACAAATCTCAACAAACTCATGTCCAATGACTATAATTACATCCGTCTACAAATATGTTTATTTGTTTTCTGGTAGGTTAATGTAGGTCCAATGACCTAAGAGTTGGAGGTATTACTTATTACCTTCAGAGATGCCACGTGAATTTGGAAGAGAAGACAGATATGCTTTAAAGTTTACATATAGGCTTTAGATCCTATGAAACACTTGTTTAGCCCTTATTTTGGGGTGACTATCTTCCACTTTTTCTTGCATGTTTTAGGTAAAGCTCGATCTTTCCAACACTTTGGAGTTGCTAGGCTCGTGAATCACTGACCAACTCCATAGGCAAAGGCAAAGTGTCACTTATTCAAGCTTTCTAAGATTGGTCAAGGCCTAAAAACATTGTCTCTTGACTGCTGGTACACTGCATGCACAAGCTAAAAGAACATCAGTCACTATGAAGGCTTCAACCTAAGAAAAATGGTCAATTTTGTCCTTGAACTTTACGAAATGCTCTAAATGTATTCACCATTAATAGTTGGAATCAGATATATCTTTGTTGATACATAGATGAGCTAGGTTTGCCCTTATTGACTAATGATAGAACCTATCCAACACGTGGAACATTATTAAAGGGGAAAGGTGTGAAATGTGCCTTTAAACTTAGTACAATTGTCTAGATTTGCCTCTAAACTTTGAAGAACAAGATTACTGTTCTGGTGGCAGTACCATTATCTTCTTCAGCAGCTAGAACTTCAAATGGTCGTGTCTATATGTCTCAAATCAGCCCAAACGAGACTTAAATAATGATTAAATTGCATCATCAAGTTGAATTCTACCTATTCCGGAACTCCATCGGCACAACTCTATCACCAATCCTTCTCTTATTACTAATAGCGGCTTCAAAGCATCATATCGAACTCCTAATGTGATTGAGGGTTGGTGGCCTTTGGGTAAAGGTAAAATGGTGATCGGGAAAGTGGACGAGTATGAGAGAAATCATCCTAGTGGGATCATTTTTATGTGGATGTGTTTTTTTGTGAGAGTGAGAAGTGGTGATGGAGTTGAACTTTTTTTTTTATGGTGGTAATTGGTTTAGATGTATGAGAGGTTGATATGATTTGAATTGGGGAATAACACCAATTCAACACTAAAACGCGGAATTAAAGGATAACAAGAAATTGGGATGAGAATTGAAGAAAATGGATGAGAAAAGAGGATAAAAGCAAGACCCAATTAGGGTGAATTTATGGGCAACCTTGGATATATTAAATCCAACACCTCCCGATCTAATTCAATCCTAAAAGAACCTATACTATTTGAAATCAAAGCAAGAGTGATTCAAATGAATCCACAAATGAACAACTCTTCATGAAATCAATGGAATTAAAGGTTCAAAGACCAACAATGGAATCCACCATTATAATAACTAACCCTAAAGCTACTAAGCTAAACAATCTATCTCCAAAGGAATTTCTCAACCATTATTCAACATAATCTAAGTAAATGAAATGTCTAAGTCTAGTATTTATACTCCTAGACAAAAGAAGACTAAGTTATTACAAAAATATCATTAATGAGGCAAGGGCCTCGTTTGGCTAGTCTTCTTAGTGTAGTCTTCAATTCAAGGATTGACCTTCAATAGCCAAACACGTCCCTCCTTGCATAGATGACCCTCTAATCAACCTTGCATGAATGGCCTTCTTGCAAGTCTAACCTTCCTTGCGCCAAGTAGCCACTTGCACAAATAGCCCTTTACGCAAATAGCCACATCGAGCTCTAAATCTCCCAACCAAGCAATCTCTCAAACCTTGTAGGATTCCACCTCTATGAAGCTCGTAGAGACTTGGCTCTCATCAATGATCATCATCAATTATGTAGTGTGGAAATACACACTTGAGGTCCTTTGAAACGCTCCAAATGTGGTGAATAAGCTCCAATGAAGATCATAGACTCTAAGTTGAGCTCCACCTCGAATCATAGGCTCTATATGTGCACTCGAGCCAATCATAATCATATCATCCTCCCCTTCTTTAAAAGGATTCGTCCTCGAATCCAAACCTAGCAAAAACAAAGGGAAGACAACAGCAAGCAAGATCCTCAAAGCATGAGGGTTAGTGTTAGCACAAACAAATCAACCAACATGCCAAGGATGCACAAACTTGTGGTATAACCACTCATCAATAATCAATGTGAAGAAAGACTCCACATATAGGGCACCGAGAAGTTGACCCCTCCAAAGATCATCATAGGCAAATAGGTAATAAAGAAAGGCGTCACACAAAACAACTTCTTTAACTAAATTGACCTCAAGTATATACTCATTATGGGGTTCAAGCACAAGTTCAAGCAAGCCATTACTATTTGGAGCACTCATGGAAGAAGTGACAATTTGCAAACAAGTTTCACCTTCATTTTCAAAACATCCTTCCCCAGCTATCATGTCATTTCCCTTCAAGGGAAGGTTTCCATCACAAGGGAAAGAGTTATCTAACCTATCCTAAGCTAAAAGTAGCATCTCCCCATCCCTTAGGTTAGGAGATCTAGCATAGTCCTTCCAAGAAGTGTGCTCTTGTTCATGTAACTCACTCCCTTTCTTTAAAGAGCACTCTTCACTTTCGGAAGCCATTATCAAATTCGACGTTGGTCCATCAAGTGGGTCACAAACCCTCACGAAGGATTCCTCGTCCTCGGGGATGGTGTCAAGAACTTCACCCACCCCGTGTTTGTCATCAAGACTAAGTTCATCATTATCCCATAGTGGGTTACAAAATACATTATAGTCTCCAAAGGAAACTACATGCTCAACATTACCATACACCCTACGAGGTACATCATTTACACAAGTCATGTCAACTTCAAATAAGGCATTATCTCTAATGAGAGGACAATCATTAAACGATGAAGGTTCAAAACATGCAATTCCACTGTCATAAGGACAAATGTCATTTTTCCAATCATTTTTATGCACATAACTAGATAAGTGATCAACTCTATCAACATCATCACTAAAATGAGGTTTATTAAGCACAACACACAAATCCTCAATTAGTGGACTATCATCATAAGCAAACTGATCTAGACAAATACCCACACTAGTTGGACACAAATTGATCTTACTAGAAGAGTCAATTCAGTCATCTCTACGATCAACTAGTGGGTGAGCTATCATATCACGTGACAATTTACTAAAATGCAAATCACAAGTGTCAACACTAGGTGGATACAAATTGACCTCACAAGAAGATTCAATTTGGTCATCAATAGGATCAACTAGTGTTGGAGCACCCCTATCAACCACATTGTCAATATTCATCAAAGACCAATTAAGCTCAATACATGGTAAGAGTCATTAAGCTTAATGCATGGTAAACTATCTTTCATACTCAATCCGGCATCAAGATCACTTAAAGAAGTAGGAGTATTAGGATAAGCTTCTTTACCTCGATGTGCATTCAAAGGATCTTCTTTACTTTGAGCTACCAATGGTAAGCTCACTTGACCAATTGGAGGGGTGGTCTTGGCCTCCATTCTTGCTTTCAAGCATAGGAGTTCTTCACATGAAGACTTCTTTAGTAATTGATCTCCTTGAGTACCTAAAAAAAAGTCTTCATAACAAGATGAAGAAGTAAAAAGGTTAGAATGATGTTGTGAAAACTCCCTCACGTTACTCCGCACAACCTCTCCTTTTTCCGCTCTAGAGTTGTCACATAACTCTCCCTTACTTCTCTCAATTTTGTATCTCTCATGTTCTTTGAAAAAGGAATGAGCTCCCAAAATGCCCTTCGAAGGGTTAGGAATGTGCTTGGTGTCTTTTTTCTTTCCATATGGATTGACAAAGCGACACCTCCAAAATTCCTTTAAGGCACTCCAAGTCTCAATTAGGTTCCCCCTTCCTTTCTCATGCTCCCAATGCTTTATAAGAATCCCTTTGAGGGTGCTAAAAGCTAGCTCCACTTTCTCTTTTTCCAAGTAGTGGTAACATTCAAAAAGCTCATCCAACTTGTGTTCCCATTCGAAGTAACCTTCTTCATTTGATTTTGGACCCAAGGTTGGCCACTCCACATTGGAATTTTGCACATTTGCAATTAATAGGTTCTCTCTTTCTTGCACAAGTTGAGTCATGTACGCCTCGATACTACAAGGAGGCAATGCCAAATTCCCTAACTTAAATATTGTACCTGCAAAAACTAGCAAACACGTTAGTAGCAAAAAATTCCTCACGTCACTCGTATTTGCACTCACCTTACCTCTCAACCTAGTGCTTCTTCCAAAGTTGGTAAAGAACCTCTTATCCCAAATCAATTCACAAGGTTGCTAAGCTTTGTGGAAGAATGTATTCTTGTTTAATGAATGACGGACGACTCAAAAACTAACGGAAAGAGCCAAAGAAGTTCCAACGAAATAAAAACAAGAAAAACTTAAAAAGAATTGGCACGAAAGAAATACGGACTCAAGAACTAATTAACAACCAAGTAAGGATCAATTACTAGTTGTTAATTAGCTAGGAGAATCAAAGAAATGAGAAAAAGAAGTGAAAAACCTTGGCCAAACACTTAGACAAATTTGAGAAGTTTTTGGCTAACACTTAGAAAATTCGGAACTGCTTGCAGCAGCTTTTTAAAACGAACATAGCTGTTTCTACATAGCTCTGATTGACGAACGGCTTGTTGATTTGGAAAGTAGACTCTCCGAACTTGAATTTAGGTATATTATGGGTCCCGTAACTCCTTATACACATAAATATATGCCCCCTTAAAGTTGGATCAAAATCTGCCAACACTTAGAAAAAATTGAGGCTTTTTTTTTTTTAAATCTACTCTCTGAATCTGTGGGCCGTGCGCCTGCTGAAGCGCGTCAGGCTGCTAACGTGGCATTTATTTTATTTTATTTTATTTGCAAAAATCAGAAAATAAGACTCAAGTATTTCTGATTTTTTTCTTTGGATACTTACTTGGGCCCACACACTTTTTGACCTCTTTACTTGAAGAATTTTGGATCAAAGACCCCTTTTTAGTGTCTTCTTTCTCTTGAAGATTTGAATGTTCTCAAGAACACTAAGAACAATTCAAAATTCAATGTATGCCCAAATCAACTCTGTTTCCTCCCAAATTTCGGATCTAAGTTCCCTTCAATTAGGAGAACAAGACCCACTATCAATTGAAGCCAATTTCATCCTTAATCACCAGATCCATTTTGTGTTCTTCAAGTTCTTCAAAAGCTTGAAAGTTTTCAATGGTGATTGATTCAAATCTTGTCCAAATACATTCAATTTCGAGATCTATGCTCCTTTTGACTTGTAGAACAAAACCAATACAATTTAAGCTCAATCAAACTTCCAATCAACAAACCCACTTTGTGTTCTTCAAAGCTTGAAGGTCCTCCAATGGTGGATTACTCCAAACTTGTCCAAATACTCTCAAATTTCGGATTAAGAGGTTTTCAATATCAAGGACCTCAAATCCACCAAAACAACACAAGAACAATTTCGGTTTTTTTTTTTTTGAATTTTCGATTTACGAACCTAGGATTAAGGATTGGGGAAACAAACCTATAGCCTAAGATCTGATACCAAATGATACGATTTGAATTGGGGAATAACACCAATTCAACACTAAAACGCGGAATTAAAGGATAACAAGAAATTGGGATGAGAATTGAAGAAAATAGATGAGAAAAGAGGATAAAAGCAAGACCCAATTAGGGTGAATTTATGGGCAACCTTGGATATATTAAATCCAACACCTCCCCATCTAATTCAATCCTAAAAGAACCTATATTATTTGAAATCAAGGCAAGAGTGATTCAAATGAATCCACAAATGAACAACTCTTCATGAAATCAATGGAATTAAAGGTTCAAAGACCAACAATGGAATCCACCATTATAATAACTAACCCTAAAGCTACTACGCTAAACAATCTATCTCCAAAGGAGTATCTCAATTCATCATTCAACATAATCTAAGTAAATGAAATGTCGAGAAAAGGCCATAAATAGTCCCTTATCTATGGGAGTAGGTCTAAAATGGTCTCTTAACTATACACTTACCGGTTTTAGTCCTTTAACTATTCAAAAACCTATCAAATTTGGTCTCCGTCTATTTTTTATACAAACAACATACAAACCCATAAACCTCCGTGAGATTAATGTTAAACCATTCCTCAAACCTGTCTCTCTCTCTCTCTCTCTCTCTCCCCGCTTCTTTTCCCTCAAGTTCATTCTTTAACCTCAACTTTTTTCCTCAAGTTCTCTCTCGCTTTTCGTAACCGACGGAAAACTGACGGAGTCCATCGGTTTTGTAAAAAAAAAAAAAAAAAAAAACCGACGGACTCTCGTTGGGTTTTTTTTTTTTAAATTAAAGAATGAAATGTAGGAACTTGGAATAGAACCCGGGTATGTTCCTTGGCATTAAAGGGCTTTACCACTAGACTACTGATATTCTTTGTTCATATACTTACATTGATTTAATTTATACTGTTTACCACTAGACTACTGATATTCTTTATTCATATACTTACATTGATTTAATTTATACTGTTTTTTCGCTCTAAAAACTGACGGAGTCGGTCAGTTTTTTTATTAAAATTTTTAAAAAAAAAAAACTGACGGACTCGATCGGTTTATTTTAGAAAATAATTATATTTTTTCGCGCATTTTTGCGCAAAAATAACCGACGCAATCCGTCGGGTTTTGCCAGTTTTTTAGTAGTGTTTGAGAAGAATGGTTACGGAAATTGTGTGCCTGAGTTTGTCTTTTCGAATTTCAGAGACTCGAGAGTGACACCAGTGCCAGAATGCTCTTTTTTTTTTTAACAAGAGGAACTCGAGGAAAAAGTAGCGGGGAGAGAGAGAGACAGGTTTGAAGAATGGTTTAACATTAATCTCACGGAGGTTTATGAGTTTGTACGCTGTTTGTATAAAAAATAGACAGAGACCAAATTTGATAAGTTTTTGAATAGTTAAAGGACTAAAACCGGTAAGTGTATAGTTAAGGGACCATTTTAGACCTACTCCCATAGATAAGGGAATTTTATGGCCTTTTCTCATGAAATGTCTAAGTCTAGTATTTATACTCCTAGACTAAAGAAGACTAAGTTATTACAAAAATGTCATTAATGAGGCAAGGGCCTTGTTTAGCTAGTCTTCTTAGTGTAGTCTTCAATTCAAGGATTGACCTTCAATAGCCAAACACGTCCCTCCTTGCATAGATGGCCCTCTAATCAACCTTGCATGCATGGCCTTCTTGCAAGCCTAACCTTCCTTGCGCCAAGTAGCCACTTGCACAAATAGCCCTTTTGCGCAAATAGCCACATCGAGCTCTAAATCTCCCAACCAAGCAATCTCCCAAACCTTGTAGGATTCCACCTCTATGAAGCTCATAGAGACTTGGCTCTCATCAATGATCATCATCAAGTATGTAGTGTGAAAATACACACTTGAGGCCCTTTGAAACGCTCCAAATGTGGTGAATAAGCTCCAATGAAGATCATAGATTCTAAGTTGAGCTCCACCTCGAATCATAGGCTCTATAAATGCACTCGAGCCATTGAGAATCATATCAGAGGTGGTGCACGATTGAGAAAAATAATGGTCAAATTTGGACAATTTAAAAATTTCAGGATTTTCCGTCTTATTATTAATTCGCATAGTTCAAGGGTAAGTTGATCATTTTTTCTTGTAACAAACGCTCACGTGTTGAAAAGCTTCTCTCTAAGTTAGTAAAGGAAAATCTGGCCACTTTTTTAATGAGAAAAGTAGATCTGACCTCAACTATTAATGAAAGGCACATATGGACCGTTTCTCACTATTCAAGTTCAAATTTGGTCCTTTTACCTTTTAACTTGTATACAATGACAAAGTAAACAATTTTACACTTACGATACCTAGCATATTATAACAGTAACGTGTGTTATTTTTCAGAGAGTTTAACGTATATGCATAGATAGTGTAAAAAATCTGTTTACACTATCCGGTCACTCAAAAGATATTTATATGCAACCTTTTATAGATAAATATATTTATGATCTCAAAAATAAGATAGGTACCTGCTATACCTGGTAAATAAGGCATAATGGTGTAGAACTTTTTACATTGTTGGTGTATAAGTTAAACTTTTGTCAGGTTAGTAATCCCACGTTTGTTAGCAGTTACCTATATTACTTTTAGGGGTGAATTGAGCACATATACCAGATTTTGGCGTCACTATTTAAATTATGTCCTCAATTTAAATTTTTTGCACTTTTAGCCACTTTGAAACAACTTCAGACATGTGGTGTCTAAAGTTAGGCTTACCTGAACTTCAAGCACAAATGACAGATGCCTTCAATCATTTTTGTCTGTCTTTATCCTAAAATTGTTGGGACTAGGATTACAAGGTTGAATATCAAATTTGAAGTCACTTGGATTTGATTTGAAAAATTATGTATCAAGCAAAAACATGGTGCTAAAGTTTCTACACAAATTATAATTATCGTTTGGATTTCTCGCTAAATTCTAAATATTTCCATAACTTGTTATTAGTGCAAGTCTTGTGAAACTAAATTCTAGCTATTCGTCAGGATTTGTGGCCAAAATCCTAACGATCACCATAGTTTGCTTTTAAGGAAGTCTTGCCCAATATCAAATAAAAATCTTGGTGACTCACCATTGCTTTTATTTTGAATATAATTATTTTTGCACTATTTTTCTTAATGAGGTTAAATTTTAAATAGTAACACCAACAAGGCAACAAAATCCTATTTGTGCGGAGATTTGGACCCATTCAAAACCACAAGTAGGGTTGTGCATGTTAACGGTTAAACCGATAACCCGAACTGATTATTGGGTTATTAGGTTAATGGTTCGGGTTAATGGATTACCGGTTCGGGTACCGGGTGGTGTTTTTGGGTTATTGGCTTATTGGGTCGGGTCGCGGGTTGACCATTTTTGTTAACGGGTTACCCGATAACCCGATAACAATTTAATTAATTACACTTCTACCCTTTCATAAATATTAAGTCACTTACACTACAATTAGGGTTACTTCATTTCATTTCATAACACAGCCTTTTTGCCTCTCTTTAAGTCTCAAGCCTCTTACGTCTTACTCATTCACATGATTCTCAAGCCCCTCTTTTTCTTGCCTCTTCTTTGACGATTTCTGGCTCTTTCACGAACAGGTACGTTTTCAATTCTTACTCCTCTGTTATGGGGTTTTTGTTGGGGTTGGGAAATTTGGGAAATCACTTCCTTAGAATTGTAAATTTAATGTCTTTTCTTTGTTGGGTTGAGAAATAGTGGGAATTTTTTCTTGTATTGCTTGCAAATTGAGTTTTTGGTTATGGGTTTGTTTTTTTTGCTGTTAATGTTGCAAACCTGGTAATAATTTGTGCAATTTCTGTTTTTGGTTGAAGCATTGCTTGCAAAAAGGGTTCTCTACTTAATTTTTGTGTTATTTCTTTACAATGTTAGATGAATTGAACTCAAGTTACACAAAATCCAAATGGAATCTGAACACTTAAGCTCCATTTCGTCTTATTCTTTTGGTAGTTTGTTTTATTTTTCTCGTAAGAATGCTTCTATATATGTCTTCTTTTGGATATATGCAGAAATTTCTACTTTTTCAAGAATGTGCAATAAAGGAATTTAAGCCTTTCCTTCTATTTTATCACAAAAAAACTAATGATTATTTTGTATCTCGTGCAGCTCTATATTCTGCTCTATATAATCGTCATTCTCAGTTTCGGCAATTCAATCAGTTTCCGGTAAGTTTCTGATTCTCCTCTTCTTTTCCTTTGGATTTCATTCGAGATAACGAACGTTTGTTTTGTTTTGTGCTATTTGGATTTTTATGTTTTGTTTGCTCGCTGTCATGTGTTTGATTAATTTTTTTTATTTTTTTTTTGAAAAATCATAATTCACAGTGATACAAACACATGGCTGAAAATATGATAATTGATAAAGTAGTTGGTGAAAGTGGAGCTTCTAACTAAAAAACAAGTCAAACTCAAACAGTTCAGTCCAAAAAAAGGAAAGAAAGGAGAAAAAGGTCTGTTGCGTGGACTTATTTTGATCCAGTTATTGATCCTGATGGAAATGAGAAGGGTGTGTAAATTCTGTAAAAAAGAATATTTTGCTGACACAAAAGACCATGGTACAGGGGGAATGCTTGGTCATATACCCAAATGTAAAAAGATTCCTCGTAATGTTGATACTAATTAAGCACAATTAGTGTTTAAATCTGTTAAGGTGGGTGACAAGGGTGATGTAGTTGTTGCAGCATGGAAATTTGATCAAGAAACCTGTAGAAAGGCTTTGTGTCGTATGGTAATTATCGATGAACTTCCTTTTAGATTTGTCGAAAAAGAAGGTTTCAAAAATTTTATGAAAGTGGCACAACCTTTTTTCCAGATTCCTTCCTGTACTATTGTCACTCATGATTGTTTTAATTTTTTTGATGAAGAGAAACAAAAATTGATGATTGAGTTTAAGGAAACACAACAGAGAGTGTGTCTTACTACTGATACTTGGACTTCCTTGCAAAGAATTAATTATATGGCTATTACAGCTCACTGGATTGATAGTAAGTGGAAATTGCATAAAAGGATTATCAATTTTTGTCCAATTTCTAGTCATAGAGGTGAAGACATGGCAAAGGCTATTAGTAAGTGTTTGCAGGAGTGGGGGTTACAAAAGATTTTCACTGTTACAGTTGACAATGCTAGTTCAAATGATGTGACAGTGAAAGAGTTGTCTAAGCAATTAACTAAATGGGGGACCAATCTTATGACTGGTACTCACCTTCACGTGAGGTGTATGGCTCATATTATAAATCTTGTTGTTCGAGATGGTATAAAAGAATCAATTGAGTCTATTAAAAGAGTTAGGCAAACAGTGAGATACATTAGGCAGTCTTCTGCTAGGTGGGGGAAGTTTCATGAATGTTGTGAAGATGTAAATCTTGTTAAGAAATCTTTATGCTTAGATGTTCCCACAAAGTGGAATTCCACCTACTTGATGTTGAATAGGGCTATTGAATATGAGGGTGCAATTTCAGATTATGCCGATCGTGATATTGGCTTGTCACATCATCTTGAGTTTATTGATACTATCGATGGAAGTCCTGCATGTACACTTTTGAATAGTGATTGGGAGAGTGTAAAAAGAATTGCAAAATTTCTTGAAATGTTTTTCAAGCTTACTGAGAAGGTTTCTGGATCACTTTATGTTACATCAAATTTTTATTTTCTTGAAATTTGTCGAGTTGCTGTTTACTTGACAAAATTGACATCACATGAAGATATTGTTTTGGGTGAAATGGCAAAGACGATGAAGCTGAAATTTGATAAATATTGGGTACAAGCTCTAGTGTGCCTTCAAGATTGGATTCGGAGTGAACCAACGCCCGTAAGCATTAAGGAAGATTTAGATTCCCTCGAGCAACTTGAAAAAGGTAAGACAAGAACCTTGTATTGATGTAAAATTATAAATAATTTATTTAATATTATTGTTGCTTGACTTGTTAATATAATTCTCTTTAGATATGGCCAATCTTGGAAAAGAACCTTTTGTTGATGACATGTAGAAGTGTAGATTGTTAAGACATGAAACTTTGGTAAGTTAATTATTCAACTCCTATCTTGGATATTACATTTGCTGATTCCAAATATTTTCTCTTCCTTTCTATATTCACTTTGTGATATTGTTTGTAGTTCCTTTTCTCTTTAGGAAGACAATATGTTACTTTTTTCTTAATCTTTCCAGTGTTGTAGACATTAAGCCATCAACTGATACTTTCTCTGTTTCTATGTTAATTAGGTTTAACAATGCCTCAACTTTGTGGTCCTAAAGCTCGATCACCTGTTTGGGATCATTATGAAAAGCTTGAAGAAAATGATGATGGATGGTGCACCATGCAGTGCATTAATTGTGGTTTTTGTTTTGTTGACTTGACTAGAACTATTAGGACTATGTTTGGATTAATTTTCAGGTTCTTTGACAGTTTGACTGTTGTTTTTGGTTTTCTGAAATTCTGATGGTGCTAGACAAATTATTGCTAACTACAACACCACTTGCATTAGCTACTTTCAGTTTTGAAGTTATTAATATGGAATGGTAACTTATCTTTTATCTGGTGCTAATATGTTTTCAAATGTTGATGGCAGCCTAGCCTTATTAGACTGTATACTTGTGCATTGCTAGATTTTTGGTGTTGTGGTGCTGCATTTTTATGAGATTAAATGGAAGGAAAAATTACTACATGTTTCCTTTTAGAATGTCATAAGCTTGTTTATTCATGGAGTTGAAGAGAACTGGAAAGCAGAGTCGAAATATTCACTTGGGATCAGCATTGGAAATATTCACTTGACATCAGGGGTATGGTTGTCCAGGTTTCTCAATAACTGGAAGTGCTGTTGCTGCAGCAGAAGTTGCCAGAGTTGATGCAAGTTGCTCTACATTCATTTTGGTGCATTCATCTTTAGCAATGCTCACTATTGGTAAGTATTGTTAATTTTTGAAATTGATTGCCTGATAGACTGTTTGCTTCTTTTAAAATTTAGGTATCATTGACACATTGTTTCCATAGAAGTATTGTGATATTTACCAGTGGTTTTTTGATTATTTCTTTAGAATTTGTATTTGTCGTTCCATAGAAGTATTGTCCTGTATCTATATTTATACCTTCTAGTGATTGATTTAAACCTGCTCGATAGCCATTATCGATGTAGGAGTATGACTCTATGTCATAGTTAAGTTATATAAATAAAGTGAATGTTGACCATCTTAGTTTATTTCTCATAATTGGTTTTTGCCTTTGTCTCAGTTTCATAGTAAAAAAGGATGCTCCAGGACTGCAAGATACTAAAATAGAAAACAAAATTGGACTACGGATTGTTCAAAATGGAGACATTCTCTTAAAGAAAGTGTTTGTACCTGATGTGGATAAACTACCTGGTGTCAATTCTTTCCAGGATACAAACAAGGTATGGCAATATGAATGGGTATTCTATTTGTTATCAATGTTCAATCATGATCTGCGTGGATAGATGTTCATTCATCAACCTTCAGCTAAACAATTTTCCTTCTGTGAGGAAAGAAAGTGCCCAACAGAGTGAAATCTATACATTCCTTTCCAATTGAACAAAACAAAATGTAATTTCTCAGTTTTTCTTGATTGGCCACTCTATTGCAATACACGCCACCATTTCCCTTCCCTTCAAAAATTAAAAAGTAGGAAAAGAATAAGGATAGCTGATTCTTCTTTCAATTTCTTACATTTTTCAGTCTCGAATTAATTTCTGTTTGCGCTTTTGTGTGCTCTCTCTACCTTTCCTGGTTGCATAGGAACATCTAAAAGCTTCGCAGGCATAGTGCAGAGCTCCTTCTACTGCAATTGTCATTTTTGTTTTATATGATTGCACAATTGGTATCGTTGAAGTCTGTTGTAGATCCTTTTTATCATGCCAAAGGACATTCATGCCACAAATAGTGCACCTCAGCTTTATTGCAAATTGCAATTTGCTTCAAGCAAAAGACAAATAGTGCACCTCAGCTTTCTGTCTTCCTTTACTTCTGTGACTTCATTGCAATGTGAATGTGCTTAAAATTTTGACCTTTTTTATGCAGGGCTCCTGGATTGTGCGTCAGAGTGTTGGAAGTACCCCTTCTTGATCTTTTTGTGGGTTGAAACCCATTGTCAATTATAAATCATGATTAAGCGAGATAAATCTACCAATTACCTCTCAATTTTAACCAGTCACCATCCATATTGTGGTCAAGCCATTTTTTTGTTGTGTGAAATCTTAACGGTTAAACCGATAACCGAACCGATAACATACAACAACCGATTAACCGATAACCGATTAACCGATATTTTAACGGTTCTTTAACGGTTTAATATGTCTACAAACCGATAACCAATAAGTTAAACCGATAATTTTGAAACCCGAACCGAACCGACCGATATGCAGCCCTCACCACAAGAAGCATTTTGCTTTGGGCCCAATAACTGAACCCAAATCGATTTACGTCTAATGTCATGATCCATCCCATCCCTTTTTTTTTTGCGCGGATTGCCAATCAAATGCGTTGGTCTTTAATTTTTGTCCTTCGCCTAAAAAAGTGGCCTAAAATATCCCGAGGTCTGGGTTCAAACTCGGCTCAGTAAAATAACACAATTTCGCAAGGTAAGGTTTTGCAAAAGTAAGGCCTAACTTAGTAATGTTGTAGTTCCAAGTTAGGCCTTATAATGCATAACTTCAGCATAACTTCTGTAGTTCTAAGTTATGCCTAAGGCAAAAGTCATGCCGGACAAGAGGTAAAGTTATGCCTTCAGGCATAACTTCTATACAAAAACTATGCCTTAAGGCATAACTCGCCTTACAATTTTTTTTTACTCTGCTAGGATTTCAGGTCTAACTTTTGCCTGAATAGGCCAATTTTCTACGAAATTCTGCCTTGCATATTTTCTTTTATAATCTACTGGGGTTCGAACCCAGAATCTCAGGGGTATTTTCGACTACTTAAAATGCCAAAGGCCAAAAATTAAAGACTAGCAATTTAAAGGACAAAAAACTAATGACCAACCCCTAATAAGGACATTTGTGCGAATGACCCATCCCATCCACTCCATACTCTATGAGTTATAGATTGCTCACTTATTTGGGCCGGAGATTTGGACCCATTCAAAACCACAAGAAGCGTTTCAAGAAATTGCACGATTTATGCTTAAAATGGGGACAAAAGAACATAAAGGGCCATCCGCCCAAACTATTCCTATCGGATGGCCCATGTTTCTCCAAACCCAAAGTGTAGCCAGCGGGACCTTTTGTGGCAACTAATGAAAGTCCGCTGCAAAAAAAAAGGACTATTTGTGACGACTTTAGTTGCCACTAAAGTCATTTTTTTTTTCCGTAAAAGCCACTAAAGATCAACTATGTGTAGAAAATGTATAAAAAAGTATCATTGTTGTATAGAATATATATCCCTACCGCATATCTATGGAAAATGTATCATAGGTTTGTATCATTGTTGTGTAATTTGTGTATAATAAATATATCATCAACGTATACTCACTAATCATACACAGATTATATATTAGTTATACATTGATTATACACTAATGGTTCACATATTATACATATTCGATACATAAGTATAGAAAATGTATCATTGTTGTATAATTTATGTATAAACTGTATCATTCTTGTACAGAAAGTGTATATAAATTGTATCATTCTTGTATAAAAAGTGTATCATATGTCTAGACAATGTATCATACATATACAATATATTAGTTGTATCATTCTTGTATAGAAAGTGTATATAAACTGTATCATTCTTGTATAGAAAGTGTATATATAATTCCAGCATATGTATATAAACTATATCATTCTTGTATAGAAAGTGTATATAACCTGTATCATTCTTGTATAGAAAGTGTATATATATAATTCCTGCATATGTATATAAACTATATCATTCTTGTATAGAAAGTTTATCATACGTATAAAAAATATATCATACATATACGTATAGAAACCGTATCATTGTTGTATAGAATATGTATCACTACTATATATGTATAGAAAATGTAATCATACGTATAGAAACTGTATCATTATTGTATAATATATGTATGATAAATGTATAATTAACGTATAATTAATGTATACTTACTAATTTTATTAGTTTGTAGTTGATATATTTTAGTTTGTTAAGTTTTTTATGATGGTTACTTTAGTATATAAAATGTATAATTGTTGTATAAAATATGTATCTCTACTGTATATGTATAGAAAATGTATCATAAGTATTATTATACATGTTTTGAGATATTTTTTGAAGGCTCAATCAACGTATAAATATACACATATTATACATGTTTTGGAATATTTTTTGAAAGTTCAATCATTGTATAAGTATACATATATTATACATGTTTTGAAACATTTGTTGAAGGCTCAATATGAATTTTAACGTTTAGTGGGGATTTTTTTAATTGCCACTTAAAAAAGAAATTGATCTTTAGTGGTAGTTGCCACAAATAGTCCTATTTTTGCAGCGGACTTTTAGTGGCGACAGAAAGCCTGTTTTTTTTTTTAAAGGCATTTGGGCTGCTGGGCCGGCCAGTGCTTGGGAATAGTTTGTGTCAGCCGGCCAGCTCATGATAGGCCCAAATGTGGGATTACTTTGGCCATTGTATGTCTTTTTCCCTAAAATGGGATGGTCTTTAATTTTTAACTTTTGGCAGTCTAATTTATACCTAGCAATGTATGAGTTCTTTATAGCCTGTTTGGCCAAGCTTCTGAAATAAGCTTATTTTGAATTTTTTTCTTTTTCAAAATTGCTTTTCAAAAAGTATTTTTGGTGAGAAATAGTTTGCATTTGTCCAATTAATTTTAAAAACACTTTTGAGCCGCAATTAGTGTTTGTCCAAACTTTTAAAAAATAATTTTCTCAAAAGTGCTTTTGAAAAAGAAAAAAACAACTCTCATCACTCCCCAAAAACAATTATTTCTACAAAAGCTTTGGTCAAACACCTCACTTCTTATTTTTTTTTTTTTTTAAATAACCACTTTTTCCTCCTATAAGCTTGACCAAACATGCTATTAGTCATAAGGTATAATTTATGGGATGTTATGATACGAAAAAATAAACTTATGCTCCGCCAAAAAGTTGTTTGTCATGAGGAATGAAAATTAAAGACCATCACAAAATTGGACCTAGAATGGATCGAGTTCGGTTGAGAATTTCAGAAAATTGAAATTTTAAATCGATGATGGCCAAAATCCAATCGAACCTCACCTCACCTCCACAGACCTATTCATGAAGGGTAAAAATTATAGACCAGCACAAAATTGGACCTTGAATGGATCGAGTTCAATTGAGAATTTTAGAAAATCAAAATTCAAAATTTTAAATCGATGATGGCTAAAATCTAATCGAACCGAACCGAACCGTCCATAGTCCTAGTCATGAGGGCTAAAAATTAAAGACCAGCAAAAAATTTGACCTTGAAAGGATCGGGTTCTGTTAAGAATTTCAGAAAACCAAAATTCAAAATTTTAAATCGATGATGGCCAAAATCTAATCGAACCGAACCGTCCACAGGCCTAGTCATAAGGGATGAAAATAAAAGACAAGCACAAAATTGGACCTAGAAAGGATCAAGTTCTATTGAGAATTTCAAAAAATAGAAATTCAAAAGTTTAAATCGATAATGGCCAAAATCGAACAGAACCGAACAAAACCACCGTCCACAGGCCTAGTCACGAGGGCTAAAAATAAAAAAACCAGCACAAAATAGGGCCAAAAGTGGAAATTACCCGAAGCATTTTATTTTGGGCCCAATAACTGGACCCAAGTCCAATTACCTTTTGGCCCAACTCTACAATTTCCTTATATAAACCATCCAAAACCCTAACCTCACTTCCTTCCATTACTGCCCTATCTTTTTTCTTCAATAGATTTTGCTCTAAGAAGTAGCAAAAAAAAAAAAAACTCTTTGATTCAACATGAGAGCTAAGGTAACATCAATTTCTTAGCATAAAAATTCTCAAAGTTCACATATATTCCGTAATTTTTTATGCTCAAGTTCGTCAATTTTTGTTTTGTATATATATATATATATATATATATATATATATATATTTTGTTTTGAATTATCTGTATCCATATATACGTAATTTTTTAATGCTAAATTTCGTCATTTTGTGTTTTATTTATGTATCTGTGTTTTTTTTTTTTATTTTGTTTTGAATTATCTGTATCCATATATATTTGTGAAATTATCTTACAAGCTGTGGTACCTGAAATAGACGGGTAAGTAAATGAAATTAATTATATAGAGCAACGATTTTTTGTTTTCAATTTTCACTAATTCTGTAATTTTTTAAAGCTTGTTTTGAATTATCTGTATCCATATGTATATTTCTGAAATTAGTTCATGAGCAGTGGTAACTAAAATAGACAGTTAATTAAATTTCATTTAATTATATATATATGATTATATAGAGCAACGATTTTTTGTTTTCAATTTTCACTAATTCTGTAATTTTTGTATGCTCAATTTCATCAATTTTCAGTTATTCGGTAATTTTTGTTTGGTCAATTGCGTTGATTTTTGTGTTGCTTTGTTTTTGTTCAGTGGAAGAAGAAGCGTATGAGGAGATTGAAGAGGAAGCGCCGAAAGATGAGACAGAGATCCAAGTAGAATGTATTTCGGAGTTCGTAATGGTTTAAGTTTTAAGTTTAAATTTCAGTAACATTGAATAGAGGTTTTGACCTAAATGGCATCGAATTCTGATTCTGATATCCCTTTTTAAAAAAAAATAGATTTGTGTTTTCTTATTATTCGTGCTTCGGCTCTATTAGATCTACGTTGTTGCTGTTGATAGCTGTTTTTAGTTCTGAGTTTCGAATTATCTGCATCTGTTATATTTGTGAAATTCGCCCATGAGTTGTGGTAATTTGAAACAGAAAATGTTATATAGAGTTAACTAAGTGAAATAATTCTACGTGTTATTCATTTTAGTGTTTGAGCCCGTTTGGATTGGCTTATAAGTTGCTTATAAGCTGTTTTCAGCTTTTTTGAGTGTTTGGCTGGCCAGCTTAAAGTCATTTTGTGCTTAAAATAAGCTCAAAAAAATAATTGGGCCCATTTGACTTAGCTTATCTAAAGCAGCTTATAAGCTGAAAACAGCTTAGACTACCCAACTTATTTTTTTTTAGCTTATAAGCTGTTTGCAGCTTATAGGCATAAGCCCATCCAAACAGGCTCTTTATATCATTAGACACTATTAAACTTAAGGTCGTTGCAGCTTCGGGAAGATTGTTTGGTGGTCTTAACTAAATGCTAGCATTGATGTTAGGTTTTTGGATTATTATCAAGTTCATGCATTATTTAGTGTTGTTTGATCCTAGAACAGATGAACTTGGTCCATTATCTTGCTGTATTATGGATTATGTAATACCAGACGGTTCAGTTTAGATGGCAGTTTATAGACTCTAAGCAATGAAGTAAATTTGGTTTTACATGTTTTAATAGCTGTTTTAGGTTAGTGTCTACTGTTTATGTGAGGATTTTGCTTCCACACCATTGTGGGAACTTCTTCCCAATTGGAAAAGATACAAAACCGAGAAATTATTTGAAGTTAGAAATGAACTTCAAGGCTAGATCAATTTGAAACATGTCTACTGTAGTTTGGATGCTTAGACTGAATTTCCAGGACTTCCTTTATTGTGGATTATAACTTCAAGGAATGTTATGGTGCTAGTGCTAGACAATAATCATTTTACCTGAAAGAAAAGTGAGCTTTGCTCCTCCAGGTATAAGCTTGTTAGGCACTCCAACGATGCTCTTTTCAGCAGTGTTGGAAATATAGATTAGATCCCTGAACATGACAATGTGTCGTATTTGTAGGTAAGTATGACGTTGTTGTTCTTGCAATATCTAATTGAGTACTACAAGGAGGCCTTACAGAAGGGTGAAACTTTGTTTATTTCCCTTGCGCATACTTTATATTGTTGGGAGGGTATAAAAAGTTCACTTCGACCTACAGTTCTACTGCTAGAGTGCTGTTTGATTGCATTTACAGAGTGATTCTTTGTTACATGGGAAGTGGTTGTTGCGTCATGTGTATTCTGAGGGCATACAATCTGAAGTCTGGCCTGTTTGCAACTCATTTCTTTGCTACTTTATGCTTATAATGGGAGTGTTTACAAAGTTAACCTCTAATTCTCAGCTACTCCATGAGTGCTATTTGATGGTTATGAGTGATTATTTTATTCTTGCATTTACAGTGTGAGATACGCTGTTGCATGCGAAGTGTTTGCAATTATTGTATTCTCAGGGCATACCAACTGAAATTTGGCCTGTTTGCTACTACCCTTATTAAATGCTAGCATTGATGTTAGGTTTTTGGATCATTATCAAATGCACGCATTGTTTAGTGTTTGATCCTAAGAGAAATCAGCTTGGTCCATCATCATGCTGTCTGGTGGATTATATAATACCACAGCCCAATTTATTGGCAGTTTATAGACTCTAAGCAATGAAGTAAATTTGGTTTTACATGGTGTGGTAGATTTATTGGTTTTATGGCTACTGTTTTGTGCGAGATATTTTGCTTCCACACCTTTGTGGAACTTGTTTGAAGTTCTGTATTGAAAAGGATACAAAAACAAGAAATTGTTTGAAGTTAGAACTGAACTCTAGTGTAGTCTAGATCAATTTGGATTTACGACAGATACCTGTGCTAAATGAATTTGAAACCTGTTTATACTGTAGTTTGGATGGTAAAACTGAATTCCTAGGGCGTTTATTGATTATAACTTTAAGGAATGTTACAAAACTAGACCATAATTTTCTTGCCTGAAAGAAAAGTGAGCTTTCCTTAGTCGTTCTAATGCTCTTATCAGCGCTGCTGGAAATCACGACAATGTGTCGTATTTGCAGGGAAGCATGACATTGTTGTTCTTGCAATATCTAATTGAGCGGTATTAGGAGGCCTAGAGGGTGAAACTTTGGTTATATCCCTTGAGCCTAGGCTTTATATTGGTATTAGAATATATACAAAGTTCACTTTGGCCTACAGTTTTACTGCTACGGTGCTATGTGATGGTTCTAAGTGATTATTTTCATTTAACTTTTACAGTGTGTTTCTGTGTTGCATGTGAAGTGGTTGTACATCATGTGTATGCTCAGGGCATACAATCTGAAGTTTGGAATGTTTGCAACTCATTTCTTCGCTACTTATTTTTGCTTTATAATGGGAACGTTTACACAGTTCACTTCTAATTTACAGCTTTACTCCACAAGTGCTATTTGATGGTTCTGTGTGTTTATTTTAATTTTGCATTTACATTGTGATACTCTGTTGCATGTGAAGTGGTTGCAATTATTTTTATTCTCAGGGCATACCAACTGAAGTTTGGCTTGTTTGCTACTCGTTTCTTTGCTTCTTTTATGCCTAAGTTCGGCTCAATGACATTTACTTTGTATTGGCACAAACGTTTCATTCTCTGACAAATGTCTGGTACTCAGAGCGCTTTATCCTGTAATTTATAGTACAAAATCTTTACGAGCGTTGAAAGATGTATCTATTCTAATTGCACGGTTTAGTTATATCATGTTTTGAAAGCTATGTTATTAATGCAATTAACCCTGAGAAAGGGAGATGCAGTCCTATTTTTTAACACATACATGGTTTGAGGTAAAACTATTGAATTCGGATGAATCCATAACATACACTGCCCTCCATATGGCGTGTATCTTCATATGCTATTACTTAACGATGATAAATTAATATGTATGTTTATTTCAATAAACCTCGTTCAACATCTTAGCTTCTCTGTAAACATTTTCACATTAGAAGATATCAGCAACATACTTCATATACCAAATCAGCGAGTTGATTTCTCATTTTGTCACTCAACTTAGTTATTATCTCAGAAGGTTATTTTTTTTTTCTTTTCTTGATATCAATTTTTTGTAAGAAAAGTGATCTTTTGAAATAATAACTATTAGTTGAATGACTATCTTAAAAATCAATCCCATAATCAGCAAGTATGCAATCTTTCACTGGTAAGTACCCTAATCGTATGGATACTCGTTGTCAATATCCTAGTCATGCTCACCCTTCACAGCAGCTGTGGATTATCAATCAGCAAAATAAGCAAACTGCTTCAAGATTACCTAGATAAAAATTTAGAAAGAAAGCATTAGTGTTTCAAGCAGCATCAACATTTTCTAGCACAGACTTCTTCCGTTTTAATATAGGTAACATCATTTCCTTATTAATTTGTTCCAAAAAAATAGACATATTCTTACATAAAAAATAATTTTAACTTTAAACTTTCGTTTCAATTCTTAGTGAGAAGTTTTCATTGTCAAATAAGTGTTGTGAAATGTTTAAAACTAAAAGATTTAAAAGTCTCATGGTCACAAAAATGCTATGGCATATTTAAGATTACAAGTTTGAATTTTTTTTATTTCCGTGTTAAACTCGGTATCAAATTATACTATATCACATGAATTGAGACCATGAAAGAAGTAGTTAATAGAAGAGCAGGAACGATCGACTTAGTGACAATTAAAATTTGTAACACTGTGATCCGAATAGCAAGTCCTTTTAAAACATAGTTGAAATTTTCAAGATATTTAAATTTTATTTACTTTGAAATCAAACTTCAGTCGTGAGCAGGAACGATCGACTTAGTAACAATTAGAATTTGTAACACTGTGATCCGAATAGCAAGTCCTTTTAAAACATAGTTGAAATTTTCAAGATATTTAAATTTTATTTACTTCGAAATCAAACTTCAGTCGTGTGGGTAGTTAATAGAAGAGCAGGAACTATCGACTTAGTAACAATCAGTATTTGTAACACTATGATCCAAATAGCAAGTCCTTTTAAAATATAGTTGAAATTTTCAAGATATTTAAATTTTATTTACTTTGAAATCAAACTTTAGTCGTTTGGGCCTAAAGTTGAAATTGGCCAAGCCCAACTTTAAACCTCAAGTTGATGTCATCAGTTTGAATAGGTTCACTGTTTTTGACTTATAAGTTACAAACAATGCAAGTAGTATATGTATTACCTACTGTATAGGAGTTTCAGTTATACTGACTCGTAAACAGTTTAGTTACGCAAAGAACTTTTGCTTCGTGACGCACAAGTATCGATTAAGCAAGTTCACTGTCTCTCAGTTATTGAAATGTCTTAACCTCCTGTCTCCAAAACTAATTTACACCCACACCTTATGCATGATGGGCAACAATACTCCGTTTTTAAAGATTTTTTTAAGGATGCCAAAAGTTCAAGAATTTATGGCGGCTCCTTCCTGCAAATCAGCCATTCAGAACGAAGAAGTTGCACGAGTTTCCCTTAAAATGGACCGATCTTTAATTTTTGTCCTTTAAAGATTGAATTTATGCTTAGCATGACATAAGTTCCTTAAGGGAAAATGTCATAACTTGTGGGATATTATGAATACGAAAATATTATTTGTTATGAGGACAAAAATTAAAGACCAGCACAAAATTTCTAATATATATAAGCGCCTAAGGGGGTACGAACACAGCTGCTCCAACTTGTACCAGCAGCTTTACAAATTGTACACGCAATGAATGCTTGTACCATAAGCTATATAACTTGTACACTTTATTCAACTATCTTTTTAGCCCACGTGGACATATGTCATAGTACTTAATATATTTATTCCCTTCTCCTGTATAGACGTATGCACTTCAATTTTGATTCTCCGACATAGTTATTTCCTCCGTGCACTTTTACTTGTTCATTTTTTACTTTTCACGCTCTTGCTGAATATTTATTCTCTTCTCATGTATAGACGTATGCAGTTCAATTTTAATTGTCCTACACAAATTCATTTCCTCCGTGCACTTTTACTTGTTCACCATCCCACGTGGACATATGTCATAGTACTTAATATATTTATTCCATTCTCATGTATAGACGTATGCACTTCAATTTTAATTCTCCGACACGTTTATTTCCTCCGTGCACTTTTACTTGTTCACTTTTGACTTTTCACGTTATTGCTGAATATTTATTCTCTTCTCGTGTATAGACATATGCAGTTCAATTTTAATTCTCCTACATAAATTTATTTCCTCCATGCACTTTTACTTGTTCACTTTTGACTTTTCACTCTCTGTAAGAATTAATAAATCCCACGTGGATATATGTCATAATACTGAATATTTATTCTCTTTTCATGTATACACGTGTGCACTTCAATTTTAATTCTCCGACACATATTTCTTTCCTCCGTGCACTTTTACTTGTTACTTTTGACTTTTCACGTTCTTGTTCAATATTTATTTTCTTCTCATGTATACATGTATGTATTTCAATTTTAATTATCCGACCCATATTTATTTCCTCCGTGCACTTTTACTTGTTCACTTTTGACTTTTCACGTTATCTAAGAATTAATAAATGAAGTACTCCATCCAAACCATATTTCTAGGCCACATTACTTGACTTTTCAGGTTCTTTAAGAA
This sequence comes from Lycium barbarum, assembly GCF_019175385.1. NCBI lineage: Eukaryota > Viridiplantae > Streptophyta > Magnoliopsida > Solanales > Solanaceae > Lycium > Lycium barbarum. The sequence continues at coordinate 5,311,883 of NC_083344.1, forward strand.
TTAATAAATGAAGTACTTTCTTCGTCCCATATTACTTGGCCACATTACTATACTCGACTTTTCACGTTCTTTAAGAATTAATAAAAATGAAGTACTCCCTTCGTTCAATATTACTTGGCCATATTACTGAAATTATATGTCTATTTTTCTATTCTATATTTTTTTCTTATATATAAATTCCCAAGGTGAACGAACACAATAACAATAAGTTGTACAAAAAGCAACTGAAATTATACTCTAAGCAGGGACTAACATGTGTACATTTAAGAAGTTGAACATTAAGTGGGCGTTTGGCCATAAGAATTATTCACATTATTCCGGATTTTTTTTTCACTTTTCAGTGTTTGGCCATAAGAATTTTGAATACAACTTGAAGTTGTATTCTAGAATTCCAAAAACAAAAAAAACTTGTTTTTCAAAAAAAGAAAATCACTTTTTTACAACTACATTTCAACAAAAACTACAATTTCAAAAACTATGGCCAAACACAACTCCAACTCCAACTCCAACTCCAAAATTTCAAAATAAAGTGAATTTTTTTTGGTATCTATGGACATACAGACCCTAATTCTACCTCTTGTGTGTTTACTTTTTAAGTCCCCGCAGGTCCGCAGTGTCTTAATTATCCTTTCATTTCATTCATTTGGCATGTACTCCCTCCGTCCCAATTTAAGTGTCTACGTTTGATTAGACATGGAGTTTAAGAAATAAAGATAGACTTTCAAATGTTGTGATTCTAGATAAAAAAAATGTGTATAATATAATAAAGTATTCTTTGAATCTTGTGATTATAAATTTGACATGTAGGGTATTTGAATTGTCAACTTACTAAATATAAAAAAAGGCGGACATAACCAAAATAAGACTTTTTTTTTAACAATAAATGCCCAAGTGGACGAACACAACAACAATAAGTTGTATAAAAAGCAACTGAAACTGTACTCTAAGCCAGGACTAACATGTGTACATTTAAGAAGTTTAACATTAATACTACCTCTTGTGTGTTTACTTTTTAAGTTCCCACTTGTCCCCAGTATCTCAATTGTCTTTTCATTTCCTTCATTTGACATATACTCCCTCCGTCTCAATTTAAGTGCCTACGTTTGACTAGACATAGAGTTTAAGAAATAAAGATAGACTATCTTGTGGTCCTAAATTAAAAATGTATATAATATAATAAAATATCCTTTAAATCTTGTGATTATAAAATTGACATATAAGATATTTGAATTGTCAACTTACTGAATATATAAAAAGAGACGGATATAACTAAAATAAGACAAATTTTAACCACAATTGAGAAATTAAGGGGAAAAATAAGACGAAAAGAAAAAAAATATAGAGACTCACTAAGAAGAATCGCGGTATCCTTTGCATATAAAAACTAACTAAATTGAGTAACCAAATTAATCATATTGGGCCATAAGTGCCAATGACCCATTTAGAACCACGACATTGGGCTTAATAACCGAACCAAAGTCCTAATTACATTTTAGGCCCATCCACATATCTCAGGTCTCTAGGGTTTCCTATATACAGCATCCAAAACCCTAACTTCAGTTTCTTTCATCACTGCCGCTTTTCTGTTAGTGAAGAAAACTCTTTGATCATCACCAATTCAACATGAGAGCTAAGGTAATATCAATATTTACACACTTTAGCCCATATTTTGAGTTTATTACTCGATGTAGCCCATAGTTGTGTATAAACATATACTCTATTATACAAGGTTAATACTGGTGTGTTGTTGTTGTTGTTGTTGTTGTCTACTGGGAGAAAATATTTACACTCTTTAGCCATATTTTGAGTTTGTTACCCGATTTAGCTCATATTTGTGTATAAACACCTTTTTGTATAATTTTTTTTTTGTTTGTAGCATTACATTTCTCAAATTTCACTCATTACGTCCATTTTTAAGTGGAAAATTACGATCTAGTCCATATTTTGAGTTTGTTACCCGGTTTAGCCCTTATACTTTTTTATTTTTATACATTATTATATCTGTTATATAAAGTTGATACATTAGGTATAATGATTTCCCCCAGGTATTATGTTGCATAATATTGTACAAATTATACGCATTCCGTAATTATTGAAAATTACGCTCTATGTCTATTTGGGAAAAGTATTTATGCCACCTAGCCTATATTTTGAGTTTGTTACCGGTTTAACCCATATGGGCACACTATTGCACACTTCCATACAACAACAACAACAAGAAGCCCAGTATAATCCCACCACGTGGGGTCTGGGGAGGGTAGAGTGTACGCAGACCTAACCTGAAAGGTAGGGCGGCTGTTTTTTCGAAAGACCCTCGGCTCTATCGCACACTTTCATACTAGGTTGATATATTATGTATAACAATCCCCACCTCCCCCCCCACCCCAAAAAAAAAGGCATAATGTTGTTTAATATTGTATAAGCTGAAAAATGGCTACTTGTTGATTTGTATATTTGTGAAAATTTCCTTTTTTTATGGCTAATTTTCGTTAACTTTTGTTCAGTGGAAGAAGAAGCGTATGAGGAGATTGAAGAGGAAGCGCCGAAAGATGAGGCAGAGATCTAAGTAAAATGTATCTCACAGTTCCTAATGGTGTTTAGTTTTATGTTGTTTAAGTTTTAGTTTGAAATGCAGTAACAATGACTGGTGATTTTGTCCTAGTCGCACCGAATTCAGATTTTGATATTCGTTTTTGGGTTGTGGTATTTTTTTCATTATTATTCGTGCCTTTTGCTCTATTTTATTTACATCGTTGCTCTTGATATAGTACTTTGTTTTGATTTATTTGCATCCATATATTTGTTAAATTCGCTAATGAGTTGTGGTAACTGAAACAGAAAATGTTGTGTAAGTAAGTGAACTGAATGAAACAATTATATATGTTATTCGTTTGTGCTTTTATCACGTGGAACTATCAAAATTGAAGGTCTTTGCAGCTTCGGGAAGATTGTTTGTTGTTTGTCTTATGAAATGCTAAATGGATGGTAGCTGTTATGCTTTACGCTGAATCAATACAGTCCGAAATGGCTGTTTATAGTGTTAATAACCGAAGTAAATGTGGTTTTATATGGTGTTATGAACCTTTTAGTTTAGTGGTACGTCTTATGTGATACAGCAAATTAGTAAACGTGGTTATATATGGTGTTATGAACCATTTTAGCTTTATGGTAACAGTCTTATGTGATACAGCAATTTAGTAAACGTGGTTATATATGGTGTTATGAACCATCTTAGCTTTATGGTAACAGTCTTATGTGAGACAGCAATAAAGTGAAATGTGGTTTTTTAGTGTTCAGAACTTTTTTTTTTTTTTTTTTGCTTTAGTGGCAGCTGTCTTATGTGAGAAATTTGCTTTACACCACTGTGGAAACTTGTTTGGAAGTTCCTTACAGAAAAAGATACCAAAATTAGAAATTATTTGAATTTTGAATTGAAATTTGAGTGAAGTTCAGATTTTGACTGAACACAGATATACCCAGGCTAAATGAATTTGGAATGTGTGTGTGTGTTTTGGATGCTTAGCAACTGAATCCTAGACCCTTTCTGATGTGATTGTAAGTTCAAATAGTAGTTCTTAAATGGAGCAAGGTGGACCCCCAGCTTGTTTGTGATTTGAGAGTGCTTGAAGGATACATGACATTGTTTGTTGTTTTAGACTAACATGTAACTGAGTGCTATTATTAGTCTTTTGCTTTGGTATGGTAATGGCTGCCTTCAGAAAGTTCACTTCTCCCTTCAGTTTTTTCTGCAAGAGAGCTATTTGATGGTCCCTAGAGATCATTTTGATTAGTATTTACAGACTGAAGCGAAGGGTTGTATTGTCTGGGTCTTGCACTTGAAGTGGTGGTTGCATCAAGGCATACTAACTGAAGTTTGTCCTGTTTGCTACTCGGTTATTCTTTGTTTCTGCTTAATTAAGATTTCCTTTGCGTTGGCACAAGTAACTCATTCTCGAGGTGTAAGTTGCCCCTAGTGCTTTGATTTAGAGTAAAAATGCAACACTTCGTGTGTTGGTTTGGGTACATAACAGATCCAGACTCTACTGTAGAGAAAGTACTTCGCATTTAAGTGGAGAAGGTAGAGGATTACTGTATTTACTTCATTGTTTTGGATTGTTATCTTTTTTTTTTTGGTCTCCAATATATCCTTAGTGTTGAGGAATACAACATTACCATAAGAGGGTTAGAGACCTTTTATCCACCTAGTTGAATGTTTCACATTCTTATCCATCCTCATTAACTTACAGAATTTTCATGAAATGAAAGTTGAAACTGCTGCCCGTATGGGGGAAGTCATCTTTTTTGGTAGTTTAGGGCCATCTGAGTATGCTTAGGAAATTCGTTCTCCTCTGTTGAAAGATAAGTTGTTTGGATTCATTTTGAGTGAAAATATATATGGTGTCAGCAATGCAAGTATGAAGTTTCTGAATACCTAATTACAGTTAATATCAATCAAACCAAATCTTGGAAGTGTATCCTCTTAACGCTTAGCAAAATTCTGCGGCGAAAGGCTTGTTGTCCTAACATGTTGATTAAGAAAGCTTTCTCCTCGTTATGTAGTTGTATCCTTATTTGTAAAAAGTGCTAGAGTTTAAGACGACATTTGAATTTAGTGTCTACAGCTAACAATGGAAAGCGTCAACAGATATTTATGTTTGAAGCCTTTGCAAAAGCTTTGACCCGTTGTGCCCTGCTAGCTTAGCCTTTTTTGTTTAAGTTTCACTTAACCCCCTTTTAACTTTTAAGGGGTCGTTTGGTAGAAGGTATAAGCTGGGATATCCCAACACTAATTTTATATCATCTTTTATATGGTATAAAATAATCTCAATAGATGGAATAAATTAGTCCCGGGATAATTTCGACTATCTACCAAATGGCCCCTAAGGGTTTAGAGCCTCCACTTTTTGAATAAGATTGATATTTCGCCTCCACTTTTTGAATAAGATCGATATTTCTCTCCCACTATTTTTCGTTGAGCTTTAGGATTTTGATACGAGGAGAAAAGTAGTACTCCTATCTTCTTTTCCTTTTTTTTGCTTCAATGTTTGATGAACAAAGCACATGGCCAAGGGTTACTTTCACTCATGGGGATCTTTCGGTTTATTGTTTGCCTATCCAAGTCAAGGGCAAACAAGTTACTTTGACGCCTATATGTTAATACAATCAGAGTTAATACGAACGCATTCATAATTCGCGTATAATGATTAAGCAAGGGGTATATGTCTATTTTAATTGCGAATTTGTTTCCCCATGCCCAGCTTCAAGAACTTGCTATATTCATTCCTATTGCAATTAAGAATTCCTGCATTTGAGTTAGGTTCAAGATTCATCGAGAGTTTTCAATTGGTGATCAATATAATAAACCTTTTTATTTTTTCATGAGCATATACGGACCTTTCAATTCTTCAGGGGCATGCTTCAACCATTTTACATCCGCTAGCTATAACCTATACTGCTACAAATGATTTAGTAGCTGAATTTTTGTGCAACTGGGTTTGCTTTAACATTAAGATGTAGCTATCAAGCTCTGACACTGGTGAGGTTGGAATTCAGTTTCTGGTGCAATTAATCATTATTTGATTTCTCTTTGAGATGATTTGAGGATTGAGAGTTGTTTATTTGATTTGAGCGTTAAAGAAAACGAAAAAGGGTCAAATATATAATCCACATTATACTTTATGTCAAAATATACCCTTCCCGTTGTGCTTTCGGTCCAAATATAGCCTTTCCGTTATTATTTTGCACAAATTTGCAGGGGTCAAGCTCATAATCAAATGACTTACCCTCTATGATATTTCCGACTCAACCTAACCCAACCCATTTTCATTATCTTGAGCTTGACACGTGTTCCTCTGATAAAATTAAGAACGAATTTATGCTAGACTATAATGAGACGGGTATATATAACCGAAAGTATGATGGGAGGGGTATATTTTGACCGAAAGTATAATTAAAAGTATATTTAAACTATTTCTGATAGTATAGGGGTATATTTGACCCTTTTCCATAAAGAAAATGATGGTACCGCTGCAGGTAAATCTAGGCCATTTTAAATACTCCTTTTGTCCCAATTTATGTGATGCACTTTTTTTTTAGTCTGTCCCAAAAAAGAATGATACATTTAAAAATAGTTTAACAGAAATTTTTTTCGTTTATCCATAAAGAAATGATTTATAGTCACACTTTATTTTTTTTTAAACTCCATGTCTAATCAAACTATATGAGCCGGCGGGAGTGGTTTATTTGTGCATGCAGTGTACGGCTGTCAAAAAAACAATGTTTTTAGGCCTCGACTCAATCTAAGGAAGCTTCGGATAGACCACTTGTGACAACACCAATTGCCTTTTGCCTATGGTTCACGAGGCTAGCCACTCTCAAGATTGAACTTTACCTAAAACATGCAAGAAAAGGTGGAAGATAGTATTGGTTCGTAGAACCTAAAGACAATATATATGTAATCTTTTAAAGCATATCTGTCTTCTAGTTCTTTCCCATATTCACGTGGGATCTCTGAAGGCAATAAGTAATACTCCAATTTTTTAGGCCATTGGACCTATTATTAACCTACCAACACAACATATTTAGACATGGATGTAATTAATTTTAGAGTTGTGAGTTTTGATTTAGGCTCCATCAGGGGCGGAGCCAGACCTTAGGGGTGGGTTCGGCCGAACCCAGTAGCTTTTGTCCGAACCATATATTTGTATTAAAGTTTTTGTCAAATATGTACAAATTATTAATTAAGAACTCATTAACTTTAAAGAATTAGAACCCCGAACCCACAGGCTTCGAATCCTGGCTCCAAATCGATGTATTAATCAAAGATACTTTCCTTTTAATAAGTGTACAGATTGCTTGTGATAACTTTAACTTAAAAGACAAATGCCGTTACTGTGAGGTGAGGTCGAGAGGACAAACTCCTTTACGATAATGAAATGATGCTTCAGATTTACTCGACAGTGGCAGTGAATGGCGTTTTCATCATATTATGTATGTATAGTTTGAGACAAATATAGTAATTTAGTATAGTTTGAGACAAATATAGTACTTTAGTACGACCACCCTGACTGTTCAAAAGCTAGAATATTCATCCAGAACAAATTATTTCCTTAAAATTCATTTGATTTTGTTGCATCTTTAAACTTAGAAGCAAATAATTAAAGACGTGAACGGGATACAGGTGACTCATCTTGTTTTGGCACTAAAATAAAGTATACTAGTACAGTACATAAAAGTAACATTTGCGGTCAATAATAATAATAATATTCATCCAGAACATAATATACTTCCTTAAGATTTATTGAGTTTGTTGCATCTTCAAGCTTACATACAAGCAAATAGAAATGTTCTTGGGATACATGTGATGCGGTATTGGGATCTTATGTTCTATTGGCACTAAAATAAAGAATAGTATGGATGGTACAGAAAACCATACATTGCGTCCAAGAATTAATTACTCCATATTGCGTCCAATAATTAATTACTCCATAGTCTTAAGAAAATTTAAAATATTCTCCCTCCGGTCCATTTTACTTGTCATGTTTTTTTTTTCACAAGCTTTTTAAAAAAAAAAATTAAAAGGTTAATTTGATTAAATTATCCTTATTTATTCTTTAATCTCAATTTAATACTACTCTCCATTTCACCACATTAATGTCTCTCAACATTTATTAAGTAAGAGTAAAGGTGGAACGCAATAACAACAACAACGACAACAACATTTAACAATATATCCAGTGTAATCTCACAAGTGAAATTTGGGAAGGGTTGGATGTACGCAGATCTTACCCTTACCTTTGAAAAAGGCTGCTTCTGAAAGACCCTCGGCTCAAAAGAAAAAAGAAAAAAGGACATAAAAATAAAAGAAAAGGAATTCGATGCAACTACAAATTGGACGGCAAAATAGTAAATCTAGTAAGATATAAAACAAATGCGCTATAGGTGTAATCTAATACTCCCTTTGTTTCAATTTGTGTGAATTATCTGACTGGATATGAAATTTAAGAAAGAAGAGAAGACTTTTAAACGTGGAGTGTTAATTAAGTCACATATATTTTGTATGACTGTAAATCATTGTATAAATGTAAATGTTGTCAAATATAGAAATGAGTCAATCTTTTCGTCATGGACTAATAAGAAAATAAGTTGACATAAATTAAAAAGGAGATAGTAATAGTTAATTATATCTTAATTTTCTAATACGATAACTATTTTGGATCATCTATTTTTAATAAAAACGATAAATAAAGCGGACCAAAGGAAATATATACCGTCATTAGCACAGTCACCTATAAGGCTATACCTGCCGTCGCCTTCACGAGATCTTTATTTCAGGCCCCTAATTATCCTTTCCATGTGCTTTGCTCTCTTTTTCATGCATTAGTCTCTTTCTGGCTTGTTTGACCTTCTGAATGTGAAAGCTGAACGAGAGATAGCTCATTCACATAAATAGTGGAGTAGTCTTTTCTCCGTTTTATAATAAGTGATGTTTTTAATTTACGCATATCTCTTAAGATATTATTTATTTTTAGAAAATTAAAAATATTTTTACTAACTTACCTCTAATAAGATCAATTTTTTTTTAAATTCTAAAACACCAGTTTATTTTGAAATAAAATGAAATGTCTAAAACACTATTTATTTCGGAACGGAGAGAGTAGTTTATGGAGACTTATGGATTGCGGACAAAAGCATACAGTAAAATGCAAAGATTGTAATACTTGAAATAATGGTCACTTGTTGACAAAAACGATTAATGATAATCACTTAATTATTTAATTCATATATAATCACTTGATTATTTAGTCCATATACTTTTTCTTGGGCAGATATTTGGGTCGTTACATTATAAATAGATGTATAGTATAAAGTTCTCAGTATAAAATAATAACAAAATTGTAGTATAAAATAATATTGAAAACGAAAAACCAACTAATTAATGGATTATTTTATACTATCAATAAGGTTAGCTGGTGGAGTGATAAGTATTTTTTCATCCTTAACTAGAGGTTTCGGGTTTGAGTCCTACTGGCTACAGAATCACCCTTGTCAGAGCATGCTTTTACCTCCGATGTGGAACTTCCCCGCGAGAATGAAGATTAGGGTCCCAATGCGAGTATTGAACACTCAGGTAGGAAACAAAAAAAAAAGTTTCTTTCCTACGGGATTTTAATGCAATTTTTTATTCATAAACCTTTACCATATATACTTATTACCAAGAAATCTTTATCTACTTCAAAACCACTCTTTGGTTTCACTACTCAACACCCATCATTTAGATCAACCAAAATGTTCACTTCTTCTTCTCTTCCTCCATCACCACCACCATTCCAAGTCCATAGCTCCTTGACACAAATTACTTCCAATCCTCTAAAGAACATCATCCATAATATTTTATCTTATAACAGCAACTTAATGCTAGCAGCAATCATAACACTTCTTTTAGTAATTCTCTTTATTTTACTTCTTCACATTTATGCCAAGTGGTTCCTAGTCCAAGCTCGCCATAGGAGTGCTCCTTTTCATAATTTTCATTCCTTCATTGTTGATACAAACTTTGCTAGTTCTCCAACAAAGGGTCTCGAAAAATCGACAATTTCTTCAATCCCTTTGTTTGTGTACAAAGAAGAAAGTTATGAGAAGCAGGAAGAACGTGGGTTGGAATGTATTATATGTTTGAGTTTATTTGAAGATGAAGATGTTTGCAGGAATTTACCTAAGTGTAGCCATGCATTTCATGTGGAGTGTATTGATATGTGGTTGTATTCACATTTGACATGTCCTATTTGCCGAGCTCCTGTCCTTAGTGACAAATGTGAATCCATGATTTAGTGTAAGCAGGATCAGAACGAGTGTGATCTTATAATATGTATGTACATATAAAAAGAGCTTCGAATTTATTCCTTCACTATATATACTAAATAGTTTGAGTTTATTCTTCATTATACTATGGTGTGATTCATACACCTACTATTAGGAATTGTCTCGTATATATTTGTTATGGTTTATTGGTTCTAGCATGAACTGAATTGATTCTACGTACATTTCAAAATACTTTTTAAGGAGAAAGGGTTGCAAATTACTCCTCTATGTATTGACAATATATGATCCAACTTTATGCTCATTAACTTCAGGTTGGAGCTCTGTTAGAATCAACAAAAAAATACAATACGATTTGCTAATTAGGTAACAGTATGAATGCCACCAAAATATAATACAAAATAAAATTAAGATATTTCATATAGTATAGTGGCAAATTTTTTAATCCTTTTCCCTATATTTTATAGATATGTTTATATTATTCCAGTCAACACTGAATCCATAAATTTAGCCTTAGATCCGACCTCTGCTTTAGTGATCAAAACAAGAAAAGTGCTGCTGAAGGAAGGTTCAGCACATTCTATGCTCTCTTTTTTCTTATTTATGTTTCTGTCTATAACCGAGAGATACCGAGAACTAACGTATGCATTGTTAACGATTCACCATCTTCTACCATTCTCTACTTAAATACTCCGTCCGGTTCAAAATTAGTGCACTCTTAGCCTTTTTGTTTTTGTTCAAAATAAATGTCACTTAGCCATTTTATTTTGATTCAAAATAAGTTTCCACTTATCTAATCAAGAATGAATTAACTTTAATTTTTCCAAATATGCCCCTATTTACTCGAGGCAACCAAAAAGCAAGAATCTTATTAATTAAGGATATTTTAATCAAAATACTTATTATTTTTGTAGGAGTTAGTATTTTTTTAAGAAGTGTGAAAAAGACTAAGTGAATACTTATTTTGTACCGGAGGGAGTACTAGACTTTTGGTTCTAGAATAAAATTCATAACATCCGACTAACCACACATCACACGTTGTACTCTGACCACTAAACCAAAGCCCAAGGGGCCTTCACATTTACCATTTTCTTTCTCTACCGTCGGTTTGGTGCATTTGGTTGAAGAAAAGCACATTATTGTATGTGATCTGATCATTATCTCAGTCTTTACTGGTTCTGGAGATGCAGTTGTAAATCAAGAATTGAGCATGCCATTATTTGAAATGAGATTGAGAAGGATATGTCCAAAGAAACACAAATGTGAACACATCAAACAATGATGCACTAGCATAGCTAGCAGCACCAAAAATTGTCCCCAACTATGAAATCAAACTGACGCCTTCACAGAAAAAAAAACTCAGAACTTGAAGCATGACTCAGTGCAAAGTCCATTGCATACACAAAATAATACTACTAGCAACGCCGACAGTTACACCACCCAGAAAATATCCTAACCAGAATACAGGACCTGGCCTTAAAAGCGAGACTCAAAAGTTTCTCCAAACATAAACACCCCTGAATGATAGACTAATAAAACCAAACAATTCCCAGTACCAATAACCCCACCTCAAGAAAAAACCAAAGGAGAATCCCTTTAACCACCTCTTGCACTTGACCAACAACACACCCAAATTGGTTGGCACAGAAATGGCATTTTGAGCCTCGAAAATCGCATGCATCCTCCTCAAGCTGAAGCACTTTCATCCTTTTTCTCTGCATCCTTGTCTTCGGCTTTCTCCTCCTTACCATCCCCTTCCTTGGTTTTGTCTTCGGCTTTCTCCTCCTTAACATCCCCTTCCCTGGTTTTATCCTCGCTTTTCTCTTCTGACTTTTTATCTTCAACAGTTAACTTCTCAAGCAATCCGGCAGCGGTAGATCCATCTTCAGTTTCCTGTTTCTTTTGTGATTCAGCAATCTCTTGAAACGTCTCCATGAAGGATTTGCAATCTAAGTAGAAAAATATATCAGATGAATAATCATTCCGGACAAGAGAAATGGGAAAATAACAGAGCAATGGTGTTAAAATTGATGTCAGGACACTAGTTGGACCTTTCTCACACAAAAGGTCGACAATTTTATAATCATATAAAGGTCGAATACTGTAACTCCAACCCCACAATGCAAATATGCAGCTGATGCATAATACAATCAGCTTAATACAGACCCCTAATGAATCATAAGGTTATCTTCACACTCGACCAGAGTGCATTCCACACCTTATAATCCAAAAACATTCATCAAGCCCACCAAAAAACCTATTTCACCCCAAAAAAAAAAAAAAAATATATATATATAATATTACTCATAACATATATTATTGACCATGATATTTCACTACCATAGCCATGGAGATATATTTCGATTCCATTGCCAAGTCCAAGCTCAGTTTTCTCTAGACGCCAGTTGCCAACAGAGACCTCAACAAAGAAAACATGACACAGATATTCTCAAGAATCTCAACCAAGCAAAGACTAAGCTTTGGGTGCACTAATGATTCTAGCATTTTGGATAATCAGTCATCAGCGCTTAACATTGTACATTTGAGTGCATCTATTTATGCAATTTCATATTTTAGGACTAAAAACTTCAAGTGCGCCATAGAAGTTTAACAATTTGCCACAGGTAGCTTGAAGAGACTTTTCTCACCATCTATCCCAAAAAAAGGACACAGACATTACAATCCCATCCACAGTACCTCACTATAGTTTGTTGGTATTATGGCCCATAAAACCAAAACAATGCCAGAGAGGTAAAAGGTAACAAATTACAGAAAGTTCCTAGTTGCATCTAAATAATGGTTAAAATTGCTGAATTTGAGGCAGGCTCAAGATCAGTGTCAATTCAGTGTAAAACAGTACAAGGAAAAGGATTATTTTTTCAGAAACAATTACAACAAATTCTCTTAAGGTTTACAAACAGTTTTTCCCTCTGATAACATTCCCTCTACCCTTATTAAAATTTCATCAGAGTAGACACACACGCGCATTTGCGAATATAGGCTTTAGTTACAGCATACCCAAGCCTGACTTTGTTTCTAAGAGTGAAACGATCAAACTAACAATAGGTAAAATATGGCAAGGAGGGGGGGGGGGGGGGGGGGGGGGGGAATTAACGTTCGAATGAAAATTATGACCCATCAGAACTTGAGAAGTGACTGAGACACATGCCATTCATGGTACATCTGAAATCCAGCACAATTCACTGGTAAGGTCAACTGCAAAAGTTCTAAAATTTGTTTGATGATACACCAAGATACTTTAACTGAAAAAGATGTCACTAATATGGAATATTGCCATAAAATGATACAGATATGCAGAACTAGAATTTATTCACACATAAAATGGCTGATTTTGCAACATCTAGAGATAAAGGAAGCTACTGCATATATTTACACCCCCAACCCCCACCCTCAGAGAAAAAGGGAAGCAACTGCATATGTAAAGCACAGTCAATCCTAGACATGGATAAAGGTTAAGGATTGCGGAAGGTTGACTGCCAGCATAGAAAAACATCCAATTCTGACAACTCCTCTAGATTGATAGTGATAAAGAAAGTTACTATTCTTATGCAACTAACAAGGTAGACAAAGCATTGATGAATGAGAAAGTATCACGCATTCCTTCACTAGTTCGCTAGGCCACCATCTAACTAGCCAGAAAACTTAGAAACAAGTAGATAAAGATAGTGATACAGAATTGAGATTACTCACTCTCAATAGATGCAAATCTGATGCAAAAAAGCTCATCTTTCAGTTCACCATCAGCAAAATCGGGTGCATGCCACACGCAAGACTTCTCATTTCCAGCATGTTCCTGAACCGTCATCGTTGGGAGAACTGGATCATACATCGAAAACCATATACTCATCAAGAAAAGATAAACCCAAAAACAGATGAGAAAAAGTGAAACTAAATGTCAGATCACCCAAGCAAATAACTGACAACTTAATAACCAATACTTCCTAATGAGAATAGGACAAAAGTTACTACCCCACAAACTAATTAGGTTCTGCTATAAAGATCCTCTATATTCATTCTACTTCATTCGAACATGTTTCATTAGAATACTCAGATATTTTTTCGTTGACAAATTAGCGGTCAAAACTTGAGATTCCCTAAATACATATCTTTATACAAACATACAAACTCTCTCCTTAACTCAAACTACTCCTGCTGACAGGACAATCAGTCAATAGATTATAACATGGGTAAATCTAATTTCAAAAAGGTTGAGAAATCTATATCTTACTTTACACTGAAATTAGATTCTTGATGCTCGTACTCCAAAAACTCGTCATCCTTTTTTTTTGATGAAGTAAGACGATGTCATTGATATAGGGAAACTGGAAGGTGCCATAATACAGAAGCAAAAGCCAGAGGGCTTTGAAGCAAAAAACATGTTAGTCTCCATTACATTAAAGCTATACTAGTACCAAGGTGCCATCTCTCGTCATCCTTTTAGAGATATAGGAGTCTTGGTCTTGGTCTTGGTCACTACCCAGTGTAATCCCACAATAGTGGGGTCTGGGGAGGGTAAGATGTACGCAGCCTTACCCCTACCTGGGTAGGGAGGCTGTTTCCGATTGACCCTCGGCAACCCTCCTCCTTTATCCGGGCTTGGGACCGGCAATGTGAGCGAGCTCACACAGGCGGAGTTTTTAGAGATATAGGAGTATAATTATTTAATACTTCTACTATTGCTCTATATATGACACTCTTTCCTTTTTGGTCAATTCAGAAAAGGATTGACAGTCCTTTTATGTACTTAAAAACTCCTTAATTTTAAAATTCTTACTTTACTCTTGATAAGATTCTCGAGCAGGAGTTGACATGAAAAATTGATATATTAAGGAGATTCTTTTTTGAAAAAACAGACCAAGGTGGTTGGCGCAGATCTTAAGGGTCTTGGATTGGCGCATAACAAGGCGAACTTTGCCGGTTTCCTTATGCTTCAATAGCTTCACAGTTCCAGCACCTCTCTCTTTCCACTGATTCCCATCTTTATCAAACCTATAAAGCTTGGCTTTCCTGCAAATTTTATTTCAAATTATAAGAAAATCATATCCGAAATCACACAAGAAATTAACTGCATCGATACTCCTACTCTGAACCTGTCATCGTCTTTAAAAAACCGACAGATAAGAAAAAAAAAACTTATTATTAGTTAACCCTAGAATTTGATCAACGGACAAGCGATGAACAGATAATCACAGAAAATTAACTGTATTGATGCTCGTGCTCTAAAACCTCCATCCGGAGGGAGTATTTAAGACAACAGATTTGAACAATTAGGTTATTAGTTAACCCTAGAATTATATCACTGGGGGCAAGCAATAAACAGATTTGACTGAAAATTAACTTCATAGGTAGAAAGTTCATATTCTTTGGTCATTGATAAACAATTTGTTGGGCAATACTCAACGCAATTACCACAAAATATACAGATTCCAAAATCAGTACAGAATTAAGCAATAGTTTCTTTCGAATATCAGTTTCCAACTTCCAACCAACAACGCGTAAATCTATAGGACACACACGCACATATACTTCACAAGCAATGCATTTATCAAATTCAAAGTGTATTCGTCCTTGGAAACGTTCGGAAGTGATCAATTTTTCATAGGGGTATTGAATAGTTACAGGTAAACGATTTGTGTATTCCGAACTCACTACTCGTTGGGAGTATTTATGACAACTTTGAACAATTGGATAATTAATTAACCCTATAATTGGATTAATGTATAGGCAATAAGGAGATTCACAAGTACAACTTCACTGGTACATTTGTAACCCGAACCCTGACATTCTTTTTTGGACAAAAGGGAGCACTTAAAACAACAGATTTGAACAATTGGATTATTAATTAACCACAATAATTGGAGAACTAACTGCAGTGACACTTGTAATCCATCATTCTTTTAATACGGAGTGAATATTTAAAACAGACATATTTGCACAATTGGGTTACTAACTTGAATTGTACTTCGAAGGCGAACCTAGAGTACAACATACGTGTTCAGAGGAATCCAGTGTTTTTGTCCAGGCCTATATATATACACATTAAAATAAGCTAAATATTCATAAATATTCGACTGTGAACCTAGACATTATTGTATTTTAAATGAGGTCGTTATACGAACCCATAAAACTTCAACAACCTGAATCCTCCTAAGAGTACAATTCGAAATTGCCCCATTTCTAATAGACCAAGGGCAAAATTGGTCTATTTTCTCTTATTTTGGAGAGACGGTTTGTAGGAAGGGTATTTTTGAGCTAGTTTGGCTGGTTGGAGGGCAATTTGAGGTAAAAACATAACAGAGGGTAAATCTGACCTATTTCAAATAGTTCAGGGGTATTTTGGCCCTTTTCCCTTGAAATTAACAGATTTGATCAATTGAGTCACTAATTAAACGCTAGAATCAGATGAAGTAACAAGCAACTAACAGTAATACGAGGAAAAACAGTTCAAAGTAAATCGGAAAATGAAGTAGTGGAAATGAACAAGACATGGCAAAACACTACGGAAAGCATGACATAACATTCTGAACAGTGACTAAAACAAAATAATACGCTTATCGCAGGGGCGAATTTAGGTTAAAAATATGGGGCTATGTACAATATTTTCTAGAATTGATCTAATATTGTTGTCTGGCACCCAGGGGCGGATCTAGAGCCCCTGAGGGTCCGGCAAAAAATTACACCTTATATACAAGGTATTTTTGTATTTTTATGTACATATATAAATTTTGAATACCCTGACCACAAGAGTAGGGGTTGGTTCAGTGGTTTAGGGGTTTCAAAATTCACCCTTGAGGTTCCAAGTTTAAACCTTAGGCACTATATTTTTATTTTTCGAACCCCTCAGTGAAAATCCTGAATCCGCCACTGCTGGCACCCATGCTCCAAAAGGGATGAATAGTTCACTTGATTGAATGCTGAGTTATTTCGCTAATAAAGGATTAGAGATCGATTCCCACTTAGTAATTTCTTTTTTCTCCCCTTAAGTAGTGCACCCATGTCCTATGGCCAAGGGAGGAGCCACATAGGGACGAGATCCGAACCCCCTTCGGCGGAAAAAAAACTCTATTTATACATGGTTAATTTTTTTTTTTTATTGTATATATAATCAGAGACGGATTCAGGATTTGAACTGGTGACCGGGGATTTGAACCCTGAGCAAGAGAAGCAAAGATAAAAGGGTCCATTCTCTGCCACTAAACCAGCAACACACTTATTAATGGGTTTCCAACTTGTATATCTTATATATTTACTGCATTTTTCAATACAAATACCGGATCCGCGCGAATATATGAGGGTTCCTGAGAACCCCCATCCAATGATCTAAATCCGTCCTTATATATACTAATGTTGAACCCCTTTGGCTTTTTACTTTTTTATATTTTAAGCCCTCTTGGTGAAAATTCTGGCTCTGTCACTGCCTCTGGCTAATCGAAGTACAAGAAACAGCAGATAGTAACAGTAATAAAGAGTAATATGAGAGGAGTATATATTGAAATAATTACAAATCAATGATGGGATTTTCGTTCTCTTCGCCTGTAGATACAGCAACTTGTTCGAGTTGAACAATTGGAGCCACCTCAGCTCCTGTATCTTCGTCATCTGCTCCGTTAGCTTCTTCTACTTCCTCCTTCTTTTCCCTGTGTTCGTGTGTAGGCTCACTGCTTGCCATTGTATCAGATGAGAAATACAGCAGAGGTTTGAATATCAGTGGGAAGAATGTTGAAGGACCAAGGGTTTATATATTACTCAGCTCCGTCCCGTAATAAGTGTTACTTCAGCAAAAAAATATGCATATTAAAAAATAAATAATGTAATATGAAGTTTATTAAGAGTCTGGTTGGATGGGCTTATGCCTATAAGCAAACAGTTTATAAGCTAAAAATAAATAAATTGAATAGTCTACTTATTTTTTTGGCAAAAAAAATAAGTTGGATAGAGCCTGTTTGGATGGGCTTATACCTATAAGCTGTTTGCAGCTTATAAGCTAAAAATAAATAAATTGGGGTAGTCTAACTTATTAAGTTAAATGAACCCAATTATTTTTTTGAGCTTATTTTAAGCACAAAATGACTTTAAGCTGGCCAGCCAAACACTCAAAAAAGCTGAAAACAGCTTATAAGCAACTTATAAGCAATCCAAACGGGCTCATAGTCTACTTATTTTTTTGGCTTATAAGCTGTTTTCAGCTTATAAGCTGTTTTAGATAAGCTAAGTCAAATGGGCCCAATTATTTTTTTGAGCTTATTTTAAGCACAAAATGACTTTAAGCTGGTCAGCCAAACACTCAAAAAAGCTCAAAACAGCTTATAAGCAACTTATAAGTCAATCCAAACGGGCTCTAAATTGCATTTATATAATAAAGACAAATTACTTTTTTCTCTTGATTAGAGCATGCACAGGTAATACTCTTTTAATATTGAGAATCTAACAATACCAGTATCATTTAGATGTTACTTTAACTTGTTAGTTTTTGTCTAAGGATAGAGTTGAAAAAAACAAGTCAATTTATATCTTGGTTTTCTAAGGTGACATGTATTATGAGATAATTTTTTTTTGTTAAGGTGACACTTATTATAGGACGGAGGGAGTAGGAGTTTTTGACGGGTTTGAATAGGTTTTTATTTAGCATTAATAAATATTCTTAGTTGAACCTTGACGTAACTGATAAAGTTGTCTCCATGTAACCGGGAGGTCACGGGTTCGAGCCGTGGAAATAGTCTCTTACAGAAATGCGAGGTAAGGTTGTCTATAATAGACCCTTGTGGTCCGGCTCTTTTCAGAATCCCGCGCATAGAGGGAGATTAGTGCACCGGATGCCCTTTTCTTTTACTAAATAAATACACTTGGTTCAAATACTAGGATCAAATTATTATTTTTTTATAATAAACAGACGATCAAATTACTACTCCATTATTTTGTGCGAAGGTGTTTTGGCCAATTTTCACATAAACAATTTCATGGAGCATCAATTATTGAAATTGAAATCTGAAACCTCATAATTATTTTTTACATCATTAACTATTTGGTCACGTCTTTAAAAAAAATTATTATTATTATTGTTATTTTTTCATAAATATAAGCATAATTAATTTAGTTATGAATGTAGAAATCATGTTTAAAAGCGAAAGAAACTAAAGAGTATGTTCAAACAGTATCAATTAACACACTCTGGAGGGAAAATTACACTTTTTTTCACACTTTTCGATTGATTATAATTATGAGATTCATTTTTTTTTTTCACATTGGATGTATTATGTTCTAGTTATTTTACAACTTAATGAAATATCCTTCACTGTTTTATTAGGAAAAGATGTGTCCCCTACACTTATGATTACTAGTTAGACTTTTAATCTTGACCTTAAGAGTGATGAGTAAGTATCAACTTAGGAAAACAGGGACGATTATGTAGTTTAGCTGTATGAACCCATTAATACATGAACATTAGAAGCAAGCAAAATACATTTCAATTAACTACAAATTAAACGTGTTTAGCCAAGCATCATGACCACCAACTGAATCAAAAGATCTAATTAATAAATGAACCCAAAATAAGTATGGATCCTGAACTGTCATAGGGACCAATAATGTAACAGATCAAGAAAGTAATGGAGATTAATGCGTGTTGAAGTTCATGCCATCTTTTCTTCTCAGTTGCCAAATTAATAACTCATTTGAAAAAGTCCTCTCTAGTTCATTCACTTTGATAAAACAATGGCACCATAATATATCACAAAACTCTCATCTATCCTTGTTTCTTTTGTTATGTCATAGCTTGCGCGCATCCAAATTATTTCATCAGGTACCTATAACCAACCAACATAGGGTATCAGATAACTCTGTCCACTAAATTAAGAAATGGGAAAAAAATCATCTTGTGAGTTTTGCTTCCACTAGAGTTTTATCTTTAAACCTCATAATTCTCTTCCCACTTATCGACCACTAGACCACACCCTGGAGCAACCCTCGTGCATCCTACCTAGAAAGTGAGAAGAGTACAGCACACTTATCTAAGCTTTGGATAATAAAAGCATTAGAAAATTGGAAACCCCACTGGATAATTTTAACATGACAAAAGTCTCAGGACAAGGACAACAACTGTCCATGCCCATCTTGTATAGCAAAAGGCCGCAAGAAAGATCCAAAACCACCTCAATAATCCCATATCAAATAACAATGAGAAACCAAATAGTTCTTGGAATTGAATCAATCAAGCACCATCAACTTATCAAGAATCAGCAACACTTGATTCTCCTTCCATAGGCTCAGCTTGAGATGACTCTTCTTTCTCACTTTTCTTGCCTGCTAGTCAAAAAGGATAGTGAATCAGTGATCATGAGAATTCAAAGAATTATCGATCGGCCACTACAAGAACGCCTTAATCCTAAGCAGTAAAGATCAGTTATATGAAGAGTCTGATTGGTTGTAATGTTCACGAGGTTGTATATAATCCGATGTTCCTAGAAATCTTCACCGCCCATGTCACTCCATTCTAATTCATCTCGAATGAATATTATGTAAAATAAATTAAAAAGGGGACAATAGCACTTTTGGTCACCAAGTTACTGGTATATTCTACTTTTGATCCTTCTGCTATACGACTCAACATATTTAACCTTCAATTAATTAAAGTGTGCATTTTGGTCCTTTCATGTAGACAACATGTTACATTTGGACTATTTATGAATAATATTAATGTCAAATATGAAGTAACGGTTACTCCAACACTTAATGATAAAGTGCTATCAACTAACTGTTCAAAAAAAAGTGCTATTAACTCAATTAAAAAATTAAAAAAGCACTAGAAACGTTCTCTACATTATCTGCTGGCATATAAGTTTCTGACAAGACTAAAAGATTCCTAGAAAATATTAGACCTAAATTAACACACCAAAACGAACAAAACTCAATCCCAACTAATTGATATCACCTACATAGGTATTTTTCTTACATAAAAAGCAATTACAGTCACGTTGTCAAATATTACTACTACATTTATCTCCAACAACATGCTTGTGTTACGAAAACTTAAACACTGCATTACTTCAGTTATTTTTCAAATGCTTTTCAACTTACCTTTCTTTTTCTTCCCGCCGCCTTTCTTCTTGGTCTTTACAGGCAGGGCTAGCCAGGTCTTGATTTCAGGTTCGTTGTCTATTGTCTTCGCAGGTGTCAGCTCCTGGAGAGCATGAGATGTGATCCTATCTGACCCGTTAGGCATCAATAGCACTGTGAATTTTATGTGAGCAACCAAATCACCTGCATTTCGTTACAAGAAAAAGTTTGTAAATACAGGGGACGTTAGCTGGAATATGGCATTTCTATGAGAATACAGAAAAATAAGAGATAATCACATTTTTGGACCGCTCAAAAGAATAATAGCCAGTAAATATATAGTATTTGTATTTTAAATATAAATATACATAATATATTTTGTATATTTTGGGTAGCGACCGTAATTACTTTTCAGCCGACGGGCCAAACATGACCCAAATTACAGCTGCTTAAGCTTAAACATGGCGTTATGGCGTAGAACAGGGCGCTAAAATATTACGGACCAGGTTTCTCATGTAGAACAGGATATGGCTGCAAAAGTTCATGGTTAACACATTCGACTAGTCCCAAACGAGCTCTTTTCTCCTCCAAATCCCTGTTACGAAGAACAAGGATACAGCATGATAAAACAACTATACTTACTACAGCACAAATAGTTAAAAATGAAAACATTGAAAATCATGACAACCTTGCTGTAAATGGCATGATAGGGAACTTCTGACTGATTTCGCTGAAGATAAACCTCGATGCTTTCATCTTCAGGTTGTAGCTTTTATCTACAGCTCTCTTGTAGATGGTTGTTTGTTTCTCGTCCAACAACTTTGGCTGTGAAATTTTGAAGGGCACAAGTAAGTAAATATTTGTGAGATTTTCAATGGTATAATTACAATTTTGGACTGCTCAAAAAATTAGCCTGCACATGTATAGGTTTGTTATATCAAGTATAAATATACATATAATATTCATATTGTATACATGAATGTACGTATACATAAATATACATATAATATACATAATAAGTGTATATGTTTTGTATATTTTGGCCAACGCCCGTGAATAATTTTGGCCGACGGGCCAAAAATGAGAAAAGACCTCTTTCAATTAATAAGATTTGGTGTCCATGTAATTGTCAGGCATCAAAAGTTTCAGCATTTTACCTTTCCTTCACCGGTGCTTGTAACAATGTCAATTGAATAGACCTCATTCTCCTCAAACTCTGCCTCGTCTACTCTGGTATCAGGATTGGACACACTTAAGACAACTTTGTTTCCATCAATCACAAACTGCTTCATTTGATGGCTCAAAACACCTTCAACGATCTTGCAGTCATATGCTGCAGCAACTTTCTGAATAGCTTCTGTTACATCCGAGTTCTGCAACGTCAAAGAAACTGAGCAACAAATATCTACAGAAACTAGTAGCTATAACAACAGTAGCTAGAAAAGAACTATTGAGATGAACTGTCAAAACAACAAGCATAAGATAAACGGCAAGCTGTCATTAATCTTGAATATAAATCCACCTATTTAGCATTTTCAAAACACTGAAACAAGACCAAGGCATCAATAATTAACTCACACAGCATATTGAGGCCACTAGAAGGAGACAATAGCAGTCTCAAACAAGTTGGGGTTGGCTATATGAATCCCCACTTCATTTAAACTCATTTCTTATCATCATAATACTAAATAAAATAAAAGTAAAAAATAAGCTATATACATATATAAAATAATACTCCCTCCGGATCAAAAAAAGAGTCCACTTAGCCTTTTTTTCTTGGATCAAAAAAATCAAAAAAAGAGTCCACAAGGCAAATCAAGAAAGAATTAACCTTGCTTTTCCATATTTGCCCCTATTAAGTGTTATATGATCAAATTCCAATGCTTATTTAATTAGGGGTAGTTTAGTCAAATTACCTATTTTTGTCTAGGAGTTAGTTTTCTTAAGGGGTGTGCAAATGACTAAGTGGACTCTTTTTTTGATCCGGAGGGAGTAATATTAATAAATAGCTAAATAATAATATTAGAAGCTCTCTAAGGGGTCTAAACCTATTCATAACTAGTAGCTATCACCTATATGGATCTTTTTCTTCCATTGTGTCCTATCTTTAGCTAAATCTGCATTGATATACTTCTATTTTTACGAAACAAATTCACAATTCTAAAACATGATCATATTGTTATAAGTAACCACCACTTAATGACTACTAGGGGATTAGGCATTCAACTAAATGATCTGTTTTCCAAGTTTTGAGACAAAAAGGTCATGCTTCTAGAGCTAGGATCTGATCTTCAAATTTCACTTGGATGCTCAAGTTTGAACTTCAAATCCACTTTCCTAGCACTATCAGACTGGGCAGATGGCAATAAACATCCTCCAAGAGGCACTTAACAGACCTACCCACATATTCACCACATTCCTTCTAATCAAGCCCACCTAAAGGCTATAAATGCAGTACTTTTGAAGGATCCGATACGCACCCGTCGACATTTTGATAAGATAGATAACAATATTTTCAGGTAAAACACACAACTAATCTTTAGCAACTGGCCCTTGACCAGCATTGATACTCATGCAGTCTACATAAGGGAATGATAATTGTTATTGCGAACCGTCCTATACATATAACTATATAAGTGGTGATAGCTGAAGTTTGAAAAGCTCAACTTGATGCAAGATAACGTTACCCAATTCCTCCAATATATAACATCAAATATTCCAGCGTGCCAGAATAAAAAAAGATTTAGATTAAACATTACCTTCCTTCCTGGTCTCACGAGCCTCAGAGCAACTTCAGCAGCTGTATTAGCAGCCGCAACTACATCAGCTGCTCTACCAGTAAAAGGTCCTCTCTGGAGCACATGTGTATGAGCAACTACAGCAATAAAGCCATCTATATGACACCCCATATCACTGCAAAAGAAAAAAAAAATTACCATGTCTTACTTTTACAAACAGCTTATTTGATTCCACAATATAAAAGACAGTCAAGTTATCAAAAAGCAGCTTCATAATCCGCATTAAACAATTAAACCTTAAGGGGTCGTTAGGTCGCTGGCTAAGAAGTGAGTTATTCGTGTATTGAAACCAGCATAACTAATACCATGTTTGGTAGTATTCAGTTGCTATGTATAAAATTCTGCACATCAAGTACGGTGTTTGGTTACTAGTTTACAACCCGCATAACTAATACACCCTCCGTCCCAATTTATGTGACACACTCTCTGTTTTACTTTGCCCCCAAAAGAATGTCACCTTTCTATAACTAGAATCAACTTAACTTTAAAATTCCCCTTTCACCCTTGATTAAAGGATTTATAGCCACACAAATGTCTAACAGTCTAAGGTTTGTTTTAGACCACAAATTTCAAAAGTCTTCCTTTCTTTCTTAAGCTTTGTGCCTAGTCCATTGGTGCCATATAAATTGGGACGGAGGGAGTGCATGTATAAGATATGAGGGAATCTATGTATTATTTATGAAGGGTAGGAGATGGAATAAGTAATACATGAATAACTAAACCATGCATAACTCTATTAGAACTGGATTTGGAGAAAAATAAATTAACTACATTATAAACAGTTCTTTATTTTTTAATTCATGGCCAAACTTCACGCACAAACTACACTTCTCTTTCCTACCATGCACAATCATGGCAAGAATTTAAATCACCTCAAAATGCTCTAAACTATTACATATGTTGCTCGGACTCGGTGTCGAGTGTCGGATACGGGTACGGATCTAGAGGTCGGATTCAGCATAATCTATATTTTAAGATTCGGGGGTACGGATCTAGGTGCGGATACGGGTGCGGAGATTCGGCTAAAATAATTCAAAATTATAAGAAAAATAACTAAATCTATGCCTAGAAATAAAAAACAAAAATAATTTTTTATAGTTATGTTTCATTTATAATTAAATTTTAATTTTTAATTAACTTGAAACTCTTCTAGATACAATAAGTGTCCACTCTTCAAGAGCTCTCCATTTCTTTCAATTTAGCCTCAAATTTTTTCTCAGATTGGTCCATGGATTTGGTCAAAGTATCCAATGTCATTTGACCAGATCCGACACGAATCCGGTGTCGGTGTCGTGTCGGACACGGGTGCGGCAGCAAAAGTGAAGGGTCCGAGCAACATAATTACTTACATCTTCACCATATCGCCTTCTTCCAATACTGTCTCATCACTAGAGAGTGGAGAAAAATGGCAGACGGTATTGTTAACTGAAATGCAGGTCGGGAATGCCACGCCCCTCTCAATTTTCTTCTTCACGTTCTTGTACATATTGCCTGTTTGCCTGTACCAGAATTCACTCATAAACACCAATTCTGAAATAGAAAATCTGATTTCGAAGATATAAAAAAGAGAAAAGCTCATACTCTTTGATATAGGCATCTCCTTTTTCACAAAGATCAACTATCTTTGCCTTTGGTTTGCATTCAAACACCACCAACTGCAGAGCCTCTGCAAAATCAATAGAAAAATATCAAAATTTAATGAGAAATTGATATAAATAGCCGTCCACCAAAATAATAGCCAGCAAATGTATAATTTTTGTATATTAATGTATATTATACATAACATATACACATTTTTTATACAAAATAATGTATATTTTTTGTAATTCTGATAGCAAATGTAATTACTTTTGGCCGACCAGCCAAATGTGTAACTTGCCCAAATTTAATACCCACTTTATTTTATTTTAAAAGATATAATTACTGATATCAAACTGTTTATTTTCTTCTTCCTCTTTTGATAAAATATTATGTGTGGAATCAACCTTATCTTTCACTACCATCTTTTACATAGTTTGAATTCTCTATAGTACAAATTTCGTAACATTAGCAGTGATTTTCAGTTATCGGATAACCCAAATGAGAAACCACATTTTTAGGGGGTCAATTTTCAATCCAAAAACCAAAACGGGTGTATAGAAACATGTAAATATTCTATTTTTAACACACAATAAAGCAAAAAATGACCAAAAAGAATGGATAAAGAACAAAAGGGGTTGAAGAATATTAACTATGGAATCAAACTGTTCTTTTACTAGACTTTTTACATAGTTTGATTATTTTTTAGTACAAAAGTTCATAACATTAGCAGTGATTTTCATCTATCAGATAACCCAAAATAGAGAAACCCCATTTTCAGGGGAACAAATTTCAATCCAAGAATCAAAATGGGTATACAGAAAACATGTAACTACTCTATATTTAACGCGCAATAAAGCAGAAATGACAAAAAAACTAATGAGAAAAAGAATATTAACTGTTGATGATTTCAGCAGCATCATTATAGTGTTTCGCAACAGTTCTTATACACACGGTATACAACATTATACAAACATTATATACTTACGGTAAATAATGTGTCTACCTCGTATAAAAGTGAATAAAAGGTGTTTAAGGAAAAATTAGGCTAAACCAGGTAATTAAGGAAACACAGGGGCTAAACAGGGTATATATTCTTTCCTAGTAGACATAGAGCGTAATTTTCCCAAGCCCCATTTTCGAGGGGAAAATTTTCAGTCCAAAATCAAAACGGATATACAGAAAAACATGTAAATATTCTTTACTTAACACACAAAAAAGCAAAAAAATGACCCAAAAAAATGAGATAAAGAACAAAAGCGGTTGAAGAATATTAACTATGGACTCAAACTGTTCTTTTACTAGACTTTTTACATAATTTAAATACTATTCGTAAAAGAACAGTTTGATTCCAGTAAATTCTATTAAATACGATTAACATTAGCAGTAATTTTCAGTTATAAGATGGGGGCTTTCAGGAAGACAATTTTCAATCCAAAAATCGAAAAAGGTATACAGAAAACATGTAAATATCCCATTTTTAACACACACAAAAAGCTAAAAACGACCAAAAAACGAATGAGATAAAGAAAATAACCCAAATAGAGAAACCAAGGGGACAATTTTCAATCCAAAAATCAAAAGGGGTATACAGAAAACATGTAAATATTCTATTTTTAACAGCTCCTCGTAGCAAAATGTCGAAATTTAATACCCTCTTTGTTCCATTTTATATGATATCGTTACTATTTAGGTGCCAAACTGTTTATTATCTTCTATTTTTTGTTGATAAAATACTATTTGTGGAATCAAACTGTTCTTCTACTTCTACTACCATCTTTTACAAAATTTGAATACTTTTTTGTACAAATATTTGCAACATTAGCAGTGATTTTCAGTTATATCCGTGGGCACAATTTTCAACCCAAAAACCAAAAGGGATATACAGAAAAACATGTAAATACACAGCAAAGACAAAAAAGTAATGAGATAAAGAAGAATATTAACTGTTGACAATTTCAGCACCACTTTTATACTTAGTCACAACATTATTTGAATACATTTTTGTACAAATTTCATAACATTATCAGTGATTTTTTGATGACATGGGAACCCGCAGCCGCTACCCTTGGGGTGCGCACAGGGTAAACCAAGCTCTTGTGCAATAGCTCGCAAACCATACAGGGGAGATAACCCGCACTAGCCCTGCTGTCATAAGCAGAGGGTTTCGAACCTGAGACCACCATTATAAAAGCCCCATGCTCAACCAAGGGAGCCACCCTTGCGGGTAACATTAGCAGTGATTTTGCTATCAGATAACCCCAATAAAGAAACCCCATTTTTGGTGGAACAAAATTTCAATCCAAGAATCAAAATAGGTATACATAAAACATGTAAAAATTCTATCTTTAACACAAAAAAAATGACAAAAAAGAATGAGATAAACCCCATTTTTGGTGAAACAAAATTTCAATCCAAGAAACAAAATAGGTATACATAAAACATGTAAAAATTCTATCTTTAACACACAAAAAAATGACAAAAAAGAATGAGATAAACCCCATTTTTGGTGAAACAAAATTTCAATCCAAGAAACAAAATAGGTATACTTTACATGTAAAAATTCTATCTTTAACACAAAAAAAAATGACAAAAAAGAATGAGATAAACCCCATTTTTGGTGGAACAAAATTTCAATCCAAGAATCAAAATAGGTATACAGAAAACATGTAAAAATTCTATCTTTAACAAAAAAAAAATGAGATAAACCCCATTTTCAGGGGGAACATTTTCAATCCAAAAATCAAAATAACATGTAAAAATTCTATTTTTAACACAACATAAAGAAGAATATTAACTGTTGAGGATTTCAGCAGCACATTTATACTTAGTAACAACTTCTGGACTTGTTAGATCCAATTCCTTCTCTTCTCTTTCCTCATCCGACATACTTAATCAAATTACTCAACTTTTACAAACCTGAAACAAATAAAAATGAAGAAAGAAATGTTAGAAACAGTGAAAAGGGTAACTGAAAATAGCAAAGAACAAACCTGAATATACTTGGGTTCTTGATGGAATGAAAATAGAGGCAAAAAAAAGGGTTGAGCTAGGGTTTTGTGTTGAGTTATATATATAGCAAAGTTATATATGTGACTATTTTTATGAATTTATTATTATCTGTTTGACAAAATATGTATGGTATGGGGAGACAAGTGACAGTTTGGTGGTGAGTACGTGGAATTTAGTGGTACCATTAAGGAAGAAATTGATATGGTGGTGACGTGGATGGTTTTGGCATTGAAATGTGTCAATATCGAGGAGCCGTTTGGACATGGTTTGAAATCATAGTTTGAAATCACAAACCATATTTTTTTGGATGATTGAGATTTTATCTCATGACATGAAACCATGAGATGAAATCGCATGTCGCAACGCTGATTTCATCTCATGGTTTCAAATCGCATATCCAAACGCCTATTGAGTGTTCGCTTCTCAAGAGTTAATTTGACTAATTTTCGGAGCTAAATTAAATTATATTAATTTAATATTTCGAAACTAAAATTTAGATGTTCGGAAACTATATGAAAAATGATATAAGTTGCAATTCTTCTCATATTAATATGATGAAACAATACATCCTAAAATGTTGCTCAAAGTTTATACAATTTGACTCTCGAGAAGCGAAAAGGGACAAGTAAAAGTGGACGGAGGGAGTACTGATAATTCCTTGGCACATGAGTGTTACTTGAATTGCGAATTTATAAAAGATAATTCAAGGGAAAGGCAAATGCTTCATTTTAAGTGTGTTTTTAATCTTTTAAATTTGGTCCACACTAAGTATTATCGTTTTTAGTCTTTTAAATTTGGTCCACACTAAGTATTATCGTAGTATAAATTAAGAAAATTATTAATTATGGTTTTCAAATACATCCTACTGTATTTGATATATACAGCTTTTTAAAAATACTTTTTATGCTTGAGAAGGGATAAAGAATAACTTAATCAAGTACCTTTTATAATTAATGCTACAAACTAGTATAATTTTAATAGGTGTGCTGAAAAAAAAACAGAGAAAAAGCATACAGTTTAGTTTCTTGATGGAATGAAAATGGAGGCAAAAAAGGTATGGAGGCAAAAAAGGTTTGAGCTAGTATACCAAAGTTTACAGATATGACTCTGAGCCTTGGATTGGCTTAAAATAAGCAGCTTATAAGCTGAAAACAGCTTATAAGCTAAAAAGAAATAAGTTGGGCAAGCTAACTTATTTTTTTTGGTTTATAAGTTGTTTTCAGCTTATAAACTGCTTTAGATAAATTAAGTTAAATGGGTCCAATTATTTTTTTGAGCTTATTTTATGCACAAAATGACTTTAAGCTGACCATTTTGAGCTAGGGTTTTGAGCTAGTATACCAAAGTTTATAGATATGACTCTGTTTGAGTTTATGTGTATTGGGAAATTACAGATGGGGAGATAACTGACAACGTGGTGTATTGCATGGCATTTAGTGGGTCCCACGTGTGAAGAAGTTGACATGGTGACGTGGATGGTATTGAAATGTGTCAATATTTGGGTGTGTAAAGTTACAATTTATTCTCCAGCACACGAGTATTACTTGATTTTTTAAAATTATTTTTATTTTATTTCTTACCCCTCCCTTAGGAGCACCGCTAGTAACTCAAACCCAACAAAGGAGGTGAATGGTGCTTATCATCTGAGTAACACGAATGTTACTTGAATTGTGTCAATATTGGATTTTTTAACCTTCTTAAAATTTGGTTCATACTAGATGTTATCGTCATAAATAAAGATATTATTAATATTATTTTCCAAATACATCCTTACTAAAATCGGAAAATTTCATAAATATACAATTTGCTCACTTACATTGCAAAAAAATAGCCCAAAACTCACATTGCAAAATTTTAGTCCAAAAATATTTTTATACAGTGTTATATACAAAAAACAGGTACATTATGTATATAAGTGTTTGAAAGTGTATAATGCGTAGGTATATACACTAAAAAAATATAATTATACAATATTATACATAAAAATATGAACATATACACATTTATACACAATTATACAAATATTGTATAATGTGTAGGTATATACACTAAAAATATAATTGTACAATATTATACTCGAAAATACGTATTTATACACAATTATACAAATATTGTGCATTTATACCCACTTATACAATTTATACACAATTTTTACAATATTGTATAAGTGGGTATAAACATAGATCTGGACTGATTTTGAATAAGAATTGCACTTTTATACAAGACAGATACATTATGTATATAGGTGTATAATAGTGTATAAGAGGTGTGTATACCCATATACACTACTATACAATATTATACACTAATATACAAAAAACTAACTTCGTCTTCTTCCTTGCATCTCTTATGAAGTTTAACTCAAATCTAATTAAATTTACTCCAAATCACTACAAATTTAAGTTTTGAACTCTTCTTGATGTTTCCAATCAATTGAAGCACCACCTAATCCAAACAACTAATAAACTCGGAAACCCAATTTCCACCACCACCTCCTCTCTCTGTGCCTCTCTCTTCTTACTTGCATCCGACGCCATCTATGCAATTTCAAAAATAAAAAAAAACGCTTCCGATCATTAAAAAGCACAATAAATAGAGAAAGAAAAACTTCAATAATATTAATATGTGTAACCGAATCGAAAAGAACAATACCTTGAAATGGGAGATGTTAATAAGATGATCTAGGGTTTCATAATAATCAGATATATATTAGTCTTCTTTTTCTTTGATTATAATTCCAATGATGATGGTTTTGGGTGTGGGAGGAGATGTTAGAGGAAGCGGGGCAAAGAGAGAGAGAGAGTGAGAGAGCGTCGGAGAGAGGAGGAGGGAATGAATCATTTTTAAAAGATTTAAAAAGGTGGGTCAATTTTGGTAGCATTGTTATTCTAATTGTGGGTCAATTTTGGTAGCATTTTTATTCTAATTAACATACAGCGTAATTATCTCTACTAAAATTGATTTATACTCCCTCCATTCACTTTTATTTGTCCACCATACTAAAAATAAATTTTCATTGTTACTTGTCCACTTTAGCATATCAAGAGAAAGACAAAAAAAAAATGTTGTTCTACATTTAACATTAATTAATCATTTCCAATAATTTCTCAAGTCTATTGAGATTGTACATCAATTAATATGAGTATTATAGTAAAATATATACTTCATTTATTAATTCTTAAGGAGCGTGCAAACTCAAAAGTGGACAAGTAAAAATTAATGGAAGGAGTACAACTTTCTAAAACATTTTTTATGCTTGAGAAGAGATGAAGAGTAATTTAATCAAAACTTTTATAATTAATGCTACTAACCAACTCTTTTAATAGGTGTGCTAAAAAATTTATAGAGACACTTTAAACGAACTTGAAAGTATAAGTGAATTAATTGTATAGTACATTCAGTAAAATAAGCAAAAAACAATCATAAGTGAAAATGTAAAATGTTAGTGAAATTTAGCTTTAAATTATTTGGACTAATAGGAAGTCTAATCTTTACAATGACGAGCATGACTTTCCCTCCTTCATAGAGGCTTATAGCAAGCTTGTGGAATTCGACCAGCTGTGTAATCACTTTAATAATTCCCTTAGTAGGGTCATTATTAACATTGAGTTGGAACCACCCTCTAAAAGGTAGTTTTAAACTTAACACTGATGGTTCTTGCCTTGATAACTATGGGATAGGAGAATTGGGGGTGTGATTAGGAATAGCAGCGGAGATTGGATTATTAATTTTGTGAAAGGCATTCCTAGATCTACTAACAAATTAACTGAATTGTTAGCCATTTTGCAGGGCCTCAAACTAGTTTTGAAAAACAAGCTTGTACCTCTGAAAATCAATTCTGATTCTAAAGAGGTAATCTTTATGTTAAAGCACGGGCACATTGGTTATAGTGCCTTTATTTTTGAATGCTAATCAATGGTGAAAAGGCTAGAAACTCTAAGGCGTCGTTTGGTAGAAGGTATAAGCTGGGATATTCCAGCACTAATTTTTGTATCATGTTTGGTAGAAAGTATAAATTTATCCTGGGATAAATTTATACCTTGTACCAAACATGGTACAAAAATTAGTGCTGGGATATCCCAGCTTATACCTTCTTCACCCACTTATACTGGGATTATTTTATACCATCTTTTAGATGGTATAAAATAATCCCAATAGATGGGATAAATTAGTCCCGGGATTATAATCCCAGGATAATTTCGACTATCTACCAAACGACCCCTAAGGTAAAGCACAACTACCGGTAGTAGAATAAGGTCGCTGATTTCTTAACAAAGGAGAAAGGAAAAACGAAGCTTTTAGGAAATTTAAAAATTTTAGTAGTTCCTCCTTTGTTTTGTTAATGAAGTGTTCTGGACAGACATGTTAGTAACTACTTATGAACATTCTATGACTTTTTGTAATAGTCATTTTGATGGGGAAAACCCAAAACAAGACAATCTTAATTAGTAATAGTTAAATTTGTTTATATAATTAGCTATCGTTTTAACCAACAAAAGAAAAGGATCAAAAGAAGAATTTTCTTCGTGGAAGGTGGGAGAAATGAAGATAACAAGATGCCGAGACAGGTTTCTTATTTTCATTTTCTTTTATTTTACTATTTTATAGTTTTTAAAAACTTCAACTATTTGTCCATTTTTATTCAGGAAGTGATGGATTAGACCAATAGCCCAATTAAGTTGGGCTTTCTTAGAGTTGGGCTTCTTTCAAATTTGTTTCTGAACGATTGCATTGTGTAAGAGAAATGAGTTATTGGCCTAAAACATTTTCATACCGTGCACCAATGCTCGATTAACGCTGTCACTCTTTCAGCTATAATTGATTTTTTTTTTTGGTAAGTTTACCCAATTTGGGATGATTTCAAATATATAGGATTGAATTTGCAAAGAATCATGTCTGAAGTTGCAAAATTTGTGTTTGGTTGATGTGACCGAACTTCACATATGATTGAAGTGTTCAAGCATTTTCTACATGCACTTCAATCATATAAAAAAAATTTAAGTTGTCATAATTCATGTGTAAATTTAGTAATTTTAAAAAAAGATACCGTAATGACCAATGTGTTGTACTGAGAGAGACTTTTGTCTGATGTTTGGCCTAATAGTCACAAACTTCATACTTTTTTGTTTGATGTTTGGCCTAACAATCACAAATTATACACTGTACATTTTTATCTAAAGTTTGCCTAAGAGTCCCATAGTTCAGACGTTTTTGGTTAGTTTGTTTGGCAGACTCAAACTCCGGACAAACTGTCTGAAATTTGGCTTCGGCGTGGCCTTTCACTCATGTTTCATGGTACATTTAATGAGTAAAGTTTGGCTTTGACTTGGCGTTTTGCTCATGGTACCTTTATTTCATTTTACTCATGGGTATCTCAATCTAATTTATTCTTTTTAAATCCGAAATTAACCCAAAAATAAATAAAAAAATTACGGAGATTTGCAATACAACAAGCCATAAATCTCTGTTAACCAACACCAAGCAAAACTTTTGAAGCGGAAGAAGCAGAGTAAGCGGAAGAGAAGCGATTTTGTCTAATGATTTGAAGTTGGAAGTTTAGGAGCCATTTGGACATGATTTGAAATCCTGAGATGAATTCTTGATGATTTGAAGTTGAAGTTTTGCTTGGTCATGCAATTTGGATTTCTTAAGTTGTATTTTTTTCTTATAGACATAAAAACACTACAAGTTGTGAAAACCATCAAAACTTTCTCAATTCTTATACAATCTTACCAAATGAGCAAGTCATAGTTCATAACAAAATTAATACGCTGCTAGAAGGCCTTTGTAAAAAATACAACATTAACTGATCAAACTTTAGTTCAATAAAATGGTAAATTGAACATGAAATTGTAGTGTAACTACTCTTTAATATAATCCTCCCACATGGTTGGTGAGAGTAAATTTGTTATAAATATACTACCAAATTATAGATCTTTTAATATTTGACATAAATGGTTAGTAAACATGATTAGTAAATATATCTACCAATTTATGGATGTATTTTTATAAAATATAAACTTATGGGTCAACTTTTACATTTAAAAAGTTTGAAATCCCAAATCATGCCTTTTTGAATGATTTGGGATTTCATCTCATGAGATAAAATCGCATGTCCAAACGCTGATTTCATCTCATTAGATAAAATCGCATGTCCAGATGCCTACTAATTCACCTAAACTGGATACTAGTTAAGCTTTTTTTTTTTCTTCAAAATAAAACATAAATTAAATAGGGCCGACCAAATAAAGTGCCCTGTAAATTTCTTACTTGTTTAAAACATTAATTGAAGGCCACATTTATGTGACTAACTTAAAAATAAGTGTTTTTTTTTAAATAAAAAAATAAAAAATTACGGAGCAATAGGATTTAGGGTATTGATCTGCGTACCTTCCTCTGCCTTGAAGAACAGAGACAGCCTAAATGCAAATTCATTTATAAAATTAAGTTAGGATTAGGGGCGGATTCACAATACATTATACGGTTTTAGACGGATTAAGTGACTCGAGCACATGCTTTATATATGTATTAAAAAATTTATTAAATATTTAATTATGGATTCAGATATTACTGTATATTAATTTGAGGTCACTAAAAACTCATAAACTTTAAATCTTGACTTCGCCTACTAAATCTAACTAGTTTAAAACATTTGTGATCAGTACTTCGTTCTTGCTTGGCAAGTTTAATTTCTTCATATAAAATGTTTAAATTGACTTGCCGTCAACTCTCTAACAAACACAGGAATTATTAATTACCAGAAATATGATTTTTTC
The DNA here is from genome assembly GCF_019175385.1 of Lycium barbarum. Lineage (NCBI taxonomy): Eukaryota > Viridiplantae > Streptophyta > Magnoliopsida > Solanales > Solanaceae > Lycium > Lycium barbarum. The sequence goes on from NC_083344.1 coordinate 5,346,939, forward strand.
TTTCTAATTGTTTAAGTAACCTAGAGTAGACTACTTCAGTTTCTGTTCAGTTTGAAAATAGATTAAAAGAAGTAAACAAAAAGTTATTCTTTCCGTGTCATTTCACGTGTCTTTATTTTACGTCTAATAAATTATTTTATTACCACAGAAATCTTATAACATGTTTGAGATCCAAAGTCTTAATAAATATTTCTTTCTTTTTAAAACTTTTTATCTAATCCAAAAAAAAAAAAAAAAAATATATAGGAAGGAACAAGGAGAGGCAGTGGTATTTTCCAAGAAGGTGCACCTTCAAAGGGATATAGACAAAACATGAGATGTTAGGAACAAAATTAGACGACATACCATGTGAAACCAATTGCATCTTAAAATTTAGAGCAATCTTATATTGGTTTACGATTTCGGTTATAATTTTCAGTGCGATGACTTAGGACAAAGCTATATTTGTGTTATTTCGGCATAAAACGCGTTTTATTGGCACTTCTTTCGAATGTCAAATATTTGTAGATGAGTTACTTTTAAAATATTATACTGAAAGTAAGCTTGATAGAAATTTACTTGGCTTATTGATTTTGAAATTTGATTATAATAAGACTTATGTCTAATTGAAATATTAACTTTAACTTACTATTGAGGATATTTTTCTTATAAAATCATATTTATGAACTTCGAACTTTTAAAGGTTCACCCATAAATACTTGGATTGAGTTTATTTTACGCCTTACGAAGTTTTTTTGTTGTTGTTAAAGCACAAAAATAATGAGTGTAGCACAAAAATGGTTGATTTCTTTTATAAATAAGGGGAAATAGCGGTTTTAGTCCCCGAGTTATTTCCTTGTTATTATTTTGATCTCTGTGTTATTGCCCTAAGCATATTTAATCTTCAATTAAATAAAGTGTGTTATTTTAAAAGAGCTTGAAGAAGAAGGCATTTAACTGACGGTGCCCATTGAGTTGTGATGAGATTTATTATTATTGTGGTATCAAGCAATAACCTAATCAGCATTGCAGAAGCATTATCATTGAACTCATACGAAAATTTGGTTTTGATCGAAGTGTGAAGAGATTGTTTGAGCTAATATTGCTACTGGGTTCACTGGCTCCTCCAAATACTTAGGCAATATTTTTAATTGGAATTTTGAAAAACAAAAAGAAAAAAAAAACTAACGATGTTAACTTCATGTAGGTTTTAACTTTTAAGGACTAAAATAACACACTTTATTTAAGTAAAGGTTAAATGTGCTTAGGCCAATAATACAGGGACCAAAATTGGAGTATAACAATAATCCAGGTGCTAAAAGTGCTATTTTGCCTATAAATAATACTTCCTCCGTCTCAATTTATGTGAAGGTGTTTGACAGGGCATAGAGTTTAAGAAATAAAATAGATTTTTGAAACTTGTGGTCTAAAATAAACTAGATATTTGTGTGGCTATAAATCTTCTCATTAAGGCTATAATTGATAATTTAAAGTTAAATTGTTACTAAATAGAGAACATTTTTTGAGTGGATTGCCCTTCAGAGGCGTTGGTCTTTAATGTTTGTCTTTCGCTTAAAAAAGTGGCCGAAAATACCTTGACGTTCTGAGTTTGAATCCCAACTCAGTTTAAAAAAAAAAAAAATCCCGCAAGACAAGGTTTCGCGAAAGTTCTGCCTTATAAGGCAGAATTTAGTTATGTCCCAAGCAAATTATGGCAAAAGGCATAACTTCAATATAGAAACTATTCCTTAAGGCATAGTTCTGTAGGATAACTTAATTTCTACAGAATTATGCCTTAAGACATAACTTTATCCCGAATAGGCATAACTTGCTATGAAACCTTGCCTTATGATTTTTTTTTTTAAACTCTTAAGGCATAACTTTTGCCCGAATAGGTAGAATTTCATAGCAAATTCTGCTTTGCGATTTTTCTTTTTTTGGCCTCTACTGGGGTTCGAACCCGAATCTCAAGGGTATTTTCGACCACTTAAAGTGCCGAAGGGCAAACATTAAAGACTAGCAATTTGAGGGGAAAACATTAAAGACCACCCCAAAAATAGGGCATTTGTGCCAATGACCCAATAGAGAAATGTGTCATTTTTTTGGGACTGACTGAAAAAGAAAGAGCATATAAATTGGAATGGAGGGAGTATCGTTTGGCATGTTGAATAGTGTACCTAATCCTTGCCTTACAACCATCAAATATTGCGGTGATGTGGTTGAAATTCAGTCACTTTGGATCAAAAGTCTTGAGTTTGATCTTAAGTCCGTAAAAGGAGAACCTCTCGGGTAGAAAACACTTTATTTCCTTTGTATACCTACACGACAAAAATCCGGATTAATCTGTTTGCAATGTCTTTCAGATATTAAATGTCTTTAATAATTAAAGGAAAAAGGGTCAAAAATACCCCTCTAATTTGTTTTAATGGCTAGAAAAATCCTCTGTTGCGATTTTGGGTCATTTATGCCCCTGCCGATGTGAAAGTTAACAAATATACCCTTCATTTGACGGAAATTCCCAAATTGATTCAAATAACCCGATTTAAAAAAAATTAACCCACTCCCTTATTTTACCTGCCCCGACTTGCCTCGTAAAATAACGCATTCTCCTTCTCTGAGAAAATCCGGCAAAGCAACCATATCTGGCGAACCAGAATCGATGAACTACCTTGGAGAACGAGCCGGTGTTGTTGGTTTACATTGCCCGTGAAGATGGCGGGCGGCGCTGATGTGACGTGATTTTACGCCACAATCGATGCTTTTTAACTATAAGTTTTACTTGTTTTTAAGCAAGTCTATGTCATTTTACGTAGTTTTTATCATGTTTCAGGTAATACGAGGTCCCTAGAGCCTAAGTGTGGAAAACAAGCAAAACAGAGCACAAAACGTTGATCACTGGAAATAACTGGAGGTTTTGGAAAAATTCGTGGAAAAATACTCTGCGCGTTCGCGCAGGTATCCCACGCGATCGCGCACACGCGCGATATTAAGTCCACGCGTTCGAGCTGAAAGTTCACGCGATCGCGCTGAAGGAAGCGAGTGGAGATGACGTCATCCACGCGATCGCGCAGACACATGGCGCGATTGCGTTGAAGGATTTTCGGCAATTTTCGACCAGAACTTGAGATTTGACGATTTCTTCCATTCCAGTTCATATAAATAGAAAATTAGGGCAAAACATCAGATATCTTTGGCAGCTTTCACAAGTTGGAGGCTAGGGTTCTACAAATAATGTTCTCTCTTCTTTTTAATCCTTGTTGATGGAAATCTCTTGGTGACAATTAAGATTGACACTCTTGTTGTGCTTATTTATTCATTTGCATTGTTCTTAATCAAGTAAGTTTTGGTTATTTTAATTATTCTTGTTCTTGAATGTTTTCAATGGATTAGCTAACCGTTGAACTCGCCCATTTATTTTGTTTGAAACTCGGAAGAGGAAGAACGGAGTTGGGATTGAATAATTAACATGAATTTGGGGCGTTAACCCTCATCTAATGGAATTTGACCTAGGAATAGGCAATACCACTTGTAGCCATATTCGGGTGTTCTTAATGCTCGTAATTGCTTGAGGGATCTTCAATTGGGTAGTCTAGTTAATCTTCGGAAGAAATTAATTTAGAGTCATTATCCGAGGCTAAATAACATAAACTTGCTATTATTTATAATTCGTGAAATAAATTGGATCGTTACTTGAGAAGTAGTTTCCTTTATTCCACTCTTGTTGCCATTGATGAATTTTACTTGCTTTCTAGATTAGAATTTATATTTTCATATTTTATCAAAACCTTATCAAAAACCACCATTGATGCGTTCGGGCATAGCTATTGTTAGTGATAATTCCTAATCTGCTTAAATCGCCTACATATTGTTCTCTGTGGGATTCGACCCCAACCTTTTTGGGTTACTATATTTGACAACGTCCGCGTTATACCATTAAGAGGTGTAATTTGAGCGTATCAGGCGCCGTCTCCTCTGTTTTTTCAAAACTTGTAGAAATTGAATGCAGAAATTGTGAATTTTTAATGTGGTGTCTTTAGAGAAATGATATATTACAAAAGAAAAAGAGATCGTGTCATTACTCTTGTGCTCGACACTAAAGATCTGTGCCATGAGAAACTATGCCGTGTTTTGTAAATTGGTTTGTGTGTCTACCACAGTTCAGGTTGCCCTCTATGGATGGAAGAGTTGTGTTGGTTCCTTGGGCAAATATGCTGAATCATAATTGTGAGGTCGTGAATAACACTTTTGTGAAAATGTTTGTAGTTGACATGTACGACACAACTCTAAGTCTGATTCTTTCACCTATTTTAATTGTTCACGGTGGAAACATTTCTTGACTATGACTCAACAACAAAAAAACAGAGGAGCTTCACCGACAATGTAAACCAACAACACTGGCTCCTTCTCCGTGGTAGTTCATCGATTCTGTGGTTCACGGGAGACGGCTGCTTCGTCGGATTTTCACAGAGACGGAGAATGGGTTATTTTAGGAGGCAGGTCGGGGCAAGTGAGTTATTTTTTATGAAATCGGGTTATCTGAATCAATATGGAGATTTCCATCAAATGAAGGGTATATTTGTTAACTTTCATATCGGCAGGGGCATAAACGACTCAAAATTGTAACAGAGGATATTTCTAGCCATTAAAACAAAGTAGAGGAGTATTTTTGACCCTTTTCCCGTAATGAAAACTACACCTCAATCCCAAACACGTTTCAAATCAACTATACGAATCCTTAATAATCATAATTTTCCGTTAAAATTCATCCCAACCCAACATTATATAAAATATAAAAATAAAATTTAAAACGATGCTATATGTCCTCTATATTTTATTCAGATGCATGAATGTGCCAAGAAAATAAAGAATCCCTAAAAGAAAATTACACCTCACGAAATGTCCACAAAATAATACGCCAACAAGAGACTTTTGAAGAAAATCCATACAGCACAGCTAAGAGATCTTCAATTGTCGAGTGGTTATATCTCCTTTCTTGTAAAATAATAAGATGAGGAGGACTGGTGCAAATGAACTGAACTTAGTCTAAGACTAGATTAAAGCCATAAAAATATGCATTAGAGAGAAATAATTATAAATTAGTGCATTTGTGTTTTTTCTTGGGACATACATGCTGAGTTGATTCATCTTGAGGATATATATGAGTGAGACAAACAGAATCGTATAATGAAACAATAATGGGAAGTTATCAAATTCACCAAATAGGAACCCACAGTTGTAGGTTCGAAATAGCCTCACTCACCTACCAAATCTCTTCTCTAGACAACAACCGATCTCTTTGATACACTATATTACTATAATAAGTAGAAGTGGATTCACAATTTAGACGTTGTGAGTTTTAAATTGAGAGAGTACTGAATTCTGAAATACAATTTTAATTCTATTAGATTATATCTTTCATATATATATATATATATACATAAAGTTCGACTTGAAATATGGATTTTGCTGAACTCGCGAACCACTCATCGGATCCTCCACTAGTTATAAGCTCTTGTTAAGTAGAAAATTGTCGACCTTTTTCTTGTTCCAAAAGCTAAAGCCCAAAAAAGAGCTCCGTTGTTGACATAAGGAAAAGCTAACCAATAATCGATAGTTTATAAGTGTCGTAAAGTCAGGTGCATGTTTTCCGTGTCCTTAGTGATATCAAAACACCAGTATGTTACAGTAGGTTGTTCCTTGGATGGTAAGCTCCTTCCACCCCCAATCTGAAGATTGTGGGTTCAGGTCACCAAGGAAGAAAAAACAAAAAACACCTATTGCAAGGGGTTTATAAAATAAAATAATAAAAAAAACACCTGTCAAGGTTATCTTATTTATCTCTCCAGGAAAATGAATATCTCCCTAAAAGATTTTAAGCATTATGGAAGAGGATCTGGACAAGTTATGCATCTCTTCAGGGAATCAATCTACTTTTATTTGATATTTGTCTTAAATTGACTGATTGATACTCAATCTTTTTTATAAATAAATAAATTAAATAACCAGATTCACTGATCTGCAAACAATAATGTGGAAACATGCAATAAGACACCTAGTTCTTGCCTGGATCCTAATTGTCAAAAAGTTCTTTCCTGTCATTGAATCTTTTGGCCTCTTGAACCAGAACTGGGAACAAGAAATCTTGCCGCACAATGGAAAGTGGGAAACAAGAAAATTTCTTTTGAACCAGAAACGAAAACTAGCAAATTCGTATAGACAACGCATATTGCCATTAGCCTTCGTCTCAGTTTGATGAATGTCAGTAAAATATTCATTCATAGAAGCAATGAATAAGAAAGAGGTTTTCTCATTTCACAATTTGCTATTCAGGCAAAATTTAAAAGAACTACAGATAGGGATTAGGGGAAAATGGAAAGAATATCTGAAAACTATCCAATTTACATAGGTATCCCAAAACTTTTTACAAGTAAAATTTTTATCGACTACATTATCCTGGGAAGTTAGTTGAGAAAGTATTCATCCAACCATTCAACAGTTTTTAGGCATCCGGTATCCGAATCACTCTGGCCCGATTAATCTAGATTTCCGCCAGTTAGACAGTCAGCAAAATTGCTGCAGCTGAATTATCATCACACTTATATCATCAACAGAACCTCGTGAAGCAGCAAGGTCGATAAGCTTTTTAGAGGCCAACAATGGTTGTGGGTTATTGATGCCTGTACACAAAGGCCTAGCAGCATCTACTACTTCTTGATTGCTGACTTTATCCCATAAACCATCAGATGCAAGGACTAAGAACTCCAATTCAGGATTAAGTTCAAGGACTTTTGTCTCGGGTTCTGCGATAATCCATTGTTTAAGATACCGATCTCCTACACCTCTTGACACAGCAAGAGATCCCTGGATTCTCCAAACACCATTAGAACAATCTACATAGCCACCCTACATAACAATAAAGCATAATAAGATCAGCAACTATACAAACAGAGTTTAACTTCTATCACTACAAAAAAACTGAGGATTGTATGTCCCTAAATAGGACTAGCAATGGATTTTGCTGTTTAACTATAGAATTTGTCTGTCGCTAAATTCTAGCTTTTTAGTAGTGTATAACTACATAACTATCCATTGTCGGATTACTAACCTAAAAAATAAGACCTGTTACCTGTTATAACAGATCAAAATACACTGGTATGTAAAACTTTATCATGTATATAAGTTAAATCCATGCAAATAATATGAGGTACTCAATTTGGCAAAGCAAAAGCTAAGGATGAATTCATGGTCAAGTTGCTCACCGAAGTCTCAATTCTGTCCTTCTCGTCTTTTCTTGAAGGCTTGTGATCTGTGGTCAGTGCTTCAGCAATCCCACCTCTGCTAACAACAGCACGACAATCGCCAGCATTGGATACCGCTAGATTACTGTTCCTGATTAATGCCGTTACACAACACGATCCACCCCGAAAATCTTGGCTGAGAAATTCAGAATCCGTCTTTAAATAACCCATTTTAACTGACTCCGCGATATCTTCATCATTCCTCTTTACTAGTTCATCCATAATGTTCTTATTCAAGTGCTCTGCTGCAAACTCAGCAGCTTTAGCTCCTCCATGTCCATCAAATATGCCAAACATACCCTGCAATAAGTAACCCCTTTGTCAGTTTCAACCAATCACAGATAGCATAGTAAACTAGTATTCATATTAGAATATTACTCTCTTCATTGAAGCTTTGTTAATCTGAAGAACTAAAATTGGGGGAACAGTAATATAATACTCCCTCGGGTCAACTTAAGTATCCGCTTAGTCTTTAGCAAACTCCTTAAAATACTAACTCCTAGAAAAAATAGCTGTTGTGACTAAACTATCCTTAATTTAATAGTACTACTTAATTAATATAGTTTCTTGAATACATAAAAACTCACTTATCTAAATAGGGTGAATTTGGAGAAAAAAAAAATCCTTAGCTTCTTGATTACGTAAGTGGACACTTATTTATGAACCAGAGGGAGTATTATATTTGAAGAATTAACCTAAATAAGCCCACCTAACCATGTAAACTAAAAATAACTGGCAGATGTATAATATATGAATTATCCATGTATAACATGTGTATAACCGTGTACAATCAGTAAAGATCCCAATAGATTTTCTAAAGAATACACAGATGAACATTTGATAGTTTCCTTTCAACTACATTTTCTATAGTTAAAAACTCCGTTCTTAACAAAAGCAACTTGAATTTTTTTTTTAAAAAATTGATTAATACTATACAAAATTTACCTGTTTGGAATGTCCTTGTGAATTGACAAGTGCAGAGTAACGATCCTCCATTGCACCTCTCCTTCCACGCTTACAACATACATAATATCCCTCACCCTCATCCTCTACGTCATCCACCATCACCACCTGATTCACACGAAAATTCTCAAGAGTCTTTGAAACAACAACCGGAATATCCAACCTAGCCGGTCTCTTCCTCTTCAAAACCGTCGTGGAAGAAGAACTAGAACTCGGGGCAGAAGTAGAACAATGGGTAGAATTTCTAATAAGGCTAATGGGAAGAACTTTCAATTGCGAAGACGGAGAAGAAGAAGAAGAAGAAGGAGCCAAGGGTCTTTCAGAAACAACCTCTCTATCTGTACGAGGTAAGGTTAAGGCCTGCGTACACTCTACCTTCCCCAGACTTCACCTGTGAGAATACACTGGGTATGCTGTTATTGTAGTTTTTGAAGACGGAGAAGAAGAAGAAGAAGAACTGAATGAAGGAAATCTTGTTAGGGTTAAGGTTTCAGATGATTTACAAGAAGAAGAAGAAAATGAAGATGATCTTACCGGAACCCTAGGTGCCGGCGAGAATGCCGGTGAGTTTGATATAGCAACGGTACACATGTTTTTTTTTTTTGTTGGTTAAGGTTGCTTTTGTTCAAGAAGTGGTTGGAATTACGTGTTTTTGTTTGTGTGAAGAATTTGTGAAGGGGAAATGAGGGGTATTTATATATGCGAAAAGAGGGGAATTGTGACAGTGTTGGCAGTCAAAGTAGTTTGGTTGTGGGACCCAGTTTTCAGTATTCATCCCGTGTTTGAGGGGATTTTATTTCTTTTGCTTTTGACCATTCATTTCAACTATTCCTTCGTGTTTCTTTCTTCCATACTTCTCGGGTAAATCTTCGAAAATCATTCTAATCGTTTTGTTTGTAAGAAAACTAATGTTTCATAATAAGTGATAGTTTTAGTTTAAATATACTTTTTAAGACAACTACTTACTCGTAGAAAGTAGGAAGTATTTTTATTAACTTATTCTTAATTAAATGTTTTGAAAAAGAAGTAGATTATTAATGGTTTTTTTTTATTTAGGTGAAACTCCATTTATTTAAATAAGGGTAAAACTGAAAGGGAAAAATTAGTGTCTTCTTGAATTTGTGAAAAACCGATTATTTTAAAATAAAATGAAAAAGGTAAAAACACCAATTATTATAAAACATAATGATTATTTGTGTTTCCTGCCTCAAGTGAATTAATCTTCTACACGTTAATAATAACTTTTGGCTAAATACATGTCGCCTGCTTTTGATTATACACATTAGCACCAACTAGTACATACATGAGGTTTTACGACTTCTTGAGGTTAATGCGTTGTATTAGGCTAAATTCGTAAAATAAAGCTGGGCGAATGCCATGGTGACATGTGTCAATAGACGTGACTAGGATCCAAATCAACATTCGGCGCCTCTGGTAATGGTCCAATGATATCGAAGCAGTTAAAGGGCCCGGTTGCACGTTGTAACAAGATGGCACCGGTTGATAGGCAACGGTCAACCGTTACAAGCAAGCCTTCCACCTTCTACAGGGTATTAATAGGCTTTATTGCCCTCTTTATTGTACGTTATTATTGTGACATTAATGCATATTATTAGCAGAGGCATAATTCAGGGAATATGTACCCCTAGTTCCAAATATAATTATGACTTATCATTTCATTGTAAAGGACACGAAATCCAAGAGATGTACACAACATACATTCCACACTTTCATTGTTCTTTATTATTCTTTGATCCAACAAGATCTGAACCGGTAGCGTGACCGGAGCTACATCAAGGCTGAGGCTATTCTTAGCTATTTACTTTAATTATATTTCGTTTACATCGATTTAGTCATCAATTAAATTGCTTTTACTGGTCACTTTGGTCCACGTGTCCTTGATCACGTACACAAATTCAACTGAACAGACTTCCGGGTAAACATGCGTAAGGTGAGATATTTTCAAAATCTTGAATTAAAAAAGTACCCAATAGGAACACTTTATCATATGTTGAAGTGCTTAATTGAAACATATCAGAGTTCGTGTGTCTAAATGAAATTTACTTGCAAGTTTAAGGAATTATTGATATATTCTTGTTAATTATTAGATTTCATCTCTTATAAAAATTACTATAAATTTTGTGCACACATATAATGTAGATTAATAAGTCAGGCGAAGAAGAAAAGTATAACACATAAAAGAAAGCGGAGCAGAGAGAGTGATGTATTGATTACCAGCTATAGTTTCCTCTTGTTTTGTCTTCATGAGAAATGAAGAGAGTTGAGTAAGGTAAGAAATGAAATTATTTCCAGCATTTATTATTGCCAAACAACTCTTGAGAACATTTGTGAATTGTTTGATGTTAGTTGCTGAATTATTACTTTGTTTTTCTCCAAGGCCAGTATATACCGACCCTTATTATTATTTGTTTAATAGTAATAGTATCATGGATTATTTTAATTAAAAATGTGCTGGAATGCATTATGTTAATTTTTCTTTTGCTCACACCAAGAGCGTTATTCTGGTGAAAAATGTTTCTATTATGACTTCAACTTAAAAAATTTCAGCATTAAAACTGAATAATATTTCTGCAAATTAACAGAAAAATCTTTTAACATCTATTTTTTCAACTCAATAAGAAAGAGTACCACTAATGGATTTTGAGCAAATACTTCGTAAGAGGAGTTGGCTTAAGCAATTAAAAATTTATTAGCACCAAATGTTTACGTAAAATCAATGAATGTAAGATATGTACATTAATTACTTAATCTTGGCGAAGTGCTAGTATATATTTTCACTTTAATTCTCATCTATTAAAGTTAAATTTTTTAATTTGATGTAAATATTGTTATGGATAAGTATTTACCTCTTATAGATCCCTATATTAAAGTTAAATTATTTAATTTGATGTAAATATCATTATGGACAAGTATTTACCCCTTGGAGATCCCTAAATTAATATAGTTAAAGATTCAATGTAAAATTTGAAACTTTTATGACCCTAATTTTAGTTCAAAATAAGATAAACATAACTCAAGAGAAAGGCATAAAAAGCAAAAGGGTAGTGTTGAATGGAAGAGAAATGACAGCCAACTTTATTTGTTAAAAAAGGGTGTAATTGATAATGAAACGAATTTTTACATAATTAAAAGTCAATTAGCAGTAGCTGTAAAGAAGAGGAAATCAATTTATTTCAACTAACTAAAATGCAAGGGTAAATTACAAATGTATATGAATTTAAATTCACTTATAAAAAGGAAAAGAAAAAGGGTCAAAAATCTAAAGTACGGCTTAGAGTGGAATTCAAGTTTGTAAGTCAAAGACGCTAATACAAAGGTCGGCCGTGTTTTGACCTTAGTATGCAGAGACCACAGCCTGCAGACACGTGGCACATTTCTTAAGATGCAATCAAGTAAATAAGAGTCCGGAATCAAAATAACCTCAGAATTTTTTTTTGAACTAAACTACCCCAACTAAAAAAAAAAAAAATTACAAAACTGCCTTTAGCGCACTAAATTACTGCCCTAAAGGGGTCCCCTTTTTTTTTGGCCCTTTTGGTTAACCCACTTTCATTACATTTTTTAACGTACTTTGACCATAGATTAATCATGCTTCGGAACCCCGAAACTTCAATATTTTATATAGAACTCTATTTATTTTTGTGCGATTAATAAGGTAGGCTCAATACATCAAGGATAAGAAAATCTTCGGATAACCGTTTTAGTGGTTGAAAAGTGCTCGAACGCCATTTTTGTTTGAAGGCTTGGTGTCATTAGCTTTAAGTTCTTTACGAATACTTAAATTTAAATTTAATAATAAACCAGAAGTAGTAAAAATACAATCATAAAAAAAAAAAAAAAAAACTTAAAATACATTCATCAATTCATGCCCTTGAATTGATGAAAAACTAAACATACTAATATTCTTCAAAATAACAACATCATCATAAATTAAACTTAAAACTAAAATCACAACATTCTTAATCATCATCAGAATACAAGTCCTCAATACCGTCCTCAGAAAAATATTGGCGGTTTCTTAAGACACATTTTTTTTCAGTAGATGTTAGTTCTCTACCAGTTGATGATGCTTGTTCTTCGGCCAACTTTAGCATGTAAAATCTACATCGTCTTGCCAGCATTCTGTTGTTTCTGGACGTACTTGAGGCATGGTTATACCTTGTTGGGATTAGAGCGTTGAGATTTTCCAAGTCACGAACAAGATGTTTTGATTCGGCAAGTCGATGTGACCATTCTCTGCGTAAACCGCAATAATATTCTCGCAGATCTAAATATTTCACACTGCAGAAATCATCATTACGCTCTATAAGAAGGTGGGGATTTAGCTCATCTAGTTTGAAATCATTGGTATCGCTCAAAAAACTGCTTTGATTTGAACTCTCATCATCACTGCTATTTGGTTCTTTTGGAAGGAGTAAAGACCAAGCTGAGTTTCTACTACTCGACATTGAATACGTTGTAGTCTAATAACAAAAGAAAGTGCTACTTATATAATTGCAAACCCCCATGTACTCGTAGTTGGGGGGGGGGGGGGGGGGAGTGGTCTTTATGACCCTACCTACTTACTTTATATATAAAAAATATTAATCTTCATCAGACATCTCATAGTCTGAATCCCACTTGGATCTAAATCTTGTGCTACCATGTACACCATATTCTACCCTAAGGTAACGTATTTGCATCCGATTGTTCTCTTTGCGAAAACGGTTAAGAGCAAAATTATACTCTTGTGGAGTTCCATGAGGCATTGACATAGCACATTTTTTTGGGCGTTTAAGCCCTACTGACGCTAACTTTTGCTCCAGTGCTACAGCCTCCCTAACACGCCAATCCCACTCCTCTTTCATTTTATTATTGTATTCTCGATTAAATCTGTTGTTAGGGTTGTTTGAGTATTCAAAATCTTCACCCAATTCCCATGTCCTACCCATTGCGTCGAATATGTTTTCTGGAGTGAACGATATAACACGACTAATATCTCTAAATTGATCAAAAAATGACATAGTAACTCAATTTGGTGTGGAATTTTGTGTGGTTGGTAACTATTCGTCAAATTACGTTATATAACACTTAAAGTTTGATTCGAATTATGACGTTTTTCTGTATGACAGTTGAGGTGACAACGTATTGCAGCGGTATAGCGCAGTAAAATACTGCGTTATGACAGTATAACGCACTAATTTATTGCGTTTTACGTATATAACACAGTCATTTAATCCGTTATGTCAGAATAACGCAGTATTTTACTGTGCTATTCTGCCACGGACTGACATAGCGCGGTTAATTCATGCGTTATGCAACACTCCGTATTTAATTTGATTTGACGTAACACTACAAGACACACTAATTGCATGCATGCGTTGATTCAATATTCAAACTTCAAATCTTATTAATACAGAGTTCGAATGAGAGAAAAAAAATCTAAGTTTCATCCAGTTTTTACATTTTGTATTCCTCCTAAATTAGTCAAAAAATGGAAGATGTTCCAAAAATTAGAGTTTCTTTATTCTGGGACGGACAAATTATATTCGAGGAAAATAATTTGCGCTATGATTCTCTCCCAAAATACCATGTTAAGTTTCCACTTGACTTAAAATTCTCAAAATTACTCCAAGCTTTGTATAATAGACTACAAGTTAGTAGGAGTGATTTTGATTTAAATATAATTGGAAAATATCTAATGTCATTTACGCCGCAAGGTGTAACTAGTTATGGACAGCGGTACATTCAAGACGATGGTTCTTTGATTGATTATTTGAAGGCGCCTTATGATTATAGGGAATGCATAACTTTAAACGTCCTTGAAATGTACATAGAGAAGGTCCCCATTAATCGACTCGAATTCATGGCTAGGGCTCCTCGGGGAGCCCGAAATAGACCTCGTCGGGAAGCCCCGTCTAGAATTCAGGCCGAAGTCAGTCAAACGGAACCTATTTATGAACACAATTACCCTGACATGAGTACTTATGAAGGCATTTTGACTAACCAAATGCCTCTGGATAGTTTAAATCAGCAATTTGATTGGCAGTGGTAAATATTCATTTTTTACAATATTATTATTATTATTATTATTATTATTATTATTATTATTATTATTATTATTATTATTATTATTATTATGTGTAGTGGCACTTGAATGCTACTAATGATGTCGATTATATTATTTAGGGGTTATACACCTAATATGGATCATATCGGACGGTCTCCTCAATCGGGATGGATGAATCAGCTCCTCAGCCTATCCAACTACTCAAAACGATGGTCCTTTCTCAAGTTTCGGTGCAGTTGATTACTATCGGTACGTTAATTTTTTTAACATCAATAGTATTATTTGACGTGTAGTAGTTAAAATACTCTAATTTCTTATGTAGGAAGAATATGGCGGTTGCACCAAATTATAGGCAAAGACCTGCTATGAATGGTCCGGATTATCCGAATTATATAGTGACATCATCCAGCGATAGTGAGGAAATACCTAATGCGGAGGAAAGTGACAATGAGCAAAGTGACGATAAGGTTGAGGTTAGAACTAATCCTCAATATCAAGTAGAACTGTTGCAAGACATGATGAACAGTCCGGCACACCAGGAGGAACTGAATTCACAACAACCATTTAAACAGCAAGAGTCGACTCGGGTTCAGCCGCAAAGCCAGTTTCAACAGCAAGAGTCGACCCCGATTCAGTGGCATTCCAATGAGATCCCCTATCTTGATCATCTTCAAGATCGCCCAGATGCCTTTGTCTTTACTAGGGATGATGATCATATTCGGCGAAGTTTGTGGAAAGAGCCAGTGGATCTTTTAAAACAAAAGGCTCATATTGAAAAAGACATGATTTTTAGCTCGAAAAAATCATTGCAAAGGGCTGTTAAGATTTATTGCATCCAGGGGATGAGGGAGTTTAAAGTTGACGATTCCACACGAAACTTTGGCGATTGGTCTGCAAGCGAAAATATCAAGGCTGCGAATGGATGCTCCGTGGTAAGGAAACTGCTGAAAAGATGTGGACTATTTCAAAGTTCTACATAAAGCACACTTGTGATATGGGTGACCTCCCAGATGATCACAATCTAGATACTAATATGATTGCTCGTGTATTAGTTGGCGACATTGGAAAAAACGCAAGGTATCCCCTTCGCGTAAGTTTATTTTATTTTTGGTGTTAATATAATGTTCCTCGTTGCTATATGCTGATATTTCAACTTTTTCAGTTTCCCTATTAAAGATTGTATTACAGCCGTCCTGAAAGTATATAGCAAAACTGTTAGTAGGAGGAAGGCGTATCTTGGGCGTAAGCGTGCACATGAGATAGTCTACGGCAATTGGGAGGGCTCTTTTAAGAAGTTTCCGAGATGCATGGCGGCTCTACAACACTTCAATCATGGTACTGTTGTTGAATGGAAGCTCAAATCGAAGCCTGGTGTGCCCGGTAATATTTTTGAGTTTGTGTTTTGGGCATTCAAACCATCCATTGATGGTTTTGCTCCTTGTCGGCCTGTAATATCAATAGATAGAACACATATATACGGGGTGTACAACATAAAGCTGTTAATTGCAGTTGGAATGGATGCAAATGGAGCTATATGCCCTCTAGCTTTTGCAATTGCAGCTAATGAGAGCATTAGTACGTGGGGTATGTTTTTGGACTACTTAAGGCAACACGTTATTAAGGATTGCATGGGAATATGTGTGATCTCTGATAGAAATGCTGGCATATTGCACAATATGTTCAATTTGCAGGGGTGGCAGCCACCCTTTGCCTACCATCGTTATTGTTTAAGGCATTTGAAGGCAAACTTCCAAAAGGCATATCGAATCCCAACACTTTGCAATTGGATGTGGGCGGCTGCAACAGAGTATCAGGAGAAGAAGTTTAACCTGCAGATGGTCATTATTATGCGGGGGAATGAGGAAGCCTTCCACTGGTTGAATGCAATTGATAAAGACAAATGGACATTACACCAGGATGAAGGTAGGCGATGGGGTGTGCTGACAACAAACAGCTCTGAGTCATTTAATAGCTTGTTGAAATCTGCACGGGGACTACCTGTCACCGCAATGGTGAGAATGACTTTTAAGCAGGTTGTGGAGCTGTTCGTCAATAGATCAAAAGAGGCCAAAGCACATGCATCAGCAGGTCTAAGGTGGATGCCAAAACCGTCACAATTGTTCGAGTACCACAAATATAAGGCTCAACAACATGACCGGATGTAGTACAACTCTGTAGAGCGCATATTTGAACTCACAACAAGTGTGCACCAAGGTAAATGAGGTAACGTCCATACAATTTGTGAGATTCCAAGAACGTGCACATGCGGCAAGTGGCAATCATATTACATGTCATGTTCTCATGCCTTCAAGTGTTTTATCGCAATGGGAAAGAACGCCTCCACTTACATGGCTGAGGAATATACAATTGAAAATTATGTAAGAATGTATGCTGGAAGGTTCTACCCACTTGGTAGTAAGAGTTATTGGCCACCGGATCCATTTTTAATGGTTGCAAATAAAGCATTTATCCGTAAATTCAGAAAGAAAGCATACTCCCATATTCATAATGAAATGAATGTTCCACCGGGAAGATACACTCAAAAATGCTCATTTTGCAATTATGTTGGTCATGATAAGCGCAAGTGTCCCTTACAACATGGTGGTCAAACTACATCTCGCGGTGGAAGTACCTCTCGTGGTAGAGGAAACTTTCGTGGTGGTAGATCTTGCGGTGGTGGCACATCTAGTGGTGGTGGCACATATCGCGGTGGTGGTGGAAGATCAACTCAAGGGCATTAATTGATGAATGTTTTTAAGTTTTTTTCTTTCTTTGATGATTGTATTTTAAAAAGTTTGGGTTTCTTATTAATGAACAAGTTTAATTATTTTCATATTGTTATGAATGATGCAATTTAATTATTTTGAGATTTGTATGAATGCTACAATTTTGAATAAAAAATAGTAAACTTAAATCTAAATTTAAGTATTCGTAAAGAACTTAAAGCTAATGACACCAAGCCTTCAAACAAAAATGACGTTCGTGCACTTTTCAACCACTAAAACGGTCATCCGAAGATTTTCTTATCCTTGATGTATTGAGCCTACCTTATTAATCACACAAAAATAAGTAGGGTTCTATATAAAATATTGAAGTTTTGGGGTTCCGAAGCATGATTAATCTATGGTCTAATTACGTTAAAAAGTGTAATGAAAGAGGGGTTAACCAAAAGGGCCTAAAGAAAAAGGGACCGCTTTAGCGCAGTAATTATTGGGCTAAAACAATTAACGGTGCCGTCCCCGTTTTTGTTGGGATAGTTTGGTTCAAAAACTTTTTTCTGAGGTTATTTTGGTTCCGAACTCCAGTAAATAATCAATTTCAAAGATATTTAATTTAGAGATTTTTACACCTTATGCCCATTCAGGTATTAACTTAACCAATATATTTCATATGGTATACAATTTGTATATTTCATATGGTATACAATTTGTTGTTGTGTTTGAACCTGTTGGAATTACTTAGTCCATTTTAGTATTACTTAGTCTATTTCAGTAGTACTTCATTGTAATGGGCTCGACCCGGTTATTTATTTCCACCTTGTATTATTTTAAATGAATTGGACCCGGGTCATATATATATATAGGACTTGGGCTTATTATTTGAGACTGAATAATTCATTTCAGTAAACCATACATAATAAAAATTATCTCTCTTCCTTCTATTCTCTCTGTCAATGTTCTTAACCGACTCAAATTTGTTTCTTCATTTTGTCGCATATTTTGAATGTTAACATGGTATCAGAGCGTAGATCCTGATAGATCTCATTGTCATCTTTGTAGCGATGTTACCCTCGTCAGTTTGTGTTGATGTTTTGAGTTTTTTCGATTTTTCCAATCAAATTCTAGGGTTTCGAGTGAATGCGTGAACGAAGTTTCGTGTTATGAAGACCGTTCTCTTTCCGGTAGCGAAAGAGGCTGGTATTTTGTATCTCCTTCTATTTTTTGTTTCATTTTTGCAAATTGATAGGATTTTTCTGGCGACTCAGCTAGGGTTTGGCGATATATATAGATTTTAGATCATTTTTTGGGAAAATCTAGACTTGTTTACCTGTTTGCTTTGAAATTTATAGTTTTGCTTGTTGTATAAGAGCATGACCACTGGTAATGATGTATCGAATTCGTTGTAACCTACTGCTTCTGACTCTCCGTCGAATCAACCTCAGCCTGTACTTTCTCGAACTGAATTTCATAAGGATGACTATACACATCCCTGCCATCCTCTGTATGTACACCCGTCTGATATTTTAGGAGGATATCTGGTTATTGTTCCATTTGATAGAACCAAATATGGTAGTTGGAGGCGTACTCATGGGTGGAGCCACCTTCGGCGAAGGGTGGTCAGGTGCACTGATGTGGCGTGATTTTACGCCACAATCGATGCTTTTTAACTATAAGTTTTACTTGTTTTTAAGCAAGTCTATGTAATTTTACGTAGTTTTTGTCATGTTTCAGGTAATACGAGGTCCCTAGAGCCTATGTGTGGAAAACAAACGAAACAGAGCACAAAACGTTGATCACTGGAAATAACTGGAGGTTCTGGAAATTGTTGGCGAAATATTGCTCTGCGCGTTCGCGCAGTAATCTCACGCGTTCGCGGTCACGCGCGCCAGTTAGTCTGTGCGATCGCGCTACTTCTTCACGCGTTCGCGCTAAATAAATGAAGTAATTCCACGCGATCGCGCAGTGACGTGGCGCGATCGCACTGAAGGTTTTTCGGCAATTTTCGACCAAAACTTGGGATTTGACGACTTCTGTCATTCCAGTTCATATAAATAGAAAATTAGGGCAAAACATCTTATCTTTGGCAGCCTGGAGGCTAGGGTTCCTACAAAAATGTTCTCTTTTCTTTTTAATCCTTGTTGATGGAAATCTCTTGGTGACAATTAAGATTGATACTCTTGTTGTGCTTATTTATTCATTTGCATTGTTCTTAATCAAGTAAGTTTTTGCTATTTTAATTATTCTTGTTCATGAATGTTTTCAATGGAATAGCTAACCTTTGAACTCGCCCATTTACTTTGTTTGAAACTCGGAAGAGGAAGAACGGGGTTGGGATAGAATAATTAACATAAATTTGGGGCGTTAACCCTCATCTAATGGAAGTTGACCTAGGAATAGGCAATACCACTTGTAGCCATATTCGGGTGTTCTTAATGCTCCTAATTGCTTGAGGGATCTTCAATTGGGTAGTCTAGTTAATCTTCGGAAGAAGTTAATTTAGAGTCATTATCCGAGGCTAAATAACATAAACTTGCTATTATTTATAATTCGTGAAATAGATTGGATCGTTACTTGAGAAGTAGTTTCCTTTATTCCATTCTTGTTGTCATTGATCAATTTACTTGCTTTCTAGATTAGAATTTATATTTCCATATTTTATCAAAACCTTATCAAAAACCACCATTGATGCGTTCGGACATAGCTATTGTTAGTGATAATTCCTAATCTGCTTAAATCGCCTACATATTGTTCTCTGTGGGATTCGACCCCAACCTTGTTGGGTTACTATATTTGACAACGTCCGCGTTATACCATTAATAGGTGTAATTTGAGCGTATCAAATTTTGGCGCCGTTGCCGGGGAACAATTGGTGTATTTTGGCTAATCTAGGAAATAAGCTAACTTGCTTTGAACCGAACCCGTAAATATTTGTGTAGTTGTTTTCTGTGTTTTATTTTTATTTAAAAAAAAAATAAAAAAATGGCATCTTTCCATGAAAACTTGTTTAGTAATGACTTTTATTGTGAGCATGGCCAAATTGGTGAGTTCAAACTCATGATGGAGTGTCTACTAGGTGAGGGTAATGAAAATAAAAAATCCTTTGAAGAGTACTTGGAAACTAGTCTCCAACTTGGTTTGATGAAAGAAGAAGAAAATCCTCCACGGGCAAATCATTATGAACTACCCAATGCTCAAGATAAAAGGGTAAATCATGAAGATGAGTTTATTGGGAATGCCAAAGAAAAAAATGAATGGGAGTCAACCATTGTTCTGAACAATATGGTTGGTGTTGACCCCAATCCGGGGGAAAAAGAGGATGTCATAGTTCAAAAAGTTCAAGAGCCTTATATTCTGCAATTTGAAAATTCAACAAGGCAAAATGACATTCCTCACTTGAAAGCCAAGAAGTGTAGAATGAACAATATTTTACTTGGCGTGATCAGATATTTACCACCCCCCGCTGCTCGTGGTCACAAACTTGATTCCAAGTTAGGTGCCCAATTCATAAGCTCCAAATGGCGAGAAAAGCGGTAAAGTTGGTAACCGTCGTGCCGCGACGTTAACTTAAGCGCTTGGTGGGAGGCAACCCTTCGTTTTTAAAATTTTAAATCATTTTTGAAATTTGATTTTTTTTTAGAATTGTTTAGTTTATGATTTGTGACTAATCTGCAAAAATTCAAAATTTTTGGAATTGTTTTGAGCAGGTTGGGTTTGCAGAACAGCCACAAATCAGTAGCTGCTGGTTTCTGTGCTTATTTTCTGAATATGGAAAAATAAGGGCTGATTTAACTCTGCGCGATCGCGCAACGAACCGACGCGATCGCGTTCAAAAAAAAAAAATTAACACTGCGCGAACGCGCGGTAAGTCCACGCGAACGCGCAGATGCGCGTTTCCAGTTATCAAAACAGAGTAAAAGAGGGCAAAACTGCAAAACTCCCATTTCCTTCACTTTTTCTCAAAAATTTTCTCACTTTTTTCTCAAATTCAACTTCAAATTTTAAGAAAAAATCTTCAACTTGCAACTACAAGGTATGTGATTCTTTCATTGTCTTGTTCCTAGGGTTGTTTTTATCATCTTTCCATGTTAGAAATTGTAAAAGAAAAATTTTCTTCCACTTGTTTAAGCATGAAAATGTGATGAAATTGTTGAATTTCTTGTCAAGAAAATTGTTGTTTGTTGTGAGTGATGTGAGTTGAGAGTGGGGTGTTGATATGAAAAGAAAAAATGGGGCAAAATACGTGCTAAGAATCATTGAATTAAAGCCCCAAAAATGATGCCCATAACCTGTTTGTGAAAATGTTTCTGAGAATCTGAAATGACTCAACGTGATCGCGCTGATAATAGACGCGATCGCGCTGAATAATGGCTCAAACATTGCGCAAACGCGTCATGTTGAACCGCGATCGCGGTGAAGGAAATCAGTAAAATGGCGCGATCGCGTCACAGTATTGCGCGATCGCGCTGAAGGAAATATGACAGTCCACAAACAGAAAGCTCGTACAGAGCTGCCCAAAACTTTGGCAACTAATTGCTTTGGCCTAATTACCTCATTATACATCATTGTAGGTGTTCATATGCATTGTGTTTGTTTTGCAGGTACTTAATCTTAAAAAAAATGGCTTCATCATCCAATGCTGCCCAAGTGCCCTTGATTGAATACTATGACACCACCACCTTCCAGTCAGCAAAATGTTCGAAGCTATATGATAGACTGCTGGGAAAGAGCTTCATTGAAGAGAGGGGCTTTGTAACAGAAAATTTGGAAGAAAAGATGCCCGAGTTCTATGGAAGGTTGGTAACAAGCGGCTGGATACGCTTTGCAGATAAACCAATCAGGGCAAATCATACCCTTGTGCGGGAATTCTACGCAAATGCTGCAGAGGCAGACATTACACATAGGGCAATTGTCAAAGTCAGAGGTGTGGATGTCCTGTGTAATGCCTCTAGAATCAATGCCTATTACAATCTGCAGGATGGTGACAACAGCGAGATGGCACAGATGTACGAACAACTGCGGCAACAATGGTTTATGACCTACCTTCACGGTGGGGAGCAACCAAAGTGGCTAAACACAATGCAGAAAAGGATTGACTCTGCAGAGTTCACTGCTGAAGCCAAAACTTGGCTTGATATTGTCACATCCAGGGTGCTGCCTTCAAAACACGATTCAGAGGTGCCCCTTGAGAGGGCTAAAGTAATTTGTGCTGTGATGGAAGGGTTGCCTGTTGACGTGGGGAGGCTCATTATGCAGGAAATCCGGGAGGTGGTGCTTGAACGGTCTAAGAGCTTATTTTTCCCATCATTGATCACTTACTTGTGCTCCACTGATGGAGTGCCCACAAGACCAGGCGACAAAGAAAAAGGGCCTGGTGGACCGATTTATCCGTTGAAAAAGAGAGGGCTCGGTAATGTACAGAAGAAAAAGAAGATTGAGATAGCAGCCTCATCATTTGAGCAGTTCACATCTACTGCATCAGATTCTATTGGTAGGGCATCTGCTCCTCCCATGGCTATACCAATCTTGCCACCACTGCAAGAAGCCGCCAGGCCTTTCCAATATATCTCCACCCAGGTCCATGGGGTGGACAATCGGATTCAGCAGCTAGTGGCTAGTCTCCCTGCGAGCCCACATGGAGAAGGCACATCTACAGCTCCCTCTGTTCCTATTGGTCCGACATTAGCAGGTGTGGTGGAGGACATGAAGCATATCAAAGAAAAACAGGGAAAGATAGAGAGGAGGCAGAAAAAGGCAAGAGAGCACGCAAAGAAGCAAAGCAAATTTCTGAACAAAATGATGAGCACAGCATGAAGAGGAGGAAAATGAGGACGATTTTGTCCTGCCAGAGCCCAGTAGCTCCAGTTCAGAGGGTGAGCAGAGATGACCATAGCACGCAGTACTAGGAGGTATGAAAAAAAAAGTTTTTCTGTGTTGATGTACTGCAGTGAGGACACTGCAAGTTTTTTAGTTAGGGGTAGGAACCTCCTCGGCTTTTCTTTGCCAGAGTTCTTTTCCTGAGGGGGGTTTTTATTTTGTTGAAACTGGCATGTTTAGGATGTTACTTAGGTTGAATAGAGTAAATTTGTTTTATTTGGTACTACTTGGTAACTAATGGCATGTATTGTGTTTTGTTGAAATTTTTAGACCCCTCGAAATTTTGAAAAATGCATACTTAGAACAGTTATTGTCTGACATGATTGATTCTTTATATGACATTGTGATTATTGGGGTGTTGTGTGTGATGAATTACTACTTAGGAGGTCACAAGTGTAAAAATTATTGTCCTTATGCCGATGTGTGTGTGAGTTGTTAGTTTAATTCTGTTTACGCATGTATAATCTAGAATTTGCCTGGTAGGTCGTGTTTGAAATGCGAAAGTTAGTTTGGTTGTGAAATGATCTTAGGCTTTCTTTGTGTAAATAAGTCACTGTGCCTAAATAAGCCTCTCCAAAAGCTGAAAATACCCCTAGTTTTCCCTTTTGAACCTTTTTGACCTTTTTCTTGGCTAGCCAATTATGAAACCTTACCCTTTGTGAAATTAATCCATCTTCACACCCGTTCCCTCGTTGATGCTACTAGTTAGATGAGGCAAAATGTCTAAGTTGGGGGTGAATAAATGTGGAGTACATGTTAAAAACATAAATTGGGGGTGGTGGAGTTTGCTAGTGAAGATTCAATGTGGTAGTTGCGTATATATATATATATATATATATATATATATATATATATATATATATATATATATATATATATAAAAATCAGAAAATTGTAACGCAAAAAGAATTGTAAGTTGGTTAGAAGTAAAACCACATCGAGGTCGAAAACTGAAAGAAAATAAAGGGGTGGAAAGAAAAGAGGCGAATTAAGGTGACAAGATGTTGTAGTGTTCAAGGAGGGTGAGTCACTAATATCCAAAAAGTATCCGACCCGTCCCTAAACCTACATTACAAACCGAAACAAGTCCTAATGAGATCACAACCGAACGATCCTAGGATGAGAACATACAAAATAAGGGCAAGCCTATGGTATTTGCATGTGTAAATATGAATTTTCTTTGTGAGTGTGAGTGTTTTTCTCTTCTCTTTCGTTTTTGTCCCATTCTTGTCGTATATATGTGTGTTGGGACATTCTTTGGTCTATGTGAGGGCATAAGGATGAAAATTGAACAAAATAAAGTGACCGCCTAAAGTAGCGTTTGTGTACACCATAATATGTTCGATAATATGATGTCATTCATTGAAGCTTCATGGTTAGTCGTAATGTTCTTGAGTTGTGTATATTGCTTTAAAACAGCAATTGGGGTGGTCCTTGGAAGGAAAACATGCATGCCGGTAGTTCAGAGTCAAAACCAATGTAGACATTGTTATTCTATAATATCTAGGTATTAGATTGAGTCGTGGTTTAGTATGGCTTGCTTGAGGACAAGCAAATACTTTAAGTTGGGGGTGTTGATGTGGCGTGATTTTACGCCACAATCGATGCTTTTTAACTATAAGTTTTACTTGTTTTTAAGCAAGTCTATGTCATTTTACGTAGTTTTTGTCATGTTTCAGGTAATACGGGTCCCTAGAGCCTATGTGTGGAAAACAAACGAAACAGAGCACAAAACGTTGATCACTGGAAATAACTGGAGATTCTAGAAATTATTGGCGAAATATTGCTCTGCGCGTTCGCGCAGTAATCTCACGCGTTCGCGGTCACGCGCGCCAGTTAGTCTGTGCGATCGCGCTACTTCTTCACGCGTTCGCGCTAAATAAATGAAGTAATTCCACGCGATCGCGCAGTGACGTGGCGCGATCGCACTGAAGGTTTTTCGGAAATTTTCGACCAGAACTTGGGATTTGACGACTTCTGCCATTCCAGTTCATATAAATAGAAAATTAGGGCAAAACATCTTATCTTTGGCAGCCTGGAGGCTAGGGTTCCTACAAAAATGTTCTCTTTTCTTTTTAATCCTTGTTGATGGAAATCTCTTGGTGACAATTAAGATTGATACTCTTGTTGTGCTTATTTATTCATTTGCATTGTTCTTAATCAAGTAAGTTTTTGCTATTTTAATTATTCTTGTTCATGAATGTTTTCAATGGAATAGCTAACCTTTGAACTCGCCCATTTACTTTGTTTGAAACTCGGAAGAGGAAGAACGGGGTTGGGATAGAATAATTAACATAAATTTGGGGCGTTAACCCTCATCTAATGGAAGTTGACCTAGGAATAGGCAATACCACTTGTAGCCATATTCGGGTGTTCTTAATGCTCCTAATTGCTTGAGGGATCTTCAATTGGGTAGTCTAGTTAATCTTCGGAAGAAGTTAATTTAGAGTCATTATCCGAGGCTAAATAACATAAACTTGCTATTATTTATAATTCGTGAAATAGATTGGATCGTTACTTGAGAAGTAGTTTCCTTTATTCCATTCTTGTTGTCATTGATCAATTTACTTGCTTTCTAGATTAGAATTTATATTTCCATATTTTATCAAAACCTTATCAAAAACCACCATTGATGCGTTCGGACATAGCTATTGTTAGTGATAATTCCTAATCTGCTTAAATCGCTTACATATTATTCTCTGTGGGATTCGACCCCAACCTTGTTGGGTTACTTTATTTGACAACGTCCGCGTTATACCATTAATAGGTGTAATTTGAGCGTATCATGCACACCCTTCGTCTGAAAATTATGCGGTGTACATAGGTTAACTGTTAGCTACAATGAATATATATTCAATTTTGCACACCCTTAACACAAGTAAGAAGAAAATTTGCACACCCTTCATCAAATTCCTGGCTCCGCCACTGGGCGTACTATACTCGTCACCCTATCAGTCCGTAACAAATTGGATTTCATCAATGGAACATCTGAGAGGCCTTTTACAGATTCACCTTTAGCTAGGCAATGGCAGAGATATAATGACTTAGTACTTTCCTGGCTCATTCACTCTCTATCAAAAGAAATTACGCGTAGTGTGGAGTATTTCGAATTAGCTAGTGAAATCTTGAACGAATTAGAACAGAGATATGGTAAGGCTGATGGTGCTAGGATCTTCGAATTAAAGAAACAGTTACCCCACATATCTCAGGGTTCTCTTGACATTGCTTTCTATTTCAACAAAATCAAGCAACTCTGGGTTGAGATTGCTTCCATATCTGTTAAGAAAGCTAGGGTCTGTAGTTGTGGGGCAAGAAGCCTATATCAGGAGGATGAGGATGAGCAAAGGCTCTATCAGTTTCTCATGGGGCTTAATGACACCTATGTTCAAGTAAGGAGTCATATCCTCATGATGAAGCCGACTCCTTCTATTAGCACTACTTATGGTATGCTCCTTAATGATGAGAAGCAGAGACAAGTCTAGTTGTTCTCAATTCTCACCTGGTTCCACTTCCTTCAATGCTGGTGTTGTTAGACAATTTTACCCCTCTAAGGTTACCTTTGATGCTTCATTATCCAAATCTTCACTTGTCTGCAAATATTGTAAGAGACCAGGTCACAGCATTGACAAATGTTATAGGCTTCATGGCTTTCTTTCTGGGTTTAAATTCACCAAAAATGTCGGTCCTAAGAATGTTGTTGCCACGGTTGAGCTTGAATCAACTGAATCCTCTAATTCTTCTGGTCAAATTGCCTCTCCTGGGGTTGTTGATGGATCTTCAGGAACTTTTGGGTTGACACATGATCAACATTCTCAGTTAATGATGCTCTTCCAACAGACACATATATCTACTGGAGCATCCAACCCCGCTTGCCTTGTGGCTTCTACTAATTTTGCTGGTAAGATCTTAGCTGATAGTGTGTTGCTCCAGTCTTATATGCTCTCTCAAGTAGATAGTTTTATATGGATCATAGATTCTGGCGCTTCTGATCACATGACCTCTCATAAAGATTTGCTTTTCAATCTTCAAGTCTTACCCTTTCCTGTACTTGTATCTCTTCCAAATGGATATAAAGTTAAGGTTACTAATAAATGATCCTTGACTTTATTTCCTCACTTAACTCTGCACAATGTTCTGTACATTCCTTCCTTTCATTATAATTTGATCTCTATTCATAAGTTAGTTGATCAGTTGGATGCCATTATTTACTTTACCAGAACCTTACGTGTTCTACAGGCCCTTCTTAGAAGATGCCTCTGGTTGTTGGTAAATTGGATAATGGACTCTACAAACCGCTGCTTCCACCCACTCCTACTTTTGTTGCTGCTTCTGCTAAAACTTGTGCAACTTCTAATGTTTGTCATTCTTCAGTTACTGCTTCCACTGTTTGCCCAGTTTTACCTTGTATTCCCTCTAGTGTCTCTTTACTTGTGAATAGTGCTAGTCCTGATGCATTGAATAATGTGAATCAATTGAAAGTTGTATCCCCTATGCATGTTGCTGATTCTGTTGTTGTAAGTAATGTTAATAAATTGGATGTTGTTTGTCATTACAGATTTGGAAACATTTCTTTTTCTAGAATGAAACATATTCCAGCACTTAAGTCTGTCTTGTCCTCTGTGCAATCTTTTCCTTGTCCTGTCTGCCCTTTGGCAAGGCAAACTAGGCTGCCTTACTGAGATAGTTCCATACAGACTAGTGCACCTTTTTAGTTAGTTCACATTGACACTTGGGGTCCCTATCACACTCATTGTCACAATGGATCCAAGTAGTTTTTAACTATTATGGATGATTACTCTAGAGCTACTTGGACTCACTTAATGGGTGCCAAGAGCAATGATTTTGACCTCATAAAGGCTTTTGTTAGTTTGGTAGAAACCCAATTTAGTTCCAAAGTCCAAGTTGTAAGAAGTGGTAATGCCTTTGAACTAGGGTCAAACACTGCTGGTACCAGTTTCTTTTCTTTGAAAGGTATTATATATCAGAAAAGTTGTCCTCACACTCCTCAGAAAAATGGAGTTGTTGAGAGGAAGCACAACATTTTCTTGAAACTTCTAGGGCTCTCTTATTTCAGTCCTCCCTTCCTATCAGATTTTGGGGCGATTATATATTGACTGCCACCTGCCTTATTAATAGATCTCCATTTGTGCTTCTCAAGAACAAAAGTCCCTTTGAGATCCTCTATTCTAAAGTGCCCTCCTATTCCCACCTTTGAACTTTTGGTTGTCTGTGTTACTTTACTACTCTTAAGACTCATATGGACAAATTTCAGCCTAGAGCAATTCCTTATGTGTTTATAGGATACCCTTTTGCCTCTAAGGGTTATAAACTTTACAATTTATCTTCCAAAGTTTTTTTTTCTATCAAGAGATGTTGTTTTTCATGAAACTGTGTTTCCATTTGCCTCTTCACCTACTTCCAGTTCTTCTACTTCTCTGGTTCCATCTTCTCTTTCTGCCTGTTTTGATGATCGTTTTCCCAACACTGCTACTGTTCCTCCAATCAATGGAGACCTTTTGATTCCTTCCTCCCCTCTTGGTCCTTCTCCTGGTCCATTTTCTAGGTATTCTCCTATCTCCTCTTCTCTCCATGATCTTTCTTCTGTTTATTCCACTCCTGTACCACACTCTAGTCCCCTACCACCTCCCCTTGCAACTTCAGGCCCTTTTATTCCTGTCAGACAGTCTTCCAGAGTCCATTCCTTACCCAAATACCTCCATGACTACTCCCTTCCTCCTTATCTTTCTCACACTTCTGCCTCTACTACTAGTTCTATTCCCTCTTATACTTCTAGAGAGCATGATATAGTTGAGCCTCACACTTATGCTCAGGCTTTTGCCATCCCTGAATGGCAGGATGCTATGAGATTGGAATTTGATGCATTGATTGCCAATGGGACATAGGATATTATGGAATTGCCTGTTGGTAAAAAGCCCATAGGTTGTAAATGGGTTTATAAGGTTAAATATAGGGCTGATGGTAGTATTGAGAGATGCAAATCTCGGTTGGTTGTGAGGGGTGATACTCAGGTTGAGGGCATAGATTTTCATGAAACTTTTAGTCTTGTTGTCAAGATGTCCACTGCTAAAACCTTGGTTGTTGTTGCTGTTAAAAGTCAATGGCCCATGTTTCAGTTAGATGTCAATAATGCATTCTTGCATGGTGCTTAGATGAGGAAGTTTTCATGAAGCTTCCCCCTGGACTATCAATATATTTTTCATTTTCTTCTGCCCCTCTAGTTTGTAAACTTCAAAAGTCCCTTCTTCAAAAGTCCCTTTATGGCTTAAGGCACGCCTCAAGGCAATGGTATGTTAAGTTATCTCAGGCCCTATGTTCCAGAGGCTACACTCACTCCTTGAATGATTACTCATTGTTTAAGAAAGGTTTTGGTGATTCTTTGGTTTTATTAACCATCTATGTTAATGATATAATCCTCACTGGCCCTGACATTGATGAAATTACTGCTCTCAAATCCTTTCTTCATGCTGAGTTTAAAATAAAGGACCTAGGCTTACTCAATTATTTTCTGGGCATTGAGGTTCATTATACAACCACTGGTGTCCTTCTCAATAAGAAAAAGTTTATTCATAACATGTTGACCACTTTTAATAGTTTGGACTGTTCTCCTGTGGTTTGTCCTCTTGATTTGAACTGCAAACTCAAGGCTGGTATTGGTATTGCTCTACTTAATCCTGAAGAATACAAATGTCTTGTTGGGAAGTTGAACTTCTTGACATACACTAGGCCTGATATTTGCTTTGTTGTTCAACATCTCAGTCAGTTCATGCAGCAGCCTTGTGTGCCTCATATGCAGGCTGCCCTTCACTTGCTTAGATATCTTAAAGGCACTGCTGATTTTGGTGTGTTCTTCAATTTTTCCCCTGATTTTTCCCTCCGAGTTTATTGCGACATGATTGGGGTGCGTGTTCTGACTGTAGAAAATCAGTCACTGGGTTTTGCATTCTACTGGGAGGTTGTTTAATTTGCTGGAAGTCCAAAAAGCAGTCTATTGTGTCATTATCGTCTGCTGAAGCAGAGTATAGGTCCATGAGCAAAGTTGTTGCTGAGATTACTTGGCTTGCTCGATTGCTGTCTGATTTTGGTTTTTCTGATGTGTGTCCTATTCCTCTACTGTGTGATAATCAGGCTGCAATCCACATTGCTAAGAACCCTGTCTTTCATGCAC
The DNA here is from genome assembly GCF_019175385.1 of Lycium barbarum. Classification (NCBI taxonomy): domain Eukaryota; kingdom Viridiplantae; phylum Streptophyta; class Magnoliopsida; order Solanales; family Solanaceae; genus Lycium; species Lycium barbarum. The sequence continues at coordinate 5,377,029 of NC_083344.1, forward strand.
CAAGCACATTGAGCTGGACTGTCACTTTGTGCGCACCAAATTGGCTGATGGACTGATCTCTTTATCTCACACTTCCAGTGCTTTCCAGCCAGCTGATATGTTCACCAAGCCTTTGCCTGGAGCTGTTCATCATGTTCACCTGCACAAGTTGGGGGTTTTCTCACCCTCCAACTTGCGGGGGGCTGTTGGAATTACTTAGTCCATTTTAGTATACTTAGTCTATTTTAGTAGTACTTCATTGTAATGGGCTCGGCCCGTTTATTTATTTCCACCTTGTATTGTTTTAAATGAGTTGGGCCCGGGTCATGTATATATAGGACTTGGGCCTATTATTTGGGACTGAATAATTCATTCCAGTCAGCCATACATAATAAAATTCTCTCTCTTCCTTCTATTCTCTCTATCAATGTCCTTAACCGACTCAAATTTGTTTCTTCATTTTGTCGCATATTTTGGATGTTAACAGAAGCTTAAATCGTGGTTGGCGTACTGATTTTGTAAGATTTGGGTGCTAAAAGTCATATTAGAAGGGTCAGTCATCATTATTTTTCGAATATGATTCTCGTGAGAAATTTAGAGCAAATGTTACTTAGAGGTGTTGGATAGTATAATTAAGGAGGTTATCTGCAAAATCTGATGTAGTTTGGTGAAGATTTGAACTGGTTTTGAACAAGAATTGCAACTGAATATCACAGAAGAAGTTCGTCTAATTGTCTTTGTAACTGGTGACGCATTATATACTTTTATACCAGGTAGATGCATTTTATGCACATTTAAAAATAAAATATAAAGATGTATAAATATTTTTGCCAAAACATATTGGTTATGCGGATATAAGCTAGAAAAATGATCATGCAAAATGTATATTAGATCAAATATTTTTGAAATTTCCCCATTTTCACACTTAGATGATAATATAAAATTTACTGGTATATATCATCGATTAAAGTAGGTTAATTACAACATTAGATGCCATATTAGAATTGCTGTTGATAGTTACCTGTTCTTGTACTCTCTTTAACACGATGCTGTAGAATAATTATACACTATCTCAATGCACATGAGATAAACTCTTTCTCTAGCATTTGAGTATGTTGTAAACTAATAGATTAATTATGTGATTCTTTAGTTTGTCTTTTCAGACAAACTTGATTACCGGCAGTAACTCAAAAATACAAAACTTATATGTATATTATATTTATAGTATGTGTATATTTTATGTATATCATATGTATATATTTATATTTAAGTAGAAATATCTATACATTTTCTGTCTGTTTTGTAACCAGAGGTATTAGGCTGTAATTATCCCATTAATTATTCCTTCTCCCTTTTCTTTCCACTGTGCTCGTGATGCTTTTAATTAACTTTTTATTTCTTTCTACATCAGATTCACGGGTTTGAGCCCTACTTTTTCGGCATTTCGGCTTCTTCCATTTTAAAGGGTCATTTTTCCTTGATAAATAACATCTTGAACTAAGCAAAGTTAATATTATTCAAGGGAAGTGATGACGAATCTCTCAATCGCATAAGGTTAGAGACGCAAGAGCAATCTTAACCGCAATGCATTCGCTATTCCATTCCATCCTAAATCTCACTAAATTTGGATTTCAAAGAGTATAGCTCTTCCTTACTATTAAGTGAGTCGTCGTCTCATCGATGAGTTTAGACTAACAATCAAACCTATCCTTTTGTGTTTATCAACCTGTATCTCATCCTTTTGTGTTTATCGATTTGTATCTCATTCTTCAGATATAATTTTCTATGAGGAATCGATGAGTTTTGACAGAAAATACTTTAATTTATCCCGTCAGTTGACATACTCAATACGAATCTGAATTAGTCAATACGAAGCTTCATATATATATATATATATATATATATATATATATATATATATATATATATATATATGACACACACACACATCAAGAAAGAAATTTGAAAAAAAGAAGATGAACCAGAAAGAACTTGCCCACATAGTCCTTATTCATATATATATATATATATATATATATATATATATATATATATATATATATATGACACACACACACATCAAGAAAGAAATTTGAAAAAAAGAAGATGAACCAGAAAGAACTTGCCCACATAGTCCTTATTCTTTACAAGATATCGATATAGACACACACACACACATCAAGAAAGAAATTTGAAAAAAAGTAGATGAACCAGAAAGAACTAGCCCACATAGTCCTTATTCTTCACAAGATATCGAGCTTCTAGAAGGAAACAATTCTGCAAATAGGCACCTCAAGTCTACTTACAAACTTGGACAAAGTTCTTCAGTGCTTAGGCCCAATAGTCGTAACGCAGCCCAAATTATTTGTAAGGAAAGTTAGGCACCACCAACTCACTGAGTTGGGCTATCATTAGTGGACTGTAATATTTGGAAAATCAAAACTATACAATATATGTACTCTACAAGACTACAACGTTTTGTTTCTGATGCAATTTTATAAAGGTATCTTAATACCTTTATCCAGCCAACTACTCCCTCCGTTCCATATTAGTTGTCCACATTACTATAAACATTCGTCCCAAAATACTTGTGCATCTATAGAATCAAGATAGAATTAATTAAGTTTTCCTACTTTGCCCTTAAAATTAATCGTTTTTTGAAGTAACCAATATTGTTTATAGTACAATTAATTGGAGAGAGATAAGAGTAATGTAGTAAAAATACACTTTTATTTATGAGTTCTTAAAGGGCGAGTAAAAGGAAAAGTAGACAACTAATATGGGACGAAGACTGCGTAGTATTTTCACCCATTTAGCTGAACAATAGGTAGTCGTCGCCAATGTATATTCATGTATACATGCTGGTTATACATTGATTATACACAGTATACCGACTAAAATTTATAAAGCTTCAGTAGTAAAGTTTTATCTTCCTTTTGTTATGAGCTTTCTTAGGTTGCTATTTAATGTAAAAAACCCTTTTACAAATTTCTCTTATTTGAAGATTTTAAAGTGTAGTAGGTTCATGGATATAGGAAGGGGAAAAAATAGAAGAAAGGGATGTATACGTTATAAGCATAATTTGAGCCTGTCCAATCTCATATACCTTCGAGGACAAATCTTAGTGTCCAAAATTAAGACAACTTACATACGACGATTCTAAATGTATAAAACTAAAAGGTATAACATAACGTTCGACATATTGAATGGTGTACCTAATCCTTGTCTTACAACCACCAAATATTGCGGTGATGTGGTTGAAATTCAATCACTTTGGATCAGGAATCTTGAGTTTGATCTTAAGTCTGTAAAAGGAGAACTCCTCTGGTAGAAAACACTTTATTTCCTTTGTAGACCTACACGATAAAAATCTGGATTAATCCGTTTGCAATGTGTTTCAGATATTGAATGTCTTTAATAATTAAAGGGAAAAGGGTAAAAAAATACCCCTCTACTTTGTTTTAATGGCTAGAAATATCCTCTGTTACAATTTTGGGTCACTTATGCCCCTGCCGATATGAAAGTTAACAAATATACCCTTCATTTGATGAAAATCCCCAAATTGATTCAAATAACTCGATTTCATAAAAAATAACCCACTCCTTCTCTGAGAAAATCCGGTGAAGCAGCCATCTCCAGCGAACCAGAGAATCGATGAACAACCACGGAGAAGGAGCTGGTGTTGTTGGTTTACATTGGCCGTGAAGATGGCGAGCGGCGCCGTCTCCTCTGTTTTTTCAAAACTTGTAGAAATTAAATGCAGAAATTGTGAATATTTGATGTGATGTCATTTAATCTTGGTGAAGTGCTAGTATACATTTTCACTTTAATTCTCATCTATTAAAGTTAAATTATTTAATTTAATTTAAACATCATTATGGATAAGTGTTTACCCTTATAGATCCCTATATTAAACTTAAATTATTTAATTTAATGTAAATATCATTATGGACAAGTATTTACCCCTTAGAGATCCCTAAATTAATATAGTTAAAGAAATAGACATTCTCATGTAAAATTTGAAACTTTTATGACACTAATTTTAGTTCAAATATTAGATAAACGCAATTCAAGAGAAAGGCACGTGTTGAATGGAACATAAATGACAGCCCAACTTTATTTGTTAAAAAAAGGGCGTAACTGATAATGAAACGAATTTTTACATAATTAAAAGTCAATTAGCAGTAGCTGTAAAGAAGAGGAAATCAATTTATTTCAACTAATTAAAATGCAAGGGTAAATTACAAATGTATATGAATTTAAATTCACTTATAAAAAGGAAAAGAAAAAGGGTCAAAAATCTAAATTAAAGTACGGCTTCGAGTGGAATTCAAATTTGTAAGTCACACCTGCAGACACGTGGCACATTTCTTAAGATGAATGCAGTAAATAGTCAATTTCAAAGATATTTAGGGCCCGTTTGGCCATGAGAAATTTCATTTTTTTCCCGGAAAACTTTTTTACTTTATTTGAAAATCAGTGTTTGGCCATGAAAATTCTAAATACAATTTCAAACACCAAAAACCTTGTTTTCACTTTCGTTACATTTAAACGACCAAATATTCTTTGCAATCTTCAACTTCAACTTTAAAATTCCAAATAAAGTGATTTTTTTTTTCATGGCCAAACGCCTACTTAATTTAGAGATTTTTACACCTTATGCCCATTCAGGTATTAACTTAACCAATATATTTAATATGGTATGCAATTTGTTGTGTTTGAAGCTTAAATCGTGGTTGGCGTATTGATTTTGTAAGATTTGGGTGGTAAAGTCATATTAGAAAGGTCAGCCATCATTATTTTTTGAATATGATTCTCGTGAGAAATTTCGAGCAAATGTTACTTAGACTTGTTGGATAGTATAATTAAGGAGGTTGTCTGCAAAATTTGATGTAGTTTGGTGGAGATTTAAACTGGTTTTGAACAAGAATTGCAATTAAATATCACAGAAGAAATTCGTCTAATCGTTTCTGTAATTGGTGACGCATTATATACTTTTATACCTAGTAGATGCATTTTATACACATTTAAATATAAGATATAAAGATATATAAATATTTTTTGGTTATGAGAATATAAACTCGAAAAATGATCATGCAAAATGTTATATTGGATCAAATATTTTTGTAACTTCTTGGTGTTTGTTTGAGCTTTAGTGTAACGATCCGTTTGGTCGTTTAGCACCTGTGAACTTGTTTTTGCTAAAATATCCTTTTCGTAGTTTAAAGGGTATTCTTGACTTGCGGAGATTGGTGGCACGGTAATTTAATTGGCGGATACTTTTGAAATATATTTATTTAATGAGTATGAATAGTTTATTCAAAGGAATATTATTTGTACTCATAAAAGGTATAAGTTGGTAAATAAAGTATTTGACGGAGTGATAAATTTTTATAAGTACACAAAGTGGTTAAGTGAATAAGTGAGGGAGAATGTAACAAAGATAATTTCTTATGGTGGATCTTGAGTAATTTTTGAATTTTAGAGTTTAACTATTTCATGGGTTCATTTACGTATGCCTTGATAATAATTATAGGTGTAGTACCTAAATGCTTGTAGAAAATTTATGTAGAAGTATAAATTAATTATATTCTACAGGAAGGTGCACTAGCAGTAACTTTACATTGGGCATTACCCCACTTTTCCTAATAATTAGGTGTGGACTTTTACTGTGAGGACCCACAGCTGGGCGCTGACCATGCTGTGAACCTCTGGGTATCTGACCCCATAACTGACTGCTGTGGCATCTGCGTGCAGCTCAATTGGTGAAAGTCGTCTCCTTCGGGAGGACAAAAGGGGAGAGGTCACGGGTTCGATACCAGCCGCTGCAGCGTATATCGAATTGTCTGTGTTTCTTGCTCATACAATACCTGAGTATGTCATGACTAGTCAGCAGGGCGCAGATGCCACAGCAGTCAGTTATGGGGTCAGATACCCAGAGGTTCACAGCATGGTCAGCGCCCAGCTGTGGGTCCTCACAAAAAAAGGCGACTTGTGTTTGAGGATCCGCAGGTGTAACCCATGCATGCTGCGGGTTGCCCTCCATGACTTGCTCATGTACACTGCATTATTGTGGCAGTGAAATCACACCAGTTCGCTGCGCCCTGCAGAGCTTCGAACCCGTGAGCTCAGGCCCTTTGTCCTCCCGAAGGAAGCGCCTTTTACCAATTGAGCTGCAACTCAATTGGTAAGAGGCGCTCCTTCGGGGGACAAAGAGCTTGAGGTCACGGGTTCGAAGTGCTGCAGCACGCAGCGAACTGGTGTGATTTCCTGCCTACAATAATGCAGTGTACATGAGCAAGTCATGGAGGGCAACCCGCAGCATGCATGGGTTACACCTGCGGATCCTCAAACACAAGTCGTCTAAAGTAAATGTGAGGACCCCACCGCCTGGGTCGCCCAGGACCGGTGAGTAGACCCCTTGCGGGCCCCCTCCATGACATGCATGCTTGACATACTGGGGTATTGTAGCAAGGATACACGTGTCCGCACGATAAACCATCTTCACGCTGCAGCGCTACTGGTATCGAACACGCGACCTCCAAGCCCTTTACATTCCCCAAAGGGAATCGCCTTCTAAAAGTGTATTTTCTAACGTGGTATAGATATATAGCTATTAGGATTGTTGGACCACTGTAGAAACGAAAAAGGAGTAATTTTATTTGGCAAAATTGTGAAAGTACCTTTATGATTAATATAGTATGAAGCCTGGGTATAATTTTTCATGTTTTAATTACGCCATGTGCGGTAGGAAAAATTCAATATTTTCTTTAAAGACTTAAAATAGGTGCTCTAACTTACCATTATGATAGGAGTAATGATTGAGCAAAATATATTAGGGTAACGTATGGCTTTTGGATCTGCATATTTTTTTATGGAGATTGTGTGCACTATGACAAAGTGATCCGGTACATTTGCTTTATATTTCATGTATTTGACTATTATTCTCTTCTTGATAATTAAAACATGCTCAAATCTACTTTTAAATACTTTCAAACAGGACCTTCCGCTAAGCAAGAAAAAAATAAAAATAAAAAATAAAAAGATAGGAACAGTATACAATATGGAAAAAATCAACTGGGAGAAGTTATACAAAATAAAGCATTGTTACTAACTCCCAAATAATTTCATATGGTAGTGTTTTTGTTAAAGTTAAGGATTTATGGTTCCTTTATATTGGATTAAGGGTTGCCCGCTGTTTCTTTAAATAATAAAAACTACTTCTGCTTTCGTCGATCACTGTGTCCAAAAGAATTGCTTCTGGTTTCGTCCTTCACTTAGTGCATTAGGTTGCAACATTAAATTTTAATAAATTAGATATATATAATTGCATATAGGTGTATTAGATTATATGAACAATGGTATTGTAATTCTTAAAATTTTGAGGTATGAAAAATGGTATTGTAATTCTTAAAATTTTGGGAATTGAAGGTTTTGAGCCCTAGCCTTAAGAAGGGAGAATTAATGATTTGAGAGTCCATTATGGATGAAATTGACTAATTTTCTGGATATATGACCCTTAGGTTATGGGTGGAATAATTTTTCAATAAAATTCCAATTTTGCCTTTGTGAGCCGAGATCACTGTTCAGGGTACGTTTTGGGGTTTCGAATATAAGTATAGCGTTATGGGTGTTCTAAGATTCGTATTCTAATGTAGATTATATATTTGATAGACTTTGTCCGTTTGGAAGCACTTCAGAAGGGAAAAGTTTTGGCGTGAGAGTTCGTGGAACCTGTTCGGCATTGAGGTAGGTTACGGTCTACTTTAGTTAGACTCTGATTAGAGAATCGTATGTAGTTGTAGAAAGTGACAGGGATAGCATATAGGCCTTCAGGCATGAAGTGGAGGTGGATTCCAATTAGGTTGGCTCTGTTAGCTGTTATGTGGGCCTGTCGCCATATGTGTTATTTTATGTGATTATCACATGTTTGTATCTCTGTCATATACTAGCTCCCTCATCATATGAAAAGGAATGATAACATTAATACGACTTGTATTTGTTGATTGTACATTGGTGATATTGTTGAGACTGACATCATGTATGACATGCTTTCCATATTACTGTTGTGATGATTGGTGAGGTGAGTGATTGAGAGACTCCGAGGTCTTTGTCGGAGATTGAGAGTGATTGATAGCCTCCGAGGTTTCTGTCGGAGAGCACGAGTGGTACATGGACTTCGCGGGTCCCCCATGGGTCATGGCTTCGAGGCACTGCCCTTAGCATGTGTGTACGAGAGTGGAGTGAGAGAGGTGACGACTGCATTGCATTCATTCACTCATATATTTGACTAATCATCTGGTAAACTATATCTGTCTTGGTTGATTTCATGATTCCTTTACACTTTACTTATATATGATACGTGACCATACCTGTTTGCTCTATGTGCTACTGGTTAGTTTCCACTTCTTCATGCGTTATCTAATCATTGTCGGCCTATGATGCTTATCGGTACTAGTGTTGTACTGATACTACTCTTGCTGCATTTTTTGTTGAGTGCAGAGTACGACCTAGGTTCCAGTTCTACATCCCGTGGCTGATACGCGAGGGTGACATCTTTCAGTCATTCAGGGTGAGCTACTTGGTCATCCGTGGCCCCTGAAGGACCTCCTCTATTTATTTCTGTTTTGTATTTGACAGACAATATGTAGCCTTCAGGTATTTTTAGACTTATACTCCGTACTATGTTAGTACTCTTGTACCCTTTGACCAGATCTTTGGGGTGGTCGTGATATTTCTAGTTGTGATAAGTATTTAAGACTTGATAACTTATTCTTATTTAATTTTTCGCTTATTTAACTTGTTATTAGTAATGTGGTTCGCCTACTCGAAGGGATAGTGTAGGTGTCAGACGACTCGCGAATTGGGTCGTGACATTTAGAGGCACTAAAGCTCCAAGGTTTGCACATATTCTTGAATTTCCCCTTTTATTTAGTTGAAGTATTTTGAATATCTTAAGCTTGGGTAAAACTTGTTTTTACTTTAATTTGCTATTCTATTCGGCTGTTGCTAGTTAAATTCTTATTTCGCTATGTTTAATTGAGTATGAATACTTTGAGTCACTCGGCAACTTTGAATATCATTTGGAATACTTTTGTAAGACAAACTAACTAGACCACCTACACAGATTGCTTGAGCATTATTGCATTCTTGTTAGGACTTTGTCCTTCTTGTGATAGTGACTATGTCACTTATATTGGCATGCCTCTTGATATTATTCGGATCTTGTCTCATCTTGACTTTGGATTCACATTTCTTCTTAATTATGGATCTTGGTTCTTGGTCCATCTTAAATATGAATGGGGAAACCACTTTCAATATGATTCTTGATTCTCTTGATTATTGGGTGGCGACCCTACTTGATTTGGGACTCCGGTCCTTCTTGTTATTCGATTATGCTTTGATGTGATTGCATGATGTATGTGTTGGGAGAAATTAACCAAATTGTGAACTTTATTGGATTTGCTTTGGAAAGCTTCTTAATATTTGAGATTTTGAATATTGATATCTTGAACTATTTTATTATTTGATATTTTATTCACTTCAAAAGTTTGTACCTTCATTTAGTTCTTGATGGTGATTTTGATAAGCTTATTCCTAGAATTTATTATTGTACTCCTTACACATATATTTTTATATTAAGTGTTAGTTAGATTTATGTGCCACTAAGCTTTATGCTTAGCAATAGTTTGTTACTATCGTAGGTGATGTTCCGAGAGAGACTTGAGGATGGCCATTTGACGTAGACTCTATGGAAGCTTAGATAAAGATCACAGTTGCATGATCATGTTCATTTTGTATACTTTTGGGGACTTGTCCGTGATCCATGTGATACACTTAGATATGCATTTTTGAATGAAATTTGGGTCATGATGCTAATATTTTGTAACTTGGTTTTGATGAATGATTTGACTATTTTGGGAGTGTCCATGCCCAAGTCTTGTAATATTTTAAATTCAGTACTTGTGTTGAACTTGAGAAACTTAACTAGTTTGTATTTGAGATTGGAAGTTGAATTTCATTCTTGGTATGAGCTTTGGATGTTGCAGCATGAAAAATCTTTCTCTACTAGTGTTTGATGAATTCTAAAGCATTGATTTAACTCATAATAGGTGTTATCCATTTTTATGATTGAATATTTCTATCTTTTTTAGGAGTTTGTTTAGATCCTACTATGGTGAGATGTTGTATTTTGAAACTTTTTCACATGGGCCTATTTCCGCTATCACCTGATAAAGTTATTGTTTTAAATTTATTCTTCTAAATTTTGTGGTACACTCGAATTACATATGTATTTATTATTTTGTATATGTTATGAAATAAATTTTATCCTTAACTTTAGTTATTAGTCTATTTTGCAAAAATAGTTTCATGGTGAATATTTAAATTAGTTAGTATGGATTAATTTCATTAAGTAGCATCCCCTACCATATTGCTACAATTTCATTTGAAACAGAGCCGCCCCACCCAATCTTCTTCCACCATCTCCATTTTTCTATCATCTCTTCACTGCAATAAACTATCTCCACCATCAACATTTTCAATTCATGTATCAGGAATATAAAAATAGAAATATAAAGTGAAAAAGACAAAAGCAGCAAAATTAATTCACTAATACGTAGTTTAAACAGAGATGGGTCCAATTTCAACATATTTTTGCACTCCAACCAAATTTTAACTTGAACAGAACCATAATTAAATACACTAAAAATTTAACTTTATAGGAAGATCAACAACTCAGTTTGAGAGTTGAAAAAAAAAAAAAACTTATTTCGATATGGTGGATGGAGTTGAAGCTTGTTAAAAAGTCTGGTGGTCATCCTCTCACGCTGCTCCGCCAACCAAGTGGTTTTTTTTGCAGGCGGCATGTCTCCCTCATAACTCTGCCACCTAAAAATTTATCTCTCCTGTACATTTAACAAGAAGAAATTTCTGTATTAATATTGTGTGAAAGTATTATACAATGTTGTTGTAGTTGTATTAAATTCTCAAAAACCTAATATGAACTTTATACAAAGTTTATAAAATTATATACATATTTCATACTCTTTTTATACAATTTTCATATATGTAAAATGTGAGGATTTAAGACTTGAGCAAGATATACATATTTCAGATTAATTTTCATACCCAAAATATTGAGTGAAATTTTTAAGCCTTGAGCGAGATGTACATATTTCATACAGTTTTCATACACAAAATATTGAGCAACATTTTTAAGCCTTGAGCGAAAATTTCACATATATTTTTATAAGAAATCTATTGATATTTTTTGTAAACTGAAAAATATCGTCATCTTTTGTAAATATACTCTATTCTTATGTATATGTACATCATTCTCCCTATTAGAATTGCTATTGATAGTTACGTGTTCTTGAAACTCTCTTTAACACGATGCTGTAGAAAAATTATAAACTATCTTAATGCACATAATATAAACTCTTTCTCTAGCATTTGAGAATGTTGTAAACTAATAGATTAATTATGGGATTCTTTAGTTTATTGCTTTTCAGCCAAACTTAATTACCGGTAGTAGCTCATATGTACAAAACTTATACGCTGATATGTATATCATATGTATATATGTATATTTAAGTATGAATATATAAAACCTATACATTTGCTGCCTGTTTTGTAAACTCGATCACCCAAAGGTATTAAGCTGTAAATATCCCATTAATTATTCTTTTTTCCTTTTCTTTCCACTGTGCTCAAATGCTTCTAATTAACTTTATATTTCTTTGTACATCAGACTCACCGACGGGTTTGAACCCTACTTGTTCGCTATTTCGACTTCTTCCCTTAAAAAGGGTCATCGTTTTCCTTGATAAATAGTGTCATGAACTAAGCAAAGATAGTATTTTTAAAGGAAAGTGATGACGGGTCGGTCAATCGCATTACATTAGAGAAAAAAGATATTTCTTAACCACAAGTGCATGCGCTATTAGATTCCATCCTAAATCTCACTAAATTTGGATCCCAAAGTCTCTCTCTCTTCTTTACCTTTAAATAACTTGGGGGCGACAAAGGATATTTCTTCTCTATGACGTCGTCTCATTAATGTACTTAAATCGCGAAGCCAACCCTTTTGTGCTTGTCAATCCATATCTTATTCTTCAAGTATAATTTTTTATGAGGAATGGAGAAGTTTTGCGGAAAAATTCTTAAGTTATTCCACTAATTGACATACTCAATACAAATCTGAATTAGTCAGACTCAATGAGCTTCAAATATATATATAATGGCTAAACAAAAGAAGTAAAAAGAACATCAAGAAAGAAATTTGAGAAAAAATAAGATGAACAAGAAAGTTGCCCGCAAGTTTTAGAGACAATGTCTACTTACAAACATGGACAGGTGAGCTCTTTAGTGCGAATTAGGCCCAATATAGTTGTAACACAGCCCAAATTATTTATAGAGAAAATTACGTGACTTGTCACCTTTCTAAGAGTTTGAACATAATTAGCACAACTCTTAAAGTTCCACAAAAATAGCAAGTTTTATTACTTTTTAAAAAATATTAGAAAAAAAAACGTACAGTTAATTGAAGATTTAAAAATTGCATCCCACTAAACTAGGGATGTGGTTATATTTCTTCATGGTTATCATATTTTCTCTCTCCTCTTTAACTGGTACACTAACTCTTAATCACTATGAAGATAATTCATCTTAATCAGTATATATATTCTATGCATACTAATGTTTTTATATACGTGGTATAATTCAATTATAAGATAATTTTATTGAGGTATAATATAATATACATGGTATAATCCATTTTAGAGGTATACTGATATATTTTATACATAGTATAATTCAACATATACTCTAATGGTATTAAGGTATAATATTATACACCTGATATAAATATAATATACGTGGAATAATTCATTTTCTGATGTATATAGATGTATTTTATACATAATATAATTCAATAAATATAATATATAGCAAAATCAGATTACTAAAATGGAAAGGAAGTAGGAACACAATTGTTGGTGTGGAAGATAATTTTTTAGCAAAAAGTAGAAAGATAAGCAAGGTTGTTAATGACTCGTCCAACTACATTCCTTTAATATAGAGGAATCCTTAGGATAGGTAACTCCTAATTGCCATTCAATGTTGATTAGATAATTCTGCTAAGATTTTGTAAATATTTTTATATAATTGTACAGTTATGTTTTTTCCCCTTATTTATAAGGAAAGATGGGCACAAGTCACAACCAACTCACTAAGTTGGGCTATGATTAGTGGACTGTAATATTTGGAAAATCAAGACTATACACCATATGTACTCTACAAGACTATAAGGTTTTGTTTCTCATGCAATTTTACAAAGGAACCTTAATATATTTAGCCAGCGACTACATAGTATTGTCACCCGCTTAGCCAAACAATTTTTACTCATCGTCAATGTATATATAATGTATAACAAGTGTATAATGTATGCATACTGATTATATAGTGATTATACCCGGTATACCGACTAAAATTAATACAAATAAATATTAAAATTTCCTTCTCCTTTTGGTATGAGCTTTCTTAGGTTGCTATTTAATGTAAAAACGCCTTTTACAAATTTCTCTTATTTGAAGATTTTGAAGTGTAGTAGGTTCATAGATAAAGGAAGGGGAGAAAATAGAAGAAAGGGATGTGTTTGGTTAAGTTCTTAATTACAGAAGTACATATTAGTTAATTCATATCCAAATATTTATAATGAATTTGAAAGTATATTATTTTGGGACATAGAGGGTAAGCGAAATCGGGTCGTAAAAGGATGCAATAGATGTCTTTGGAGATAAAAGACTTTTAATAAATCAATCACTAGGCTGTAACTTTAATCCGTTTATACATTATAGTTCGTATTTTAACAAGGGGTTCAATTTATGTGCTCTGATGGTGGCCTAATTATTTTTATCCTAATTCGTAACATGAAAAATCAACTAAATAAACTATTACAGTCAGTTAAAATTCATTGATAGTGTACAAATTATTTACTCATCTTGCTGGTCAGATTCCTGGAAACAATAATTGAGTCATAGAATATGATGACATTATCTCTTAGGAGTACCTGAAATTGGTTGATATTTCATAATTTGGGCTTCACTTGGTTTCTGTTTTGGATTATCAAATGTGGCAATTTTTGTACTCTAGAAAAGGCAGAAATTTCATGTGTCCACTTGACTTGTGGCCTAAAAACAAAATGTAAGTTGGTGGTCCAAAATTGAATTAATGCCTTTAGTTTTTTTTTCTCTCTCTTTTGGATAAATTCCTTTTAGACAGTACATCATAATTTATAGTACAAAAGAACGTGCATGAACAGAGTTAGTGGTCACATGTGACTTGTTAACTTCACACGACAATGAACACATCATGACATATCAAGAGTGTCCATTGCATGTTCAGAGTCAATTTTAGGATCTAAAGTCAGTGCATTCAACATGAGTTTGATTTTATTATACATATATAGTTCAGAACTTATCCATACATAATCCGAACCGAAAGAAATGATTTAGAGTGTGTCCGGCCGGTAGGTTAGGAAGAAAAATGTTTTTCAGAAAAAATAAGTAGGTTTCTTACTTATTTTCTTGTGTTCGGTGGGTAAGGGGTATTGGTGGGCTAAAGATGAGGTATGTTAGAGGATGGGGAGGAGATAACCAATGTGGAGTGTCACTTGTGGAACTTATTTTGCCTACTTCCATTATGGAAGTTATTTTCCTCAGTTTTAAGGAATTTAATTTCCTAAAGAAAATATTTTCCAAAAATTTTGACCAACCGAACATGAAAAAACTAAAAAAAAAAAATCAATTTTTTTTCCTTCATACCGAACACACCCCTAGTAGGACACATAAAATTAGCCCTAGACTGCAAAATTTAGAATCCAAAGTCATGAATTCAATACGAGTGTGATTTTGTTATACATTATATAATTTAGAGTGTTTTTTTTTTCCATACATATATAATTCAAGGCGAAAGAAATACCTAAGTTGAAAACAAACTCGTCCAAGATCTATCTTTCAATTTCTATCGAACTAGCTAAATAATATCTGCTTTATGAACCAATGTTTCCACCCCCTAAGTTGCAATAGTTAACTTGTGGATAAATGTCACGATCCAAGTTCATTGCACGTATTGCTCATTTTGATTTAATTGACTTTACATATTTATCCTTCAGGCCATTCCATCATCGGATTTGCGCAATGTGTAAAAGGAACCGTGGCCTTTCTTTAGAAGCTTCCCAGCGTAGAAGCCTTTTAGTCCTTCTCTTTGGCACGCACTCATTAATGATCTGACCTCCATCATGGGCGTCACATACACCCTATATAGAGGTAATGTGTCTTCGTCGAGGTTTGTTCCACCAATATACTGAGAAAGTGCTAAGCTCTACATATACCTTAGTTGCCACGACCGAAGTCCATGACACATATTGTCCGCCTTGGCCCTACAAACTTCACAGAGTTGTCCCTTGGGGTACGCCATCATTGATCTCAAAATTAAGCGCGTATCATGTAAACTTGTGCTATGCTTTATAAATATCTTCATTTACTCTCCCTTTTTGATGTGCTATTCGTCAAAGGTTTAACATGCATATTTTCTTCAAAAATTTGCCTACCTAGAAGCAAGTCCATCATTCTTTTTGGCACACTCCTCTTCATGGGCGTCACAATAAACCCTCATTCATGACTTTAATTTATTAGCTTTTAAAATTATTTTATACTAATGGAGTAGTTCCTTCAGGTTCTCTTGAGCCGAGGGTCTTTTAGAAACACTCATTCATGACTTTAATATATTAGCTTTTAAAATTATTTTATACTAATAGAGTAGTTCCTTCAGGTTCTCTTGAGCCGAGAGTCTTTCAGAAACAGCCTCTCTATCTTCTGAGATGGGGATAAGGTCTGCGTACACTTTATCCTTCTCAGACCTCACACCGTGGGATTTCACTGGGTATGTTGTTGTTGTTGTTGTTGTTGTAGAGTAGTTCCTAAAAGTTTAATCAAGTATAAAATTAATCTTTTGACTTTAGCTCTCTTTCCCAGTACGACATATAAATATTTTAAAAAGAATAAAAAAACAACCTAAACATCGTAATAATGTCAATAACAGCGAACTATGCAGTTAAAAAATTCCTTAGTTATTTATTAGTGTCATTAATTGATTAATAATGTATTATCTGTTCACATTACAAACTCTTTGATAATTGTTCACCTAAATCTTTTTTAATTAAAAATTCATTGACTGATGTGCCCTTATGGTAGCCAATATCACGGTGAAAACGTGTAACTTCCACGTTACAATTTTGATTCATTCCATTATTAGTGCTTGCTGACGCAACTATTCACACAGAAATTATATAACGATAAAAGCATCAATTATCAAAACTTCTTTGATACCCACCCTCATTTGTTCTAATTTTAAAAAAGGTAATTTACAAAAAGTAGACAACATTCAACTTAAAATAGTCTGACCGCCAAAGGTCGTTGCGGAATAGATAAGAATCTCTCCATCTTTAATCAGCCATTTTGAGTTAAGTCCTGAAAAATAAAATTATTTTGGTAAAAAGTGTTTCCCTTTTCATAGGCTTTTTGGTAAAAAGTGTTTTCCCTTTTAATAGGCTTTACACAACGAAAATCTAGATTAATCGAGTTCTAAAATAGATATCCAGACTAACACCAGACAGATAACAAAAAAATAAAATAACAACAACATATTCAGTGTGGTTTCCGATAGACATCGGTTCAAGTAAACAAACAAAACATAAAAATAAAAAATAGTTTGAAAATCGCTTAAATTTAAGTACTTTTCTTTGATGGCTTCTCATCTGATGTCCGATATCCTTATTGAAATCCAATTAAATATGAATTCGCACCGGGACATGTCCGGTATCCATATTGAGACTGGATTAAACACGAATTTGCATCGGAAAATCCCACATTGAGGGATAAGCGCTCCCAACAAAGACAACTCTAGACCTAGAACTCGAACCCGAAACAGATATAAAGATAATGCTTATCACTTTTAACACTAACTTTATTGGTTATATTAAAGTACTTCTGATAATGTAGTACTAGAGTACTGTGTTTTTGGGACCAAACTTTTTTGAATTTTTTCTCGCACATGATCTCTTTCGGATTTCTCTGTATGAATTATTAGTGGTAAGTTTCCTTGTTCACCTAGGACATCTTGTTGTCTTATTTATTGTATCATCTTTTTGGATTTGACAAAGTCCTTTGAACACCAACAAAGATATTTTATATTGACTAGATAGACTGGATAAAGTCGTGTGGTTATTGTAGATCGACGAGGATAGATCATGGCACATTCATTGGTATATGTCTTTTATCTAGACATGGTAAAATAGATAAATCATCTATATTAAATAAAACGTTTTGGATTTGAGTCATATACGAATGAAGGAATTTCTAATATGAAACGCTTTTTATTAAAGTTCTATACTTATGCAATTTATCAAACATATATAATGCATTTTCTTGTTAAAATTTCCCTTTTGGGAAAGTCTGCCTTAACTTAGCTTCAATTTGAGGGACTGTTCAAGTTCTCCATACTCAAGTTCTCAAAAAATCTTCTACGATACCTTCATCTTTTATACATATACTGTGATGGTATCGTGGAGGACTGCTCCAGTCCTTCAATGAGACACTCCTCAGTCCTCCGTGATACCATCGTGGTACATAAATATACTGAGATAATATCATAGAGTACTGTTTCAATTCTTCTCGATCTTAGTCATCAATGATATCATCATGATATATAAATATACTGCGATAGTATCATGAAGGAAGGGTTTTGGGCGACAGGGTACTTGGGTAAATATTTTCGGCCGGTTGGGTAAGAAGCAAATTAGTTTAGAATGAGGCATGGACGGGTAAATATTTTACATTTTAGGGATATTTTGCGTTGTTTTCCCTAAATGATAACCATGCAAAACAGCAAAATTAGTAGGATATTCTAGAATAACTAACCAAGAACTTTCGATCTTTAATTCAAATCCAAATTCAAATTTTGACACGTCTTCTTTCTTCTTTTAATTAGTCCACGTATCAGGAAGGAAAGAAAAAATCGTCGCCGGGTAGCAATCATGTGTTTATTTTCTTATGTTGCCACTATTTTATTTTTATTTTTTGGTGCGTCCTTGGTAATTGCCAAGAGACAAAGAAAAAATAAAAATAAGTTAAAGATTACAAACTTCAAGCTAAATTTAGAGAACGATTTCCTTTTCTGGGCATGTTACCTAATCATGTTAGGTACCATTGCTTTAAATAAAAATATGAGGACTTTTTTGTTTTTTCTTTTATTATATATTTCGTAGATTTATAATTAGAATGGAACAAGCACCAAATAATAGAGAAAGTAGACTAATTTCCATTTAAGACTTATTGACAAATCCATAACATAAAAACAATTCAACGTATTTCATGATAATAACGTAACATAACTCATTAAAGCACAATCTTCAACCCCTTACACTTTTTCCATTTTGAGCATTTTTTTATGTTATGATTATAGAAAAATAAGGCTAGTTTATTTTTCTTATGTTTGGCTATATTTATGTGAAATCTGAAGAAAACCCAATTTGACCATGAAATTAATCCAAATACTTTTTTTCCACACGAAGTATGTGATCATTTTTACCCCTTGGTGTACACTATTGAAAACCCAATTTTTACTTTAGGTAGCTCTTACTGAAAGTTAAATTGACGTCTTATCTACCACAAAAAAATATGATTTTGTAATAACAGCGAGAATTTTCTACAAAGTGTGAGTTTAATTTTTACGGTCACTTCTTTTCTCTTCCCTAATTTCGATTTTTTTTCTTTGAAGTCGTTGTTAGAATTTATGAATTTGCACATATATTGTATTGAGAATAATTGTATGTTGTTTGTTATCGTAAAAAGTTTTGCCCAAATTAAAAGTGGTAAGCTATAGTTTAGACTTGAATGGGCCTAAGACATCTCATAGAACTTTATGCAAGTTTTTGCACCGATTTTACAACTATATAGAAGCATGGGTTTGCACCCATGCTTCGTCGTCCGTTTTCCGCTATATTAAAAAAAACAAAAGTGTGGGCCTCAACTAAACATCAATCAATATTAAAAAAATAAAAAATGAAACTCACTATCTCCAAACTCATGAAAAAAAATGGACTCATATTAACAAAATCAAGCAATATATAAAAAAAATGAATCCCATATTAAAAAAACAAACATGTCAAAAAAAATAGTGCATCCCATATTAAAAGTCAAACAATATTTATGTAATTTCCAAAGTATCTCATTAAATCAATAATGATGGATTCATTGCCACATGCGTATCAATCCATTAGTGGGAGCAAATGAAATTATTGTACAGCAACATACTTAAAATACTTATATATTAAAATAAGATAGAATTTAATTACTTTTTCATTTTTTTCTTACTCTAATAAATGTGAAAAGAGATTAATGTCATAAAATAAAAAATAATATTAAATAGAGATCAAATAATTAATAAGGTAAATTAGTGAAATTTTAATTCTAATTGACGTTTCCTTAAAAAAACCGTGCAAAAGAAAACATGACAAGTAAAATGAGTTAAACCAAAAATATTTACCAAAAATTAAAAAATAGTAGTTCTTCATTTAAATAGAAAATCAAATTTCTACTTTGTT
The DNA here is from genome assembly GCF_019175385.1 of Lycium barbarum. Lineage (NCBI taxonomy): Eukaryota > Viridiplantae > Streptophyta > Magnoliopsida > Solanales > Solanaceae > Lycium > Lycium barbarum. The sequence continues at coordinate 5,396,674 of NC_083344.1, forward strand.
TCATTTTAAACATGTAAAATTAATATAATAATTTGAATTAGAATTATCCAAATCAATTTGATAAAAAATAATAGGTATTGTTTAGGCCCAATCTACATACATTAACAATAGAATATTTTATACCTTTAAATTAATCGAATTAAAATTCAAAGTATCAACTGATGCTTAAATATTGCTATTGTTTTATCTCAAAGGGAAGAAAATGGTTTCCTTTTAAATAAGTCTATTAATAAATCTTTGCCAATTTTGTATTCGTACCAACACTAATATAATAAAGTTTTGGATACAGAGCACAAACTACAATATTATATTAATGTTGTTTTGAACAATATATATATTACTTTACTACTATATAGAAGAGCCGGTTTATAAGCAAGATCGTCGTCCGTCCTTTGGTCCCACTTTTTATTTAAGGGCAAAAAAATGACATTTTATACTTTATATTACCAACTCTTTTAAAAAGTAGATAGAAATGCTTTATTATATTTCTATTTTTCTACTATATAAAAGCATCGGTTTACCCATGTTTCGTCGTCAGCCACTCTTAAAAAAAGATGCATCTATATAGTTTAAAAAAACAAAAAGAAAAAGTGGACCCACCCTCTCCAAACTCATAAAAAAGGTGGACCTCACCCTCTCCAAACTCATAAAAAAAAGTGGACCCCATATTTTAAAAAAAAAAAACTGCACCCCATATATTAAAAAATCAAATAATATTCATATATTTCCTAAAGTATCCCCATCAAGTCAATAATAGTGGATTCATTGCTACATGCGTATTAACCCATTAGTGGGAGCAAATGAAATTATTGCACAGCAAAAAACATGGATCCCATATTATTGTTTTTCTTTAAAAGGTTTAGTAGGAAAATACATACAATTTCTTTTCTTTTATTATATTAGCCTGAGATCTAATCTAGATATTTAATTGTTGTATTTGCTATTCCGCCATGTCATTTATTTGCTATGATTACTAAAATAAATATACTTAAAATATTTATATTTTAAAATAAGATAGAATTTAATTAATTTTTCATTTTTATTGTTACTCTAATAAATGTGAAAAGAGATTAATATCAAATGGAGATCAAATAATGAAGAACGTAAATTAGTCAAATTATAATTCTAATCCACGTTTCCTTAAAAAACCATGCAAAAGACAACATGACAAGTAAGATGAACTAAACCGAGAATATTTACCAAAAATTAAAAAATAGCATTTCTTCGTTTAAATAGAAAATCAATTTCTACTTTGTTTCGTTTTAAACATGTAAAATTAATTTAATAATTCGAATTAGAATTATCCAAATCAAAATTTGATAAAAAATAATAAGTATTTTACACCTTTAAATTAATCGAATTAAAATTGAAAGTATCAACTGATGCTTAAATATTGCTATTGTTTTATCTCAAAGAGAGGAAAATAGTTTTCTTTTAAACAAGTCTTCTCTTTTAAAAAGTATTAATAAATTTTCGTAGCAAACACGAATATAATAAAATTTTAGATACGGAGCACAAAACCCATGCTTCGTGTGTATATATATATACATATTATCACTATCCAAACACAACTACATATACACAGATACACTATAATCTTGCGCACGGGCATAGGCTATCTCGTCCCTTCGGACGAATTGGTCTTTAATTTTGGCTCCTCGTATATGTGGTCTTTAATATTTGCTCTTGCAGCTCATTTAATGAAATTTTGTGGACGAAGGTACCCTTACCTTTTTAGACCCGCTTCGCTTGACATAAGTTTTGTAACATTTATGGAATCATTTTTATCTTTTGAAACTAAACTTTTACTCCGCTCGACATAAGTTTCGTAGGAATTTAAGTTATACTGCATAAGTTGTGTAGCATTATCAGAATTTGTTGTAGTGTTAAGAAATTGGAGTTATGCTTTTGTTCTTTATCCTTTTTAGAGAAAAAAATTTGGTAGCTAATTTGGGATGGTAAAGACTAGAGTATATGTATGAGTCTGTGTGTTGTGTGTTGTGTGTGTGTGTTTTGTTTTTTGAAATACATTACGCCCTCCCGACATAAGTTGTTTAATATTTATAGAGTTCTTTTTAATCTTCTGAAACAAAACTTTTTCTTCGCTGCTCGGTATAAGTTCTCTAGGATTAAGTTATGCAACATAAGTTGTGTAATATTTTCAGAATTTGTTGTAGTGTTCCGCAACCGAATTTCAATGCTTTTTAGGGCATATGTTCTTTATCATTTTTTTGAGTTGAATAACATGTCTATTTTTGTGGAGTTTGATGCATTTTTGCCATTTTTGTGTTGAGTTTTAAAAGTTTTGCCGTGTCACGGCAAAACTTGTGGGATATTATGATGCGAAAATATAAATTTATGCCTCGCGAAAAGTTGTTTGTTATGTCGGTGTCAGGGGTACTTTTGTCCTCTTATTTTTGACTTAAAGTGTTGAAGAGCAAAAATTAATTACCATAGGTTCGAATGGCAAAAATTAAAGACCACCCTGAAACAGGGGCATTTGTGCGAATGACTCGCTTTTATGTATAGATATCCAGATGTAATTTCATATTTAATGATGAGCTAAATTAGAAATAGAGAGACCATGTGCAATTATAAATACTAAATAGGCTTATAGCCAATTTAACATTGAGTTCTTTCCTAATATCTCATAGTTGGAAAAAAGAGTTGTATTTTGTAAAATTTCTATGTCTGGATTTGGAAGATTTAAACCACAAGACTGAAGGATTTCAACCGCTCTCATTAATTTAGGTATTCTTCCGCATCTGATCTATTCTCTACATGATTTGGCATGAAAGGTGAAAGATGATTACAATATTAATCTATAATATTTAATAGCCATGTGGATGATTAATTAATTGTGGTACGACTCTTGTTATCCCTTTTTAGTTCTTTTAGAGACGTAATGTGTTGGCGTTTCATTGAGTTTTTAGGTCGCACTAGTTTAAGCACGCTTAAGAATTTTTATTTAAGCTAGCAAACAACAACTTGTTGGAGTTATTCTCATTTTCCTTTATTTTTAATAATAATAATGCAAAGCCAAAGGTTTGTTGTGGGTCATTTTCTTTCGCTACAAAAAAGGAGTAATTTGTGGAGGTTGAAAATTGCAATTCGCGGAGATTTTAGCCTCCTTTAACAACTAGCGGAGGCTAAAACCTCCGTTGCCCCTTTTTTGTAGTGTTTGTTCATTCGTGTTATGTGAAAGACACTTTGTCCCTTGTTGTTGTGGAAAGAACTTTCTTGCTCATTATATTGAATTATGCATTGTTGGGTCTGTAAAGTGATAGTAAAAGGTCGTGGCCTCGCGCACATGACGACAATTCCTTCTCATTCTCTTTTCTTCTCAACTTATTTTTTGGGCAATTATTTTTGTGCAACTCCAAACTTCCAACCACGAGTGCACATATTTGGAAGTATTTGTGGAATCTTGGGGAACGACCGACTAGAACGATTTGCGGATACATCCCTGTCGGGCCGAAATCCCTTTCAAGACACTGGCTTATCATGACGCAGTGTTTATGATAATTTATTTACTGTTTTTAAGTTTCTTTCTGGTATCAATATTGTTCTATTTTTACTAGCACACTAACTGTCTCTTCAATTTTAATTAAACATCCACGTTCCTAATCACATGACATGATTGATGGAAGGATTTTTAGTTAGTACTTTAAAATATATGCGAGAACCAACTAATATGTTTCTACAATTAATTAATCAGCCACATGGCTATTAATTATATACTAATGACTTAATGATGGAATCTCTCCAAGCAATTGTATAGCACATCTGAGCAGAATCATACCGCATTTTCTGTTTTCTTCCTGATCGTTGCCCTCCTTTTATACTTTTTTTTAAAAAGAGTACGTTTTGATGTATACACGCAAACAAAGGTAATTTAATAATTAATTTTTTCACTATTATTGCAGTTTAATAAGTTATAACAAGTTATTGCTCTATTAGGTAGTAGTGTATATCACAATTGATATGGATAATTAGAGCTAAGTTGTTATAAGCTCAACCAATTCAATTGAATCTTTTTTGTTGAAAAATCGTACTATGTGACTACTAAGGCATCTTTATTTTCCCACTGATTTCCTACTGAAAAAAATGTTCAATGGCTATTTTTCATTGAATGTCGGTAGGAAATATTAAAATAGTAGTGTTTTCACACGGAAAAAAGTAGGAAGTTTGTCAGCGTTTTAATGAGAATCTGTTTCCACCATGCGTTTTCCCAGTAAGTTGGTCCAGTGGAAAATTATGAGATGAAAAAAATCATGTTTTATAACACAAATTTTTCACTATATGTCAGTGGGAAAAACCTGTATTTTTAGTAGTGTGTAAAATAGAATAAAATTAGTTTTTTCATATATCCATAAACTCAATAGGAAGTCCCTCGATCAAGGAAAGTTTTCATTGTAGTGACAAAAATGGTAGTTCAGAATTGCTTTAGGTCTCAGGTTTGAATTCACTTGTTAGAGCCTGTTTGGATGGGCTTATGCCTATAAGCTGCAAACAGCTTATAAGTTAAAAAAAATAAGTTGGGTTAGTCTAACTTATTTTTTTTTTGGCTTATAAGCTATTTTCAGCTTATAAGCTGCTTTAGATAAGTTAAGTTAAATGGGCCAAATTATTTTTTTGAGCTTATTTTAAGCACAAAATGACTTTTAGCTGGCCAGCCAAACACTCAAAAAAGCTGAAAACAGTTTATAAGCAACTTATAAGCCAATCCAAACGGACTCTTATATTCTTGAATTGGCCACTGATTATAAGTCAAATTAACTAATGGTGTGAAAAATTCTCTATATTTTGCCAGGTACTTGCTCGCCTGGGCCCTGGCTAATTCGAATTCGTGCGCATGGCTCATCAAAGAAGGAAGCTCGCTGACCATGATTTTTTCAATTTATCGGATTCCAACCTCAGACCTTTAGTTAAAGGCGGAGAAATTCTATTAATTTCATCAAAATCCTTGGTGGTGCAGAATATAAAGACTTTATTTTAACTTTTAGAACTGTTTGCGTTATGGGAGGAAAGGGAGCATGTCAGTATTAGGTGAAACACAATATATTATGCATGATATCACATTATAATTCAAGTACTCACTAACCTCGTTGCTACAAGAATTTGATATGGCAACTTGCTTAAACCTGCGTAATACTTTAGACTTTAGAGTTACACACGACATGACGTATCAAAAGCTATAATAGACTCATGGAATGCTATTCAATCGTCAATAAACTTTTACAAATACATTTGTCATCATCAGTAGCATACGGAAAATACAAGCAATATCGTTTGTCTTTTATGCACCTCGTACTCCAAAGTGTTACTTATAATTTCAAATTGGTGTTTCTTTACATTGCGTTTCTCTGTCGGTGAAAATACAATAAAAATACAATTACAATTGAAAAATAAAATAAAGAAGTAAAAGTATCTTCAGGCTGAGGCGCGAATATCTCGCTCTGTTTATGGAGATTCAAGCCCACTACAACAAATCTTTACCGGTCCAGCAGTAATCTTCCTGACTTGTCCCTTCCAGGATACAACAACCCGACCACATCATAAAACTCAACAAACTCTGGACAAGATGTTGAGTTCAAAGCTCCACCAAAAGAACATCTGACTTCAACTAAATAAGACTCTTTTTTTTATCTCTCTTTTTCATGCACTCTATCTTTTTTCTCTACCCCACAAAGTAAGGATGACTAACTATTTATAGCTAAGAAAATCATCGTTAAATTGAATAGAATATGAATGGGGTAGTAAAGTGGGTAGATAATGGAAGAATTATTATTTAGAGGTCACATAAATTACAAGAAGAATGTACATGAATAATGAGTTAATGGAGAAAAAAGTCACAAAAATATTATTGCCACATTCTTCCACTAAATGAGTAATGAAGAAGTGGTAATGACAATTGCAAAGAGCAAAGAACGGCCACAGCTACTGCACAACGAATTGGATAAGGAAGCAAACAAATGCACTTTAATATAATATTAAAATGCTCAGTTGCTCACCATGTCCATCATTCTCAAACAGTGTCTATTATATATTGATCTTCATAGCCGAATAAAAACGAAATTTTGGGGTAGGGACTAGGGAGTAGGTGGGGAGGAGTATTCAAGGGATTAATTAGTACAGTATTAATTAACAAGGGGGACACAACCCTTTGTGCATGGAAGGATCATCTTATTAATTAACAAACTTAATGCTTAGTGAATTTTGTATTTTACGAGTATATCAATATCAGATATACATACATACTATGAAGTTTACATTAATAATAAATAATCGCTCGTGTCGTTGTTCTTTACTTGAATAAAACGCTATGATTCCTATTTGCATGTCATATTCAAGATGGAGCAATATAAACTAGTTATTTTTTCTTTTTCTAAGAGCAATGAACTCCTATGCATTGAAATAGAACTAGTCCACCCATTGTTTCCAATTTGTAGCATATATATTTACACCCACTAAGCAGCAATCTCTCCGCACCACTACCTCTATTGCACCAATCTGCCTTTCTTCCTCCTTTGAACCCTGTGCGGCTATACACATGCATTAAAATAGTATTTATATTGCATGTTCAAGTCGTTTAGCCCATTCTTTCACAGTGGTGTTGGAAGGCGAAATTCACGGGTTTCCAATGATCTCAAATTAAAAGAACAAGAAAGAGAAAAGAAAGGCTTGCATGATATGATTTTCTGTATAAAAAAGGCAAAAAACAGGTTAATTATGGTGGCCGAGGGATTCGAGCCCTTGTCAAGGAGGCAGTGACAAAGCTTAATTGGGTTCCACCTTTACTACTAAACCAACAACATACACTTTTGTACTGGCTTTCTAACTAGAAATTTGTTACTCCATCCGTCCTAATTTGTTTGACACTTTTCGCTTTTCGAGAGTCAAACGAGTTGTTGTTTGACCGTAAAATTTCATGTCTCTTAAATATTTTAAATTATTAATATGGTGACTTATAATACTGTGTATGTAGTTTTCAAATATGTAAATTTTATCTCGAAAAATTTAAAGATTCTATGTTCAAACACATGATCAAAATTAAAAAGTTTGACTGTCGAAAAACGAAAGTGTCAAACAAATTATGACGGAGGGAGTATATGTTTAATAGATTCTAAATATAATACAGAGCTCGTCCAAAAGTTACTGGATTCGCGTGAATCCACACCTCATACCCTAAATGCGTTGTGTAGGTGGTGATGGGATGACCGAGAGAGAGAGAGAGAGAGAAAGGAAAGGGGAAGAGAAATGATGGTGGTGGAGAGTGATAAGGAGCAAGGAGGAAGAAAGGGTAATTGGTGGCAGAGGTAGTAGTGGGAAGAGAGAGGTGGAACGAAACAATTTTAAAATTCAAAATTGGGTGAAAGAGTCAAATTCGCCTTTAAACTATGTGAAAATGTCAAATTTTCCCCTGACCCATGTGAAAGGCGAGAAGACAATATAATGGGGTCGGGTTAAAATAGAGACATGGGTAAATCAGGTAATTTAAATGAAATCAGGGAATTGAAGTCGATTTGGGAGAATTCGTAAGATTAGGCGTATATTTTTTGAGTTTCGTAACGATGAAAGTATAAATAGCCAGATAGTATAACTGAGGAAAAATCTAACCAATAAACGAAAGTAGAGGGACAAATTTGATTTTCCAAAAATTAATCTGTAATTGTGTGACATGTGGTAAATCAGGTAATTTAAATGAAATCAGGGAATTGAAGTCGATTTGGGAGAATTCGTAAGATTAGGCGTATATTTTTTGAGTTTCGTAACGATGAAAGTATAAATAGCCAGATAGTATAACTGAGGAAAAATCTAACCAATAAACGAAAGTAGAGGGACAAATTTGATTTTCCAAAAATTAATCCGTAATTGTGTGACATGTGACGTCATCGGGTGCTAAGCTTCTTCCGTTTAACAATAAGGGCATATATGTTCCATTGAATTCTGCTTTTTGAGGATCTATATCAGATATCTAACTAACTTCCTCAAGAGCTCATTTTCGAGATTGTATCAAAGATTAAATTCTACTTTTTCTCTTTGAGTTTTGAACAACCGGATTCATATTTTCTAGTTGGCATATTTTATGTTCTAATAAATAGTTAAAGAGACTATACATATATATTACGTAGTAAATATATAAAAAAGCAAGTTTTAGATGAAAACAATACTAAAAATTTGAAATAATATAAAGAACTTGATAACTCGATTTGAGAATATTTGTTTGGTGCTTCAATACTCCTTTTGCAATATTTGGTGCTCCAGCCAAAACAAAAATAACAAATTCATACACTATAGCTCTTGTCTTTCATAGCAATGTAGTCAAAGATTCTTTTGAAAAAAACAAAGAAGAAATATAAATGCGTAGAAGTATACTAAAGGTTAGAGAAAGGTTTAAAGTTGATAAAGTTGATTGACTATCATAGATAAACCAACTAGGGCCTTCTTTTTTGTCAATATACTAAGAATAGATTCAGATTTGTATACTATACGTTATTTATTGATTTTATGGGCCCTCTTTTTTGTCAATTAATTAATAATTTTCCTTTAATGACAAAAAATACTAAAAATACTTTATAACTTTTCAAAAATAAAAACCTATATTGATGAAAAATGGGCCCTCCAAAAATAAGGGTCTAAAGCCTTGGCTTTAGAGGCTTCACCGAAAAGCTGCCACTAACAGACATGTATTCACATAATAGATTCCTAATTTGGCTAGTATTTCTCTAGTTAACAATCTTTTGTGTGTATAATGATCCAACAAATGAAACTGTGTTTAGAAACATTAGTTGTATTCCACACCCCTCTTTAGCTAGGCCATTGCTCCCCAACTCCTCTTCTGCATGTATATCCACAGTGGATGGTACATTTTCCTGCAGTAGTTAGCTAGTCATTTTGTACATAGGATGGAGAAAATATTTCTTTTCTGTTCACATACCTTCTTTCAATACCAGCAACTATCTATTGGAGCCTTCTACTGCCACCAGCCTTTTTCCTTTAGGGCATGTTTGGAAAGCAGCCAAGTAATTGGAATTGAGTGTAATTACACAGTTTGACCTGTTTGTTTGATCATGTAATTACACAGTTAGATGGAAATTGAGTGTAATTGAGAGGGTATAATTACACTCTCCAATTCTCAAGGGGGGTGGAGGGTGGGGGACTGAGAATTGGGTGTAATTACACACTGTAATTACAAGGTTACCTTTTCATTTATTTCTTTTTAATTTTATTTTAATTTATTTTCTTTTTTAATTTATTTTTATTTTCTATTATTTAATTTATTTTATTTTAATTTATTTTCTTTTCTTTTCAAATTTATTTTTTATTTATATTATTTAATTTATTTAATTTATTTTTACTTTTTAATTATTTTTATTTTTTAAAATATATTTTTCTCTTTATTTATATTTCATTTCCTTTCTTCTCATTCCCAACCTTTACTTTTTGTGCTTCCATGTAATTGCTCATATTTTTTTATTTTATTCATTTAGCATAACCGTGTTAATATTCTAATTTTTGAAACTACATCTCTTAATATTAGAAAGAATAACTCATTAACAAACTTGACATATAATGAGTGACGTTATTAAAGTAAAATTTCATTGTGAATAAGGTTATAGACTTATATTTTCCCTTTCTTTTGAATTATAGGAGTATTTACTTATGTTACGTTGAAACTTACTTATGTAACGTAAGAATTTGACATAAGAGTATTATGTTAAATTTTTTTCTTTTGGATTTTGAATTTGAGTTATATTTTCTATTTTAAAATATTTGCTTTAGTACTATTGACTTGTTATTTCACATTGCATGCTGTTTATTTTTCAGTTACAGTTGATAGAATTATTGTCAAACATTTGAATAATTTTATGGCATTATATTTATAAATATTCTTTTTTTGTCAAACATCCAATCCCATGATGTTCTAAAAAAAAGGTATGCTTTTACATTTTATAATCAATTAAAATTAAAATATTATTAATTTGAAATTATATATCAATTGTTTTTTACAATATTAGTTACAAATATATGATTATTAATTAACATATTTTCAAGAAGCAATGTATTATTAAATAACTAATTTAATATCATTTGTAAAGGCACATATTTTTTAAATATTAATTTTAATTTTTTTATAATCAAATGTTATTTTTTAAATTAAACTAAATGTGTAATTACACTTGTACAACCAAACAACACGCTTGTAATTACACTGTAATTACATTATGACAAACAAACAGGTCATTGTAATAACAATATTGTGTAATTACTAAGCTGTGTAATTACTAAGGTAGTAATTACATCAATTCCAATTACCAAGTGGCTTTCCAGACAGGCTCTTAAATTAATGTGATTGATCCATCTTACCCCGTGGTTTTTTATATTGCGAGCTATGTTCCAGACATACTTGGCCACAACTTCATTTTATGTCAGGCATTCTATTACACTTGGTCCCCTGTCTTTCCTTGGTCTGCACATTCGATCTGTTACGGGCTGCCTTCATTGTGCCTTGGCGCCCGTAACCCTGCATGGCCCGAGCGGGCCAAACGAGTGTCAGCCGCGCTGGCAGTGCCAACCACACAGGCGCACAGGCAGTGCCAGCCCACAGGCAATGTCAGCCACACAGGCAGTGTCAGCCCCGCAGGCAGTGTCAGCCGTGCGGTGCACCAACATGGGTTCCGACGGACCGGAGTCCACAATCATCATAGATATGCCCCATTTCATATCCTAAGAGTAGCGAGGAAGTTCAGCAAGGATCTGAGATAAGCCCACGGGTCGTCGACGCACGAGCGACCCCGTGCGAGCCTGAGTGTCAGTCCCGAGCATCTCCGAGCCACAGATGGAATCTTGGGATTTCGGGTGAACACACCCTTCCTAGGATGTTATTGAATATGCTTACCAAGTTTGGCGTCAGTTGAACATCATTTACCTAAGGGCTTGACTTAGCCAAGGAGCAGTGTCAGTGTCAAAGCTCCTAAGGCCATATCGCGTTCTACGAGCATGGGAATGAGATGAAACTTCATGGAGGAGTGAAGGAAGTCAAGAGAAAGAGTTAGGAACAGACGGCGCTTCATTTGGAGTTCGAATCATCAAGAAAGACCAAGTGTGATTCTCGGGCAGAATCATGTCTAGTGCTAAACCTTGGGCTTTTCTTTTTAAAGCATATATAAGGTGGGCAGAGGTGTCTCAGCTCAGCCAGCCTCCCCCGTACGTGCCACCATCAAGCCGTACTAAGTGAGCATCCTTGGGGGACAACCTCAAGGGCCTGCCTAGGCATCCCCATTGGATCCTAGGTACCCATACGAGTCACGCAACTCTATGGGCGGCGCTCGGCCACAGGCCAGCGTTGGGCGCCCAACGAGGGCCGGAGGCTTGACGTATGGACCGACTATGCCCTGCGGGCTATCCTTGAGAATAAGAAATCCCTCCGTGCCGATTGAACACTCGAGGCATCCATCCTAAGAGCCTCGTGTGTTGACTTGTGAGCTTGGCTCAGGTTCAGCCTAGCGAGCAAGGGTCCGTTGGCCTAGACGTGCAGTCGTAGGGCGACGCTGCACCGTGCAAGATGGAAGTATGTCGCGAGGGCTACATTTAGCAAAGCCGCATCATAGGCATACTACAAAGAACACCCATGACATAGGCCAAGGATTCAAGAGTTGCCCTACTCAGGCGCCGCACCGCTCGGGCGTACAGGCACCCGACCAGTGTCAAGCCAGAGGATTGGACTGTGCGCGCTCCCGCGACGCTCAGCTCCTAGCGAGGGACTGTCATGTCCATAGCCAACCCCAAGTGTGAGTGCAGGCAAAGACAGAACATATGAAACCTGCCACAGGGGCATTCTAGCAAGGCAAGGCCAAAGCCTTGACATCGTCTCAGCAGCACCGTTGAAGCTAAGCCTCCAAAGCCATGGACATAAGATCATGCCATGAGTCCTGGGACTATCATTAGGCTGGCTCGTAGTCCGCCTGGACTACGGGCGCCGCACGGGCCATTAGTGTACCACATACACTATAAAGGAGGCGGCCCGTGACAGATCTCATGCAATTATTGGTGCCTTGGTTGTAAGCAGCTCACCACTCCACATGAAATTTCTATAGATAGCTATTATATTAATCTTGATCACTTTCTTTGATAATATAAACATGGAAGACCAATACGAGTGGATGTGTAAGAAGACAGAGTTGATTAGCTGACCTCTTTCACCATATGATAAATGCTTAGTGTTGGGGGTCGAAATAATCAAGTGTCATGCGGAAGCTTATAATTACAAACCTCAAATGACGATAAATCAAATGACAAAGAAAAAACATACTAAAAGAAACATAATATTTAATATTATTTGGTCAAGTGACCTACATATTGAAAAACTAATACAGAGAAGCATAAACTCTATTGGGAGAATAATCTCCCCTTAAACAAGACTCTTTAATGACTACATTGTGTACGCCATTGTGTTGTGTCATATGAGAAGCTTCAATTTATAGAGATCCAAAACCTTTTCCTCTAAGAAAAGGACTAGCCAAAATATGGAAGAGAATTATATTTTTTCCTTTCAGGAAAAGTAAAACAATTATGGTTATACTTTGACTTTCCTTCCAGCGAAAAGTAAAACTCAAATATGGTATGAAAATCAGGGCAAAACCCTAACACTTAGAACCCCATATCTTAATCATGCATAACCACTACTAAAAAATCTCTATTTTCCCACTGAAAAATATTCAGCGGCTATTTCCCACTGAATGCTGGTGGGAAAAACTTAAATAGTAATATTTTCACACGGAAAAAGTATAAAGTTTTCCAGCATATCAGTGGAAACCTGTTTCCCACTATGCATTTTTCCAGTGAGCTGATTCGGTACGAATGAATTGAAAAATCACGTTTTATAGCACAAATTTTCCACTGAATATGATGGGAAGAACATCTTTTTCTAGTAGTCAACATTTTATCCTCTCACAGTCAATAAAATACAATTTCTTGGATAATAGGAACCCCCAAATACCCGAATGGCATATTCCCTTTTATGCATCTTGTCAATTCACATAAATCTCTTAACACCTCACAGTCAATAAAATACAATTTCTTGGATAATAGGAACCCCCAAATACCCGAATGGCATATTCCCTTTTATGCATCTTGTCAATTCACATAAATCTTCAATTGTCTTCGCTCCCCATATTAGCTGTAAATATATTAGACTTGGCTGCATTATTGGTCAACCCTGAGGCATTGGAAAAATGTCTTAGCCTTCTCACTTCTCAGCATCATATTTAACTCTATTTCTTGAAAAAAATGTGTTCCAAAGTCCAAACAATTTACCCCTTTCTCTGTTTATATATTTTATGGAGTTTTACACACTTCTATAATTAGGGAAAGGGATATTAGTGCTTTTAGTCTTTTAAAATCAACACATTCTAAGTTGAATCTTTGTGATTTCTAGGTAAGATCATTTAACCTTCAATTAATTTATATGTGCACCTTTGATCGCTCAGCTATGGATCTTCACAAATTTAACGAATTATTAATTGGTAAACTATTTAATTATCGATATATTCTGTTAAATTTGTAATTTTACCTCATACGTGAGGTGAGATAGCTCTAAAAATACTCTAGCTACAACAATTTTTTTTTTTTATAAAGAGACCAAAACCACATATTTTAACTAATTAGAGATTAAATATGTTAGTCAAATATTAAAAAAATCAATACCAAAGTTAATCACTAACTGTGGGTCCATAACTGCAATTATCCCAATTTTTTTGATAAGTCTCTTTGGTTATGAGATGCAGGTTTTCTTCGATTATCTTTCATTTGAAAAACTCTTACGGTGCGTATAAACAATTGTATGAATAAATTTATTATGTTACGTAAGAAAAAGAAATATATTATAGTTTTATATGTCTTTGTTGAATTAATAAAAGTTTAACTTAAAAAATAGGAAAGATAACTATCAAACTAACTGTATACAATAGCTTATAATGTCATTTTAGTTTATATTTTCATAAGGTTTGCTTTGCCCATATTTTCTTCTTCTTCATCATCATTATTGTTATTATTATTATTGTTATAAGAATAAGAATTACGAGGAAGTTAGACTTTACATTCACCTCCTCCAAATTTTACGAAGAAAGAACCAATACAATTTATGGCTTGTTTGGAGCTACCAAAAATCATAGTCATAAACACGTAGAACATCGTAGATAATTTGACTTCTGTACCAACGCTAGAAAAAACAAAGTCTTGCTGACTCAGCTCGTATAAATCTAAAACTGGATAAACCCAAACGTGTCTCTTAGGAGGAAAAAGAAAACGAAAAGGAAGAAAGGATAAGAACGCTTGGTCTGTAAATTGACGGTAAAAGATCTTCATCGATGAGCCACTTCTTAGATAAATAGATTCAGTGTACGCGCTTTGCGCGTGATCAAAGTGAGTACCTCATTGATAGCAAATATTATAGAAAAAATTAAATTTAGCAACGAACCTCGTTGTTAATTCGTCGCTAAATTACCTGTAACTAATTCGTTACTAATCCGTCGTTAAATAGGATTGATTATTATATAAAAGTAAATAAAAAAGTATAAATTCATTAAGAAGATATAGGTTTCAAAAGTGCTTGTTCAAAAAAACTTTTTTTCAGTTTTTGAAGTAACAACAAAAGTAAAAATACAAAAACTAATGATGACTTATGCAAATCAAGCTTTTCTTAGAAAAGTATTACTTTACTTAAAAAGAAATCAAAACAGAAAAAGATAGGTTATCAAAAGAGCTAACACAATTATTTTATAAGAAAAATTAACGCTCACGTAAATGTTTCCGAAAGTATTCTTTTCTAGTCTAGTACTAATGCAAACATATTTTCTCCACAATTATTATAAGACATTTAAAAACTATTTTAAAGACTATAATTCAAATTCAAGTACACACAAAAATGATTCATAAACCAAAAAAGAATTTAAAATGGGCAAAGGAAAAAAGAAGGAAACTAAATTGATCGATTTTTTTTAGGGGAAGAAAGACTCGTGTAAGATTTTGCATTCAATTTTTTTTTATCTAATGTTGAATAATGTGAATTTGCAAGTTTTTTCAAAGCTCTTATAATTAATTTTGATACAATTTTATTGCATTCTTTAGTAATAGACTTTATCAACCATTGTCCCTTGGACAAAAATATCAATCTTCTAGAGGTGTTTTAATTTATTTCTACACGAGAATTTCCTCTCAATGATAATATATCCCTAATATATACCATATATCCATCTCAATGGAGAATAAAATAAGCCAATGCCCAGAGTCTTTGCTCAATTTATTCTGACTAAAACTAACTCAATACATTCAATTTTTTCATGTATGACATTAAAAAACACTGTGTAGCCATAATAGATTCTTGCTTCTGCATTCAACATTGTATCTCCGACATGTAATTGAGAGTAAATATATTGTCAATTGCAAACAATTAATATACATTTATGTTGTTTATGATGTCTTTAAGATTACACCAGTAAATTGCTAGGAACGTTATTCCTTTTCATAGATGTGTTTTTGACACAAATCTTTCATGGTGTGTATAACATATATAGTGCTTTTAAGCTAAAATTTATTGGATACTCAAACAATTTGAACCCTAAATTCAAAAAGAAAAATCCAGAAATAACAATAAATTTATTTAAACAAACTTAAAAATAACTTAAATAACATGGCAAAAAATTTGTCTACCATGTACAATTGCTACAGATAATTGTACGAAAAAAGACTAAGTTCGACAATAACCTCAAATCCCACAAATATAAAAGGACAATACTAAAGTTCGGGAAATATCTAACTATCAAAATGGGAAAACTAAAAAACCATAAAAGATTTCGAAAGAATAGTGTTTCAAATTAAAGCAACAACAACACAAAAATTGTTGTCTGGTTGAAATTGATCGATTTTCCTTCCACACACCCTGAAATGAGATCGCTTTGTCTGTTCGTTTTCCTCTTTTAAGTTTCTTTTACAGATTGAGATACTTCTTTGTTTTAGCACAAGTATCTTAATACCTAATTATTTGTCCAATACCAGCAGCCAAAGCAGACTTGCATTAATGTGGGTTGCATGGTACAAGATATATACGTACATACTTGCACCAAAATGATGACCAAACACCTAATGTGCCTACTATCCAACTTTCCAGAGAAGATGTTTGCCCACCGTCAAGTCTAGGCCAAAGTAATTAGGTTTAAACACTGGTATTAACCTAAAAGGATTTTATTGAGAAAAAAAAACCTACGACGAAACTTCCCTATTAGTATGAATTGAAGAGTGCAATTTTCTACTATATGGAGTCAGTCTCCCTTAAACAAAAAAAACAAAAAAATAGGGTGGGCTCCATACTAAAAACACCAAGCAATATAAAAAAAATAAAAAATAAGGTGGGCCTCATACTAAAAACATCAAGCAATATTAAAAAGAAAATATAAGGTGGGAAAAAAAGTGGACCCCACTGTCTCCAAACTCATGTTAAAAAAAAGTGGATCCCATATTACAAAAATCAAGCAATATCAAAAAAAAAAAAAAGTGGACCCCATATTAAAAAAAAAAACAACATCAAAAAAAAAAAAAAACATGCACCCCATATTAAAAAATCAAATAATATTCATGTAATTCCCAAAGTATCCCCATTAAGTCAATAATGGTGGATTCATTGTCACATGCGTATCAACCCATTAGTGGGAGCAAATGAAATTATTGTACAGCAAAAAACATGGATCCCATATTATTGCTTTTCTTCAAAAGGTTAAGTAGCCAAATCATACAATTTCCTTTCTTTTCTTATATTTGCCTGAGATTTAATCTAGATATTTAACTGTTGTATTTGCTATTCCGCCATGTCATTTATTTGTTATGTTTACTAAAATAAATATACTTAAAATATTTATATTTTAAAATAAGATAGAATCTAATTATTTTTTCATTTTTTTCCTTACTCTAATAAATGTGAAAAGAGATTAATGTCGTAAAAGAAAAAATAATATTAAATGGAGATCAAATAATTAATAAGGTAAATTAGTCAAATTCTAATTCTAATTGACGTTTCCTTAAAAAATCGTGCAAAAGACAACATGACAAGTAAAATGAGCTAAACCAAGAATATTTACCAAAAATTTTAAAAAAGTAGTTCTTCGTTTAAATTGAAAATGAAATTTCTACTTTGTTTCGTTTTAAACATGCAAAATTAATTTAATAATTTCAATTAGAATTATCCAAATCAAAATTTGATAAAAAATAATAACTATTGGTTAGATCCAATCTACATACATTAACAATAGAATATTTTACACCTTTAAATTAATCGAATTAAAATTCAAAGTTTCAATTGATGCTTAAATATTGCTATTGTTTTATCTCAAAGAGAGGAAAATAGTTTCCTTTTAAACAAGTATTCTCTTTTAAAAAATATTAATAAATCTTTGCCAACTTTGTATTCGTAGCAAACACTAATATAATAAAGTTTTGGATACGGAGTACAAACTACAATGTTATATTAATCGTGTTTAGAACATAGTGTGTGTGTATATATATATATGCTTAAAAACAGTGCAAACTTATGTATGTTTATTAGCAAAATAAAATATATATATATATATATATATATATATATATATATATATATATATATATATATATATATATATATATATATATATATATATATATATTATCACTATCCAAACACAATTACATATGCATAGATACACTATAATCAAAAGTATTGGGCCCGTGCGCGGCACAGGCATACGCCGTCTGGTAGAAATATAGATGGAAAGGAATGTAAAAACTAAACTCCTAAATAAGAGGGAAATAATTAAATTAAATGACTATTTCCAAATATATATTATTAATTTTTATTGCATATTAACTTGAGGAAAATATTAAATGATAGTTTATCTATTGGAGAGTGTTTTAATGAAAGGCAAAAAGTTTAATCAACATTTTAAAGACCTTTCGTGCTTTTAATATAGTATAGATTATAGATATTTTTTATAATAAGTACTGCTTATGATAAAAATTATATAACTAACAGCCCAACATACCCAGTTAAATCTAATATAATTCTAACATAGTGGGGCCTGATGAGATATTATGCACGCAGACCTTACTCCTACCTTGAGAGGTACTCTAACATATTAAATTAGTATATATAAATTCAATTTAATAGAGTTAAAACTCTATGAATTGATGGTGCTGAAAAATATTTACACAATTATATCACTTATAAATAATTACAGCTAATTTTGATGATAAACATTAATGTATAACATCAAAATTTTGTTGAATAACGCATAATTGTAAGCTAAACTACGTACCGTAATAATGTAAAAAAAAAAGGTTTATACTATCAATGTTTAAAACATAAATTTAATCTAATTTGTATATTCAAAAACTTAAAGATCACTATTAAATAACGCCATCTGTCATTGTAAAGGTGGTCCCAGAATATTCCAGAACCGGAGTACTCAAAGATGCTAAGGTCGATTCCATTCTATTAATTAATTATTAAATTCGTAGAAATCAAAAGATTAATGATGTTAACAAATAGTATTATTAATCAATAAACACAAAAGAAATATAAATGTGAATGCATGGAAAAGAAGAAGATGAAAGCGAAAGAAATTAAAGCAACAAAAACGTCGCCGAGTGAAGTGACGTTTAACTTTTGAGTTTATAATTATATGCATTTGAGAGTAAATTGTTTTTCCATTATTAATAAATTTTAACTTTGATAATATTTGAGTTTATAATTATATGCATTTGAGAGTAAATTGTTTTTACATTATTAATAAATTTTAACTTTGATAATATTTCATCTATTATTTTTATTAAATTGTAAATTAATAAATATTAACCTATTATTTATATATTGATTGACATGATTACATAAGTAATTTTAATAAACATACACATAAAACTTAAAATCAAATAATGTTTATCAAGAAATACTTATAATTATTTAATAACTAATTTAATTTCATAAATATTTTTTATCAGGTTAACGAATTTTTGTATTAATTTTTACCTAGGTATTTAGTAATAATAAATTTATTTTTTATGTTCACTCGGTGTCCGAACTCTCTTTGAGATCCCAATTAATCCGGATTCACATCGAATAAGACTCATTAGAAAGACAACATTTACACGACTCGCTAGATATATTTTAAGCGACACAATAGTGTAAATATTATTTTACACGATCCATGTATATAAATTAAAAACTCGAAAAAGTGAAAAAGCTGAAAGTGAAAGAAAATAAAATCAAAGATGATCTTAGTATCTCAGTTGATTTGTTAACTGAACTTTCACTTTATTGGTAAGGATTTGATTCCCCATTTTATAATATCTCCGTTGTTTTCTCTTCTCCTACCGCCTATGCAATCAATAAATAGTTTCAAAAAAATAAAAAAATAAAAGCAAAGAAAACGTCGCCGCTTGAAATGAATGACGTAGTTAACTTATTGGTCCATGCTTGAGAAATGCCTATAAATTCGTGGCCATTTGGTTCTATCTTTGTATTATCTTTTGATTTGTTGTGCAAATCACTACCTACGTGTTCTCTTGTCCCAAAATCTTGCAAACTTCCCATCATTTTCCTCTCTCATTTTCTCTCTCTTTAATATCTGCTTTGCTTTGTCAGTATTACATCCATTTATAAGTCTCATATATATCCATTTAAAGTTATTTTATCTCTGTATATTAAGTAGTGATCGATCATCATGTGTGGAATCTTGGCTTTGTTGGGTTGTCCTGATGATTCTCAGGCCAAAAGGGTTCGAGTTCTTGAGCTCTCTCGCAGGCAATTTCTCTTTCATTTCTCTTTTAATGATCATTTTATATCAAGGTCCATATATTTAGCAGACGTAACATACTATACTTTCATCCTTTTTTTTTTTTCTTGTTTTAAATATCGATTTGTCAGCTTTTCCACCTTATTTATGTTCTTATATGGCTCTAGTTTTCTTTATTTTATGCATAATAAGCTAAACGAATAAGAGTTTGTGTTGACGAGCCACGGAACGAGAGACAGATTCAGAATTTTAAATTTAAAGATTCTTGATCATGATTTATTTTGCTTACGGGTTCTGGATAAAAGAGAAATTCTTAACGAAAATATAGGGTCTGAAACCAGAGCTATTGGTTTTTGACCTGTGACTTTAAGGTGTAGATCTGCCACTGTACCAGAGACAAATTCAAAACCTGGAGCTTATTTATTTTTAAACTTTTATTTTGCATACTTATATATGTACTTATATTATTTAATTTAAGTTGAAAGTAATGGATTTAGTCCAATCCATAATGATCATGGTAGAGTTTATGTTGCATATTTTTGTCTGTTTTGCACCCTTTGTTTAATGTTCTTGCATTGCTCTAGCTTCTTTATGAATATTCAATACCCCTAGTAAGCTATAGTGGAGTCTATATATGTTGATGTAACTGACTTTAGTTGGCAGTGCTTGTTTGGAAACCTGAATTAAAAACAAGATTAAAACGTTTTGATAGACACAATGATATTAATTATCACGAACGTGGGACCTAAATGATTATTAAAATTTTCTTGGACCGTCCGTTACTATATATGACCTGTTATTGATGCTGATGGGGCGAAAACCTTAATACGACACGTCATTTCTGTGTCACAAGTCCTTTTTATCATTCTTTCATCCCTTATGAACAAGACAAACTCCATATACAACGTTACAGGCGAATTTAAAATTTATCCGTAATAAATTTAATATTTAAATTTTTTGTCACTGAGCTATTGTGCTTTTGAAATTATGAGTTCAAAATTTAATATTTATTCAAAAATATTGCCTTTAGTTGAACTCATTAAACTCGGTGTTACATCAGCCTCTGAGTACACCAAGGGTGGTTAGCATCATCCAAACCCAACAGTTTTGACAAGGGACATATATATATATAATAATCATTGAAACATTCACAAATAGTACTAGATCTGAACCTTTAATTTAGAAGTTTAATGTTGATAATCTTAAAGGTCGAACCTATTAAAATCTCTATTCAACCTTTAAGCACAGATGACATATATAAACATGATATCTTATCAAAAACAAAGTTTAATTTTGGTAACAATATGATCATATAGGTTGAAGCATCGTGGACCAGATTGGAGTGGGATATATCAACATGGGGACTTTTACTTGGCACATCAACGTCTAGCCATTATCGACCCTGCTTCTGGTGATCAACCTCTGTTTAACGAAGACAAAAAGATTGTTGTTACTGTGAGTGCCTCTAATTTTACCTTCCCCCCCCCCCCCCCCCCCCCCTTTCTACTGTTGCGTTGTTTTAGACCTATGTTGCTTGGACCATCTAAAAATATTGTTGCACCCATCGGATTCGTAAAATAAAAACCACTATTTTTGGAGGATCTGACATGCACCCTTCAATATTTTTGAAGAGTCGGAAGCAACGTAGTTTTAGACTATTTAAGGCTGAAAACTTTGAATATTTCATGATTGATTTGTGTGTCATTTTGCAGGTTAATGGAGAGATCTATAATCATGAGCAGCTTCGTAAACTTATGCCTAATCACAAGTTCAGGACTGGAAGTGACTGTGATGTTATTGCTCATCTTGTGAGTATATAGTCTACTTTATCATCAACCAACTTAGGCTAGTGCAAACACCATTGTTTATAGCCCAATTCAACTAAAAGACATAATGGATCTTTACACAAATAGTCGGCTGGATTTCATTGTTTACCTTTTCTAACCAGTATACATAGATTATACACCAATTATATACGATTATATAATATACATGAATTATACATTTGTCGACTATTTTTAGTTTAAGAGATTAGATGAGCGGCTATTTAGGTTGATTTTTCAAGATATAAGTTGGTCAGCCTCGAACTCATGCATTTTCAGCTTATAAGCAGTTTTGGTTCGATCAAGATATTTTCTATTTTTTGTTATTCCCAAAATACCCTTCAATATCAAATCCCTCTCTCTCTCTCTCTCTCTCTCTCCATTCCATTTTCCCCATATTCTCTTTTCCATGTTAAGATACCTTTGAATCTACATTTTTTGTGAATAAATATTAAGGGCTTTTAAGTTATTGTAACAGAAAAGTACTATTCTTGTTATCAAATACACCAGTTGCTTATTACCAATTTGAAAACTTCTATATCCAAACATGTAACTTCTCATTTACTAAATCAGTTTTAGCACGTATAAGTGTTTTTATTAGCACTCCATGTTTATCGGATAGATCAAACAGGCTCATATATAGTGGTAACATCTAGAAAGTACTTTACTGTAAGTTAGAACAAATTATATAGTGTCTGATAGTCAATATGTATTGATCAGTACGAAGAATATGGAGAAAGTTTTGTGGACATGCTGGATGGTGTGTTCTCTTTCGTATTGTTGGATACGCGCGATAACAGCTTTCTTGCTGCCCGTGATGCCATCGGAATTACACCCCTCTATATTGGATGGGGACTTGATGGTAAGTTTTTTCTGTACAATTTTCCAAATAGAAATTAAAACGGAGTTATTCCAATTGACACTACTAAAAACTGGAACTAAAGTGTAGCTAAATAGAAAAATCCATCACTAATCCTATTTAGCAATGCATTATCAAAAAAATCTGTTAGCCACGAGCAATTTAACTATTGAAGAATTTTGATACATGTTATTTATTTGGTATTTATCATGCTATTATGTGTCACAGGATCTGTGTGGATATCATCTGAGCTAAAGGGCTTGAACGATGATTGTGAAAATTTTGAAGCTTTCCCTCCCGGACACTTGTACTCTAGCAAGAATGGCGGGCTTCGTAGATGGTACAATCCCGCTTGGTTCTCCGAGGCTATACCTTCCACTCCTTATGAGCCTTTAGTCCTGAGGCGTGCCTTCGAAAATGTGAGAATTTGTTATTATTTGTATTAGTTTGGGATGAAATGAATCTAGCATATGATCTAGGTTGTTTCCCTTTCGACTTTGGACTCTGTCTGCACAAACGATCTATCGTTATCTCTAACGAGTGGTTATTTTGCAGGCTGTTATCAAACGGTTGATGACCGATGTCCCCTTTGGGGTTCTGCTTTCGGGGGGACTTGATTCGTCTTTGGTTGCTTCTGTCACTGCTCGATACTTGGCTGGAACAAACGCTGCAAAGCAATGGGGAGCACAACTTCATTCCTTCTGTGTTGGTCTCGAGGTCAGTCAATCAGTCTTGAGTGACGAAGATATAGAGCGAGTTTTATAGGTTCAACCGAACTAAGTCCTTTTGGCTCAAGCTATATATAAACATATCCAAAAAAATTATAAGATGGATATATATATAATAAAACACACATTTTGTGCCTATTGACAGTTGATATTGGATTCACCTTTGGTGTTGAGACTTCTATAACAGAAAATAGATTGTAGGTAGTTTGAGCATCTTTAATTCCTCAATTCCAATTTCCGTATTTTTTTGGTGGCTAACAGGGCTCACCAGATCTCAAGGCTGCAAGAGAAGTTGCTGACTTTTTAGGAACTGTTCACCACGAGTTTCACTTCACTGTTCAGGTTTGTAAACCACTGTGTTGCTTTGATTTTGATCGCGGGTTTATCTTCTCTTTTCCTGTTGGCAAACAATGTGTCTCATGTTTGCAGGACGGAATTGATGCTATTGAAGATGTTATTTACCATATCGAGACATATGATGTAACAACGATAAGAGCAAGCACTCCTATGTTCCTTATGTCGCGTAAGATCAAATCACTCGGGGTGAAGATGGTCATATCAGGTGAAGGTGCCGATGAAATTTTCGGTGGCTACTTGTACTTCCATAAGGCTCCCAACAAGGAAGAATTCCACAAGGAAACATGTCGCAAGGTAATAAAACATTTATTGGAATACTGCATTTCTTGTTTCAAACCTCGTTGAGACAGGACAAGATTTTTTTAAAATGCTGATCCTGTTCTTCGTTCATACGCACAGATAAAAGCACTTCACCAATATGACTGCTTAAGAGCAAACAAGGCAACATCAGCGTGGGGCTTAGAAGCTCGAGTACCATTTTTGGATAAAGAGTTCATCAACGTTGCCATGAGTATCGATCCTGAATCCAAGATGGTAAGAAACTAAGCTCGAATCGTTGATGACTAGTAGTATAACTGGATCTGCTCTCTCTATAACTTGTTTTCATCCATTTCAGATTAAACACGATCAAGGTAGGATCGAGAAATGGGTTCTTAGGAAGGCGTTTGATGATGAGGAGCATCCCTATCTCCCAAAGGTCGAAAATCATATTTTTCGTGCTGATTTGTCAATAATTATGGACCAGAATTAACATGTTTCTCCTGTTATGTGCCCTGCAGCATATTCTGTACCGGCAGAAAGAACAATTCAGTGATGGCGTAGGCTATAGTTGGATTGATGGGCTCAAAGCACACGCCGACCAACATGTGAGCTTCCTAACTAAATCTGAAACTATTACAATGTTATCGTTCAATTTTCGTTGTGTTTTTACTGTCAGCTGATCTTGGAAACAATTCGTGTCTCTTAGGTGACCGATAGGATGATGCTTAATGCTGCAAATATCTTCCCTCATAACACTCCGACTACAAAGGAAGGATACTATTACAGGATGATTTTTGAGAGGTTCTTCCCACAGGTAATATTAGGCGAGACCTTAAAATTGAAACACTAATACCATATACGAACATCTTATCAGGAGTAAAGTGGAAAGTTTAAAGTTCCAGATTTCCCAAATGTAGTATGGTGTCGGTTCTTTTTCGAATAGACTATAAACGAAAGAGTATCATACAAAATGGAATAGGAAATAGAGGGAGTCTATTTCTTAAATCGAAACACTAATACCATACCTACAACAACAACCCAGTGAAATCCCACAACGTGGGGTCTGGGGAGGGTAGAGTGTACGCAGACCTTACTCCTACCAAGGTAGGACGGCTGTTTCCGAGAACTAATACCATACCTGTTGTTGGATTTTCAGAACTCGGCAAGCCTAACTGTTCCTGGAGGACCAAGTATAGCTTGCAGCACAGCTAAGGCTATTGAGTGGGATGCTTCTTGGTCGAACAATCTTGATCCTTCCGGTAGGGCTGCCATCGGTGTACATAACTCGGCTTATGATGATCATCTATCGGGTATTTCTAACGGAAATTCGGACCCAACGATCATTGATAAAGTGCCAAGGATGGTAGGAGTGCGCACTGCTGCGGAGCTCACAATAAGGAGCTAACACTATGTTTGAAATATTAAGTATTATTATTGTTATTATTATTACTATTATTGTTATTATAGGAAGGAGCAGCATGTCTTTTAGATAATTCTGCTGCATAAAATTAAAGAGCATTTGGGTCAATGTTAAACTAGAATAAAAGATCACAACCATATGGAGGTTTTAAAGATCTTGAGTGAGCACCACTAATGTTGCAAGTTGTGGGCTCTAGTTGATTCCTAGTTGCTTCTTATGTATAATTGTACTGTTTTTCATTTTACCTTTGACTCTATTTGCACTATATAGAAAGGTGAAATAATGTGGATGGTATGTATTTGTAGATATATATATCAGAATGTCTTTGTGGACTTTTGGAATGTTGGTATATGTGAACTTCTTGTTTTAGTCATCCTGCCTCTGTTCAATCGCTACATAGACACATAATTTCTCACCCTGTGAGGTGGCGTTTGAGTTCAGTTGCTTCTGGTCTAATATGTTATCGATAGCAATAGAGGTTTTTTCAGTTTGTCGGTCCTCGATTGGGCCACTGATTCTTCCTCGCAAACCTTTCATCCTCATTGTCTAGCTCTCTCATAGTCCAAAGCTAATTTAGAGTACATGTCCATTTCTTTGTGACCCCCTCCCCCCTTTCCCCGAACAAAGGTAATTTGTTCATCCTTTAGTTAAACAACAATAACAACATACCCAATGTAGTCCCATAAGTGGGGTCTGGGGCTGTTCATGCTTCAGTTCTGGCTAATTCAATATATAATCATCTTGCTTTCTTCTATTATATGTTAAAGCGAAGGGCGAAAGCCTATTTAATCATATGCGTAACATAAGAATCACACTTGTAAACGGTGGATAATTAGCTAGAGTAGGGTGCTGTGGTGAGACTGACTCCAAAAATGGGGGAAATTGGCCACATCGAAATTTTCCACTATCCATTTCCATGTTTAGTGGCAGCATCGGCCCATGACATAATGGCTGATTCAGAATTTAGAAGTTGTGAGTTCTGAACTGAGAGAATGATCCCTTAAAATTTTATATATACGTTTTTTTCGGACATTCTTGACACTGTTTCGATTTCTTCTTTTCTTTTGAGCCGAGGATCTATTGAAACAACGTCTCTACCCATAAAGGTACATAGAGGTAAGACCTGCGTATATCCTACCCTTCCCAGACCACGCTTGTGAGATTACGCGGGATATGCTGTTGTTGTTGTACTTATTTTTCAGACATATTAGAGGATCGATCTCAAAACAATATGTTTTGTTGGATTTACGAACCCATTGATGGATCTGGCACTGTGTAAGTAATGTCAGTGTGGCTACTTCTAACAAGGCGGCCCATTTTTCTTGGACCACTTGTCAAGGAGCAACAATTCAACCAAAAAAGCTAACAAAGAAAACCATTGTCAAAATCACATTGAATGGATTAGCTCACCAACTGAATGGATATGGATCATATGACCTAAGTTCAATAAATTGGACCACAAATAGTGAATAATAACAAAATGAACAAGATAGTTTTCTTTAGCATTTACACCCCAACAGGAATTAAAACTTTACCAAGTACATGTTTGATCTTTGTAGAGTTAAAATTTTGTACTGTTTCCTAAAATGAATTGCATCAATTGCCAGCAAAACATATAAAGAGGAAAATATTAAAACACTAAGACAAATGACTAGAATTACCTATAACTTCATCGTTAATCCGACGGATTTTGTTGTTTAACTGCAGAATTTGTCCGTCGTTAACTCATGTATTTTTTAGTAGTGGAAGCTAGAAGAAAAGGGCAGTGTAAAAGAGTTGGTTCCAAGTATCAGGCAAACCAGCAATGCACCAATGACTACAATCAGCAGAGTGATCAGGATTTGCTCTTTGCTCTGAAGTGAGTGCACCACTATAGATAGAAGGGTGTGCATCTTTTCTCATAGCTGATAGAAATGTTATGTCCAAGAGAAATGGAGGGTTGTTCATGTCCCTCATCACAGCCTGCATCACCCTCATTTGATCCGGGTACGTGCCCGGATACGTCGTGCCGGTCATCGGCACGGTCTCGCCGTAACAGCTTCTCGCGGAGGACGCCACCGACGCGTCGGTGGTCCAATCGCTTGGGCTGCCATAATTGACAAAGAATTAGTATAGGCCTATGAATTAGTATAGGCCTATAGGGTAAAATTCACAAATACTCACTTTTCAATTCTTAATTCTTGCAATTAAAACATAATCACTATCATGAAGTTTTAATTTCCAGAAGTGAAATTTCATGATAGGGCTATTTTTTGGTTACAAGGCTGGAAGGTGGTTAACCCGCATTATTACTGTGTTAGCATATCATATCATTCATTGTATTGTATAGAGCGTATCAACTAACCGACTATTATTATATCATGCAATATTCTGTTAACTATTAATTGAAGGGAATGTTTGACGCAAACGGTAAGAGCTGTCACCGTGTGATTAAAAGGAGAAGTGTCAAGAAAATAACTACCTTTTTTTATTATAAAATATTGTGCTAACCGCCTCATTGAAATTTCAAATTGTTTAGATAGAAATGGGTTGCTTATTCATTATAGAGCAGCAACATACGGTCAGATCCGATTCTTTCTCATAGATCAGGCACGTAAAATATTTTATCAGTCGAATTATAATATCCTTGCTTATTTAGATACCATATAAGATTAGATTAACAGTTCAACTAAAAAGTTTAAAATTATTTTATATGTTCCCAACTCTCAACGTGATACGTAAATAGTGCATAATTGTCTATCAAGCAGTTTTGAGTAGGGGTGTACAAAGTAAACCGACAAACCGCACCAAATCGATAAACCGAGTCAAATCGAGAAAAAAACCCAACTAGTGGTTTGGTTTGACTTGGTTTGGTGTTAGGAAAAAAAAACCCGACCATAATTGGTTTGGTTTGGTTTTAACTAAAAAAAGTCAAACCGAACCAAACCAACCCGACATTACATGTATTCAATTTTTAAAATATTTTATACATAAAAATATTTATTTGTAAAGTAATTTATAAATATTTCTTAAATTTTATCGTAATTTTTTATCTATTATCATATTATTCAAGCTTGAACTTAGAATTTTGAATGTCAATAAGTTTTATATCCTATGGATGTTAGTAACTCAAATAAAGTCCAAACCAAAACCAACTCAACACTAATCCTAACAAAAGAAATTCAATTTATCACTAGAAATGACAATAATGTTGGATATCTATTCTTTAGTTTTGCACAATTGATTTAGAGAGTAAATATACATAATTTAAGTTTTTTTTTCTTTGTCATATAATTAATACTTATTTTAGCATGACTTAGTATTTTTAGATTATGGTCATTTTCTTTTATGGCTTGTTAATTAGCAATATTTATTTTAACCGATTATATTAGCTTTTGTTGAATGTTTTAATACAATGTCATAACTCTTCTCACATTTTGTGTTATTTTCTTAATGAACACCTTAATTATATAATTGTATCTTACTAGGACTAAAGAAATATTTAAAGTAAAAGTTATATGTTTTGTATCAAAACTATTCCGAAAAAAAACCCGAAAAATCCGAGAAAACCGAACAACCCGAGAAAACCCGAGGTTGAAAAACCCGAATTTTATTGGTTTGATTTGGTGTATAAATTTTAAAACCCGACGCAATTAATTTGATTTAATGTTTAAAAAATCCGAACCAACTCGATCCATGTACCCCTAATTTTGAGTTTTGGAGTTTCCCACATGTGGAAAGCTATAAAATCATATGTCAATATGCCACCAGCAGACAAGTGACAAAACAAGTCATTAACTGCTCCTACAATGGGCCAATAATAATGCTTTATATTTTATGTTGCGATTGTTCTAGTACGATTATTATTATTATTATTATTATGGCCTAACAACTAAACGGTGTGACAACTGACTTTTAACTCTTCTTTTCTCAACATTATCTATGCATCATTTCCTCTATTGTACAAGTACTCTACCCCCACCACACACACATTTTGGCTTCTAACCAGCCGGTATGCTTGTTTTGGAATTTTGATTAATAGATTCACGTGATTATCCATAAAATAAAAAAAAATATTCTCTATCAGAAATATTTATATTCCAAGAATTCAAGTTCTAGACCTTTGATTAAATATGAAAATATTGGTTTAGGATAAATTGTGAAATTATCACAGGGATATTTTTGACATTCATGCAAAACATTAAGGGAACCATAGTAATTAAAGGTTATATAGTGGTATTTGGATTTAAAAATATGTTAGTTCTGTGAACAAACAATAGTTGGAAAACATTCATTTGTTTTGTTTGGAATATAAAGTATTTGAAGCGTTGTTTCGCAAATATTTATGCTGGATTACGTGTTTTCGTGAACAAAATGCTACAGATATAACTGACAAATTTATTAAAGTATCAATCATCAAGAGACATTATCATGTGAAAATTACAATTATTGATGAAATAAATGTATCATAATTGAACTAATCGATTATTATGATAGTCCAATAATATTTGTAGTCAAAGTGCTTATTTTGACTTCTGCTTTAATTCAACTTTTAAAAACAAAATCGCATGTTATACAACTGTGTTTGCTCCAAAACTTTGAAGAGAGGTTTCAATTAATTCATCAATTTTTGCAAAAAATACCATTTGTCAACTGAACGCCAAGAAATTTTCTTCTTCTTTTTCTCTCCAGTTTTTGCAACTAAGTTATATTTGCTGAAAATCCCTTTTTTCCCTTGGCGTTTGGTTCAAAAACAAATTTTGCAAAAGTTGATATTTCATTTCACAAATAAGTTTTTCAAATTTTGAAGAAACTGTTAACTTTCACAAATGTCTTTAAACTTCAAATAATTTTTTTTTCTTTTAATTTCCACTTCACATCTTATCCAAAAGCTTTAAATACTTTTCAAATTATGTCGGGTTGTCCAACTTGGAGTGTGCTACCTAATTTTAAAAGCTATGATGGGGCAAGGTCCCGTAGGACTTATAGCCTATTTGGCCAAACTTATTTTCTCCCTAAAAGTACTTATTTTTTCAATAAGTGCTTATTTGAAAAAAAGTGAAGTGTTTGACCAAGCTTTTGGGAGAAAATAAGTGCTTCTGGGGAGTAGCAGAAGCAGTTTTTCAGAAGCTAAAAAAAACAGCTTTTGCTCAAAAGTATTTTTTTGAAAAGTACTTTTGAGGAAAATACAAATAGAAGCACTTTTTAAAAGCTTGGTCAAACACTAATGACGGCTCAAAAGTACTTTTTAAATTAATTGGTCAAACACATACTGTTTTTCGCCAAAAGTGCTTTTTTTGAAAAGTACTTTTAAAAAAAAGTACTTTTTAAAATAAGTTAATTTTAGAAGCTTGGCCAAACGGGCTATTAATTAACTACTAAAACTTTTTTGTTTTTACCTTGACAATTTACACATCCATTTTTATTTATCAAGCTTATCATTAGACACGATTTAAAATAAAATAAAATTAAAACCATGATCTAAAATATTTCATAATATTCATGTGTTATAATTTTTGAAACTTGTGTCCTTAATATTTCATAATATTTGTTTGATTATAAAAGCTTGTCCTTAAGGTTAAAATAGAAAATTCAAGTTAAATTGTTTCCAAATTGATAAGGATTCCTTTTTCAGAACGGACTAATAAAATAATATTGATTCAAATTCAAGTTAAATTGTTTCCAAATTGATAAGGATTCCTTTTTCAGAACGGAATAATAAAATAATATTGTCATTCTACTTTGAAACGGAGGGAGTACTAAAGTGAGTCGATAAGCAAGTTTACAACTTCCACCTTTAGTTGATGTCTCGGCCTCCAAAGAATGAAAAATATTTTGATAGAGAGGTTTTAATTCGAGAGGAAAAAGTGATTAAATAAAAAATGGCAAATTTGGAGAAGAAAAAGTGAGAGAGGGTTGACATACTTGTAATGTGTAGGTGAAACACCCTGAAAGAAGAGTCTTGTTCTACTTTTGTCAATATTTGCATCAATCCATCTTGCCCATGTCCTTAAGCCTCGTTCTAGTGCCACCAGCCTATCCATATCTTGATACAATTTGCCTCCTAAATCCATGTAGTCCCACCTGCATATTACCACATTTTCACCATTTAATTTCCACCATAATTCATGTCAACCACTGTCACACTTCATTGTCCTAACTTCATTTGATTCTCAACTATACAGTTTGAAAAAGAAAATGTAGTAACATCTTTTCAAAAGTTCACAATAGTAACATCAATTTTTCAGGCATTTACTTATGACAATTGAGAAAAAAAAATTAGCTTTATTTCGGTGAGACTAACATGATATTCAAAGATGTGGAGATTTCAATTATATACGGCGACAGATGGAAGACAGTAGATACCCGATAGACTATTCAAAGTATCCACAAACTGACCCGATTCCCAATGTTATTAAAAAAAATTCTCCCTCTATTTCATTTTACATCTATTAATTAGACTAGACATGAAGTTTAAGTATATAAACTAAGTACTCCTCTAATGTATGAAAATGAATTAATTTTATTGTCTTAATTTAAAAATGTATCAAAATAACCTTAATTTTTTTGGTGATCTTAAGCATATCATGTAGGATATTGGAATTAAAAAATTACTATTTAAACAAACTAAAAATAAAAATATGAGAGATAAATTGCGACTGACAAAGTTTACTAATTGAAATTCTAGAGAAGAGAAGAAAGAAGCAATGAATGGCAAAAAGTGAATCTGGGTCAGTATATTATCCTTCGAGATATATAATGATTGGCAGTAGATATCAAGTATCTATTAGTAGAATATTAGAAGTATGCACAAACCGATCGAAAGGTCATTGTTATTAAAAAGAATACTACCTCTATTTCGTTTTAGGTTTCTTAATTTGACTAACACGAAGTTTAAGAAAATAAAAAATATTTTTAAATATTATAATCTTAAATTAAAGATGTATATAATATATATCAAAAGACCCTTAATTATTTTTGTGATCTTAAATATGTCAGATAGGAATTAAAGTGTTGCTCAGTATACAAGTTTTAAAAGAAACTAAAAATGAAACTAACACAAATAACACCACAAGAAAAATAAGAAAAGTGACGGAAGAATTCATCGCAATTTAATCATAAATTCGACTTTGTAAAGGATTCTCAGCCTTCATATATTCGCTCGTCGTAAAAATTTTGTGACAAAATAATGTCTCTGTCACAAAAATTTGAGTTGAAATGTTCTCTTTGTTAAAGACTAATTTTGCTAATCAGCCCCAAAATATTTGTTATACAATTTTGTATTTTTCTTATAGTTTAAATTGCAACCGACAAAAAATATTTGCCACGGTTTTGTATTTTTCTTTATAGTTTAAATTTAAATTGCAACCGACAAAGTTTAACTCCATATGAGATTCTAAAGAAAGGGAAAAAGTAGAGCAAATGAATGTCAAAAAGTGAATGTGGGATTGTGGGGCAAGTAATATTACCCTTGGAGAGCCCCTTTGTGAGTCCACCAATGGCCAGTATTGAAAGAAAGCACATCTACACCTTTCCAAGCATTGGCATTCTTGGATACATCATCCAATCTTAGAATTCTCTTCCCTTGCACTAAGTCTATGTCCACCAGATAAGGTGTTCTGTAAAATGATACAGATACTCCATAGTCCTGCAGACACATATCAACCAATTTTAAGGCCAAATTGGAGTGTCAACTAGAACACTAATCAATTTGTCAACGATAGAAACATATATTCCTGTCCGTTTTATTTATGTGTTACTCCTATTTTCTAATTAGTAATTCATTCCAAAAGAATGTCATATTTCTAATGAAACATCTCTCCACTTTAATTTAAAATTCATGCCGAGTGAAACTATGTCACATATATTAGAACTTGAAGGAATATATATAAAGATGTACACACTGAGAGTGTAGGAAATGTTTACACTATTTGTATTTTCTGATATGTTATAGCAAGTTATGTGTCCTAATTTCTAAGTTACTAATCCAGCTTATTATGACTAACCTTTTAGGTGATCTCATAGTGTAAGAATTTTGTTTGTACAGTCAACGCACAATATTTAAACTTTTTTTGCATTTAAGAGTTTAAGTGCCACGTTGTGACTGCACAAACTATATTTACGTAATCAGATCACCTATAAGGTAATAACCCTTATAATTGATAACATGATAAACTTTAAAAATAGTTTGTTATCATAAGTTCAACAACATTAATAATATAAAAAAATATTCACTACAAAAAAAAAAAAAATTAGCTATGACCTTCGTCGCTAAATTGCTCGTAGCTAACAGAACTTTTTGATAATCTATGCTAATCCTATTCGCGACGAATTTTTTTGTTTAGGTATAAAATTTGTTAGATGGTAATTTCTATTTTCTTAATAGTGATTATATTATCGATATATATAACTTAAATCCTATATATATAATTAATGAGAGAGAATGAAAAAGACTAACCAGGAATTTGAAAGTAGAGATAGGGTCACCAGTGATCATCTTTGTTTGAGCTCGTGGGACTGCTGCTGATATCATACAAATCAATGACTGCCATTGGTTCCTTCCTAATGAATCTCCCACATACATCACTGTCTTCCTTCTCATTCTCATCAAAAAGTCTATCCCATTGAACCTACCAAAAAAACAAAAACAAACCCAAAAAGTTACAAACTAAAAAAAAAAAAATGTAAATTACACTATTAATCAAAAGTCAAGTACATGGAATTGTCATATTATATACTCTATTTGTCCTAATTGATGTGATACTTTCGCTTTTCGAGATTTAAACTGTATGAACTTTGACTAATATTTTAAGATATATTTTTTCACCAAATTGATATGATAAAAGTTGCAACTTGTAACACTTTTCATGTAGTTTTCAAATATATAGATTTTAATTTTAAAATATTGAGTTAATTTTTTTAAATTAAACTGGCACCCTTTCATTAATCACGAAACATGGTACAGAGCTGAGGGAAAACTTCCCTAATCTACTTTCAGAGACTGGTATAATCTAATTCAATTTGGCTTTAATATTTAGATTGGTATAATCTAATTCAATTTAACTTTAAAATTTAGTCAAAGTGATATACGAAAGCGAATAGTACTAGTATCACATACTTGAGATAAACGGAGTAGTAAGTATGATCTGGTAATAGACGCCAATTACAAATATATCTATGAAAAACTAACAATCAACAAATATTAAACTCGGTAACTCATAATTTGAAAGTACGACGATCGAGTTCAATCATAAGAACCTAATAGCTGAACTCATTATATTTAGATCTTGAATACATTTGTAGTAACATGAAAGAAAAGCTAAGTAAATAGCTAAAATAAGTCAAATTACGTCCACAGTATAAAAACTGTTACATTATCATACTAAGGTAACTTAAATCTATACTAAGGTAAAAACCATTCAAAGACGGAAACCATATTTAAGAACTAAATTTCGAACCCATCAAATTCAAACTATGAATCAGCTCTGATTAGTAACATAAAAAGAAGATAAATAAACAACTAAAACTGGTTAAATTACATCTTCATAAGTAAGAAGTTATTATTGGTGCATATAACTTAAATCTAAAACTATAAAAGAAAAGCATTGAAAGATGGAAACTTTATTCAAGAACTAACATGCTTCTCATTAATGACATGATAATAAGGTTAGTAAACAGCTAAAATCGGTCAAATTACATTGATATCATAAAAAAAGCAGTCAAAGACTGGAACTTTATTCAAGAAATAAAGGTCCAACCCAGCTAATTCAAAACAAAAAAAAAAAAAACACATTCAAAGATTGAAACTTTATTAAAGAAAAAAGATTTTTCCAGTACCTTGGAATTTCACAATTTGCTGGTTTCCATCTATATTTGAGGTAATCAGTATCAGGTCTTCCATACATTTGACAATTAAATTGTGAATCAATAATTGGACAAGAAGAAGATTGATACAATGGATAAGTTTCATCATAAACCCAAGTACCCTTAAACAAAGCACATGAAGTTAAATTTGCCAAAAGCCTTGGCTTTTTATGAATTTGTTTATTTTGGTGGTTCTTTAAAGATGCTAATGAAAATACATAGGAAAATTGTAGTAAAAAAAGACATATTAGAAATCTAAAGGAAAATGATTTAGTTGTAGTAGAAGAGAGAAGATTCATTGGAGAAAATTGAAAGGAAGGGATATAATAGTAGCAGAGAATAACAGAGAAAGAGAAAAAAAAAATGAGGGAAGTTGAAGAAAGAATGTTATAAATGCATGTGCTAGTATACCATATTATAAAGGGAAAGAGGAATGGGCAAGGGAAGGAATGGGAATTTTTGTTGTTTAGTGTGCATGTGAAGATAAAATTGATTCCAAGAATCATAGTGGATTCAGAATTTTAAAGGGATTTTTACATAAATAACCAGTTATATTTACTGTTTACTTTCTTTAGTAGGTATACGTAAATTATACGTTGTTATACACTAATTATACATATATTATATATCACATTCACCGGGTATTATTAGATTAAGGGGTTGGGCGAGCAGCTATTCAGATTAAGGTTAATTCTTCGACTTGTTAAAATAGCAATAAATGCAAAGTATCTCTGCAGAGAGTAATATAGACTTCTTCCATTGTATAATGGTGTTTGACTAAACACAATTTTAAAGAAAAAAAACTTTTTAAAATGTTGTAAAAATATTGATAATTGGAAAATTTACTACTTATTATAGCCTCTTTGCTTTGGTTTTTGTGCCCTTTATCTATGATGTGAGGCTATTCTTGGTGTGTATTGTCATTATTTCAGGTGCATCAAGTCATGAAGAGAATTGAGACCAAACCAAGTGAAAACGAGGCAAAAAGAGCTGAAAAGAAGAACTGAATTTCTGCCCAGTGAAATACCCTTTGTGATCGCGATGTGTACTCGCGTAATCGCAAAGTCACGCGTGTCAAACTTCATGCGTTCCTGTGGGACCTGCCCGCGATCGCGATGAAGGATTTCTGGGTGAATTTGGAAGTCTTGGAATTTCACGATTTTTCATCCCAAACCACATAAAACTCGACCAAACCTCTTGGAAACACATCTTTGGCAGAAAACACAAGTTTTGGAGGCTAGGGTTTTTGCACCACACTTTGGGGTTGAAGATTTTGGTTGAGAACTTTCTTAAACCATTAAAGTGTTTGATTTCTTGTTTTGCTTATGTATTGAATGATTTTTATTGCTAATGAAGTGAGTTAATGTTGTTTTAGTAAATCTTGTTCTTTAATGTTTCTTAAGGGATTAGCTAACCCTAAGACCCGCCCATTTACTTGGATTTGAGCTCGGAAGAGGAAAATTGAGGTTGGGAAAGATAATTAACAAGAATTTGGAGCTTTAAACCTCATCTAACAACTTGAGCTAGGAATAAAAAAGTTACTTGAGATTATATTGATTGTGCTTGATATCACACTCTAAGGCTTGGAAAAGCTTAGAGTAAAATTCATTGATTTGGTTGGAAGACTTTCAATGAGATTTTAGAAATCATTATCTAATTAGCATAAACTCACTCTTAGTTGTAAAGTCGTGAAATACATTGGATCGTCACTTAAGCGTAATTTCCTTTGTAGCCATACTTGTGGCCATTGATCATTTTACCCCCTTTCTAGTTAGTTTTGTGAAACCAAAAAAATCAAATATTGAAAAAGTGTTTGGCTTAGCTTAGTTGGTAATAATTCCTTACTTGTTTAAATCGCCTTTATATTGTTCCCTGTGGATTCGACTTTGATTCATAGTTGGGTAAATTATATTGGGACGATCGTGTACACTTTCTCTTTGAAGAGTGAATTTGGACGTTATCAAATACCTGTCTAACTTATTGTCTTGAATGTACTATTACATTTATATGGTTAATAAGAGCATAACATTTTTTTTGTTCGCAACCCGGTGTCCGATACTCGCATTGGAGTTCGACTAAATTCGAATTCACGCTGTGTAGGGTCCATTCGGGGAAAGCGCTCCTTACCAGGAATTTTTTCATACCCAGAACTCGAACCCCAAATCTGTAGTTAAGGAAGGAGCAACCCCATCTACTGCACCACATCCTTTGGTGGTAATAAGAGCACAACATTTAAGATATAGTTGGAACTCCAAGTTAGAATTTCTAAATATAAAAAATGTATTTCAAATTTTTTAAAACAGATTAAAAGGAAGGGATACCATGCAAATTGAAGCAATAAAATATAAAAAGAAATTTTCCATTAGCAGATCACCTAAGAGATTATTATAGGTAGCGACACATAATAAATGAAACTAATTATCTGTTACAACTAGAGAGAAATCCAAAATTTTAAGTTAATGAGGATTAAATACAAGAAAGGGCATCTTACTGAGTTTTGAATAAATAATTTATATGTCAAGTGATTTTCTTAATATAAGTACAAATTTTTTATCAAAGCTAGTGTATTCGAACGGCTAGAATTCTAGCTCTGCCCTTTATTACAAACACGAATATATAATAAGTTACACTGGTATCATAAAAATGATTTACCTGCCAGACTTTTTATATGTCCTGTCCATAGTTCTCGTGCGTTTTATTACCATAAAGGTGAACTAGCGGTGGCTGCCTAAAATGTGGACTCGTGACTGCCATTTCGTCACAATTATTAATCCTTAAAAGCAGTCGAATATTTGGACCAATACTTGTCATTATTTTAGCAACTTGGATTTGATTTAATTAACCTCTAAATAATTAATATATGAGCCCTACTTTGTGTCTAATTACTCGTGATTACTCTGTTTTGTTTTGATTATCTGTATCAATTTGCGTCTTTATACAACTTGAATCCATTTGACGTTTATTACTCCTTCCAATTCATATTATATGATGCTTTTAGCTTGGATATCTCTTAAGAAATTCACTTATTTCTGAAAAATAAGAGTTGTTTTTCACCAAATTATCCTTAATATTTAATACAATATTTTTACTATGTCCTTAAAGACGAGCTATTTTCACCAAATTATCCATATATATATGAGAAACAATTACTTTTACAGTACTTGCACTCTCATATAAGCATCTTCTTTTCAATTTAAGTTCTATAGATTGACGGAGGTAGTTATTTATAAAAACAAAACATATTATCTGCTATGATATATTAAATTAAATTAACGATATACAACTTCTTTATACTATTAACGTATAAAATCAGATATTTTCTTTTTCTTCTCTTATTGATCTCCAAATTATGTACTAAAATAAAAGAAGTTACCTGTTGCCACGTGTTAATTAGTACACATAAATCAAATCATTTTCTTTTTCTTCTCTTATTGATCTTCAAATAATTTTTAATTTTATTTTTTACCCGGTGTTCGGCATCCATATTGAAGCTCGATAAAATCTGCATTGCGCGTTGAAGGTCGATTTTAGAGGTAGCGCTCCCAACATGTTTTTCTTTTTTCATTTTCAATGCTCGAATTGAAATTTCTGATAAAGGGTGGAGAAATTCTAACCATCCTACGACAACCCATTTGGTGATCTTCAAATAATACTAAAAAGAGCAGTTAGCTGTCTTGCCAACTGTTCTATATAGACACCATACACTTGCAAAAGCCAAGCCTAGCTGTTCGCATTATTTCATGTTTATATAGGTAACCCCAAAATGCAATGAATTTCAAAACAATTACCTTAGTTACTTATCATGTATAAGAAAAAATAATTATTTTTAAAAATAATTGTGGAAAGTGGTTGCTACTTTAGTATCTTTTGCATTAATAATAGTCTTTAGGCCTTTTGAGTTGTCTCGGATAACATTATACCAATAGAAGTTTGGGCACAAAAGCTTTTGCATTGTTGCTATAATATGAAGAAAAGACCAATTTTGGAATGGGGACAAGGAAAATGTTCCATATCAATCCCCCATTTTAACGACATACATTTTTTTATAATATCAGTGTAATATAACTAACTACATATACCAAATTATTACTTTTTTTTTCAAATACCTTATTAGATTTGTTACCGAAAATTACTTAGCATTGTCGATCTACTTAACTTAATGATACAGCTAGAGACTAAGGTACGGTTCGGTTGAACCCAATAACCTTAGTTAAAATATTGTATTTATTTTAAAAAATTCATTCAATATATATAAATTATTAATTTAAAACTCAATAACTTGAAAAAGGACTAAAATTGTAAGTCATAAAATTCAAAACCTTTAAAAATATTTGAACTTGATATAATTGGTTATGTCCTGTACAAAAGATAGAGATGCTAGGTAGAAAGCAAAAGACTAAAATCTTAAAAGTGTGGTCACCTCTTGTCTCCAAGTTGCAACTAAGCGTGGGGTCTGAAATTTGGGAAATTTCAATGTTTGAGGCTCCTCAAAAAAAGAAAAGAGAAATACGCAAGGTTACAAGAAAAGCAGAATTTGATTTCTTCCTTCATTCAACAAAAACCCAAGTTGCAAACTTCTTATCTCACCCACTCCACCCCAACCCCTCTAAAACAATATAAAAAAGAAGACAAAAAGAATATTTTGTTGGTTTACGAGATGTTCGGTACCTGTATTGAGGGCTTGATTAATTCAACTTCGTATCACGTAAAATTCATTAATGGAGGAAGCGCTTACTATGATTTTTTTTCATACCCAGTCACATAGGAGAACCCAGGATTTGAACTTATAGGTTCGAAATTCTAGAATAGCGGGTGTTAGCGCGCATCTGAATTCTAAATTTAATATTTGGACACGTTTAGTGAATTTCTTAACACAAATATAGAGCCTGAACTATAGCTTTTAGGTTCGGCTGAACCCGTACGTTAGCTTCTAGCTCTATGCAAGGCCGGCTAGAGGGGGAAGCAACTAAAGCAATTGCTTTAGGCCCCCCCAAATTCAAGGCCCCAAAAAATTATTATTATGTATTATTTGTACATTATAAAATTATGAGTAAAAGGGGTTAGAGTTTATATTTATCTTTTGAAATGTGATAGAGGTTATTGAAATAAATAATTCAAAGTTTGTACTCTCTCCGTTCATATTTATGTGACATTCTTTCCTTTTTAGTCAGTTTAAAAAAGAATAATTTTTTTTCATATTCAATAAAAATCTAATTTTAAACTTTTCATGTTACCTTAATGAGATGATTTATAGCCACAAAAGTTTCCATTGCTTGTTTTAGACCACAAATTTCAAAAGTCTTTATTTTTCTTTTAAACTCCTTGCCCAGTTAAATACTTTCACATAAATTAGAGACTAACAAACACTATGCAATTTATAAAAATGAATAAATTGATGACGACTTTGATAATTTCAAAAGACGAAGTCTTTTGTAGAGTTGATTATTTCTTATAAATAGTGGATTAAACCATCTTTTTAACTTCAAATTAGACTTTAAATATTTTAAACGTATGAAATTATTTTTGACATCTATTTAGTGGTATAAAATTAAGGTTTTTAGATTATGACAATTTATAAAAATATTATCTTAACCGTCAATATATGTTTCTTATACAATATTTATTTAAATTTTAATGAATATAGGTATTAAATATCTCTAACGGTGAAAACTAGTGATATTTGGCACAAATATCTATGTTTAGTGTCACTTTGCCTCTCGTTCTTAAAATTTTAATCGCTAATTATATGTGAAATCATTGTATTTGTGCTTATGTTGGTATATTGTGTATTCAGGTATAACAAGGACAAACGATGAAAAATCGGGAAACTAGCATGTGATTAAGTGAATAATCAAGATGCATGCAATATGGTATGTATGCCATCTATACAAAAAGAAGAAGAAAGAATTTGAATATACGTATATAAAATTTCATTAGAAAAATTTAACGCCTCTTGTAAAGGTTTGGCTTTAGGCCACCGACTCTGTTGAGCCGCCCCTAGCTCCACCGTGTCTAGAGCTCGAACCTGAGACCTCTGATCTAATTAAAATTAAAGGGATCCTATTCATCTCACGACGACCTAGCGGTGATTAAAAGTAGACTTGTAAAGGGCTGACGTTCTTTGCTTTCCTTCACAAGAACATAGGAAACTTCATAACTATTGGCATCGGATATCTCCACGTCAAAGTTTTGAATTAATTAGACACGAGTTAACATATGGTTTTTGTGATATATTAACTTCTCTTAGCAGCCGTTAGCTTTAAATTTGGATCTCTGGGTAGGTAATGTTATTAACTAAAAGCAAGTCCAAGGTACAAGCAGGGGCAGAGCTAGCCCTTCGGACGTGAGTTCGACCGAACCCAGTAGCTTTTGTCTGGATCTTATATTTGTATTATATTTTTTGTCAAATATTTACAAATTATTAATTTAGAACCCAATAATTTTAAATAATTAGAACCCCGAACCCACAGGCTTCAAATCCTGGCTCCGCCTCTGGGTACAAGAGGGCCATAGCATACCAAGGTAACCAGCTAATAAGTTAGGATTTATTTTTCGCCCTAATTCTTGCCGTAGCATAACCTAATAAGTACGATGGTGCAAAATAATTTGCAATAAGGTAAAACTCGATATCTATTTAAAATAAAACATGAAATTAAGTTCTACCAATAACAACAACAAATAAGTTGGTGTTGACAATACTAGTACCATGATTTTCTTACTAAGGAAATTTAGAATATAAAAAAAGTAAAAACACCAAATCAAGGGGATTTAATAGTAATTTTGTCCTACATATACAATGTAATTTTCCAACGAAGGAATGTCAATTAACCCTTCCTGGACAAGGGCAACTCGTCCCTGGGTGTTGGCTAGCTATATGAACTTTCACTGACCATGTTTTTCCATTTAAATTCATCTGTTATACACCAAAAAAAAAAAAAAAAAAAGAAGTACTAGCTCTTACAATGATGTAACATATATTGATACTTTCAACTTCAAGAAATAGAAATATAATGCATGGGGCATGTGCATATCCAATAATAAACATATTCATTATTAATGGACCCCTTAATCTCTTAGTAAATTGCGCAATTTGCACGATTGCCCTTCGTTGGGGGTCGTCTTTAATTTTTGTCCCTCAAATTGCTGGTCTTTAATTTTTGTCCTTCGCTTAAAATACCCCGAGGTTCTGGG
Source organism: Lycium barbarum (assembly GCF_019175385.1). Taxonomy (NCBI): domain Eukaryota; kingdom Viridiplantae; phylum Streptophyta; class Magnoliopsida; order Solanales; family Solanaceae; genus Lycium; species Lycium barbarum. The sequence continues at coordinate 5,438,976 of NC_083344.1, forward strand.
TTCGAACCCCGATTTAGTCATAAAAAAAAATTGCAAGGCAAGACTTTGCCTTAAGATATAACTAAAAGTCTGCCGGATACGGCAGACTTTGTCTTATAAGACAAACTTTTAGTTATGCCTTAAAGAAAAGTCTGTCTTATGCGGCAGACTTTGGTTAAGGCATAACTAAGTCTGCTGAAGACGACAGACTTTGTCTTATAAGGCAGATTTTTAATTTTCGGCCACCTTTTTAAGCGAAAGGAAAAAATTAAAAACCAACAATTTGAGGGACAAAAATTAAAGACCACCCAAAAAGAAGGATAATTCCGCGCAAAAAATGTAGTAAATGCTCACTTATTGGAATGTCTTGGACCAGATAGGGTTGGAGGGAGGGTCAAGAAGAAAATGAAAGTTATTTAAAGCAAATAAATAAAAGAGCTTATAATAAAGACAGAAAAATACTAGACACAAGAGGATCTCTTGTTTTGCACAATGGCATGATGACCCATTTCTGTTTTTCTGGAGGCGTATTGTAGTTGTAACTTGTAAGTTGTACTAACATCTGTAGCCTTTTGGCCTTTTTGATTGAGATGTTTGCAGCTTCCCATGAGTGTATATACGAATAGTTGCGAATACAATATCTCTTCACATTTATGTAAGAAAGATTCTTCATTTGCTTTTAATGTATCCATTCGTGCTCGACAGTAGCGTACGCAAAATTTTATTGAACGGTATCTATAATTAAAAAGTGAACTAGTGAAAAAATCATCGTAATGACATCACTTTAAGAAAAAGAAAAAACACAATTCAAATTTAAATCATTTATAAGTTAAAAAAAAAAATCAAGGACATTACGGTAAATCATCTCCACAGTGTGGTTAATTCTCAAAAAAGAAAATCTCGACTGTGTGGTAGCAATTAAAATGCTCTCTATGGCGTGGATATTATAGTATTGCCCTTTCATATCCCAAATTTAAAAATAAAAAAAAAGCAGCCTAGTGCATGTTCCCGCTAAGGGCCGGACCACAAGGGGGCAACCTTTTCATATCCGAGATTAAAAAAATTCAAGGACATTAGGGTAAATCATCTCGAAAGTGTGGTTAATTCCCCAAAAAGAAAATCTCGACAGTGTAGTAGCAATTAAGATGCTCTCTATGTTGTGGATATTATAGTATTGCCTTTTCATATCCCAGATTAAAAAAAAAAAAAAAAAAGGGCCAGCCTCTTGCACTAAACTCCCGTTAAGGGTCGGACCACAAGAGTCTATTGTACGCAGCCTTATCACCCGGCATTTCTGCAAGAGGCTGTTGCCACGGCTCGAACCCGTGACCTCTTGGTCACATGGCAGCAATTTTGCCAGTTACGCCAAGGCTCGCCTTTTTATATCCTGAATAAATTTGAAAAAATTAAAGGCGTATGTATAAAAAATAGAAACACATTATGTTGGAGTTATTAAAGAAAAGGTAATGAATTAATAAGAGTGGGAGTATTTAATTAGTGGTCAAGTCAATGGTGCCAGCGGATTACAGAAAAGGAATGAGGTTGTCATGATAGCAAATAGGGGTTATCTTTCTCTGTTCTATTTCATATGTATGTTTTCCTTTTCAACTTTAGCTGTCTCACATGACATTTATTTCAAGCTCTTCATGCATGTGAAACAAACCATCAATTATCAAACAGATAAGATTATAAATTAAAGGCCAAACCCATCGGGAGCCACCTGAGGTGCTCCAGATCTTTCACTTAGACACCTCAACTTAGGGGTATTTCTATTGAGCACTTACACTACCTAAAATTTGTTTCAATTAGACACTTTTTGCATAATCAGCCAAATATGTAAAGTGAGTGTGATACACTCGCCGATGACGTGGCAAGGTGACGAATTAAATAAAGACACGTGGCATATGTATTCAAAATAATTATTAAAAATAAAATATGACTAGAAGCAATATTTTTACACTATTTAGTTAATTAAAAAACAAAAAATAAAGAAAAGAAAAATCCTAATTTTCCAAGCACCACCTCGATCCACCTCCCATTTTCTTCGACCTCCATTCCCCTCTGCCATAACCACTACTTCCACAACTTTCAATTGATTACAATTTATGAAATCTAAAAATCTTTCCTTCAATTATGATTTTCCATCTTTAAATGAGCTTTAATGGAGTCATCTCAATTTCTTCAATCTAAACTAACAAAATAGTGATTTTGATGGATCCTTCAATTGATTTTGAATTATGGAAAGGTGAAATTATGTTTTCTCTTTAACTGGGTTTCATTTCTTGAATATAGTGGTGGCCATGGAAACGGAGATAATATTATGTTTTCTCTTTAATTGGGTTTCATTTCTTGAATATAGTGGTGGCCATGGAAACAGAGATAATAATTTCTTGAAAGAGTGATTTCGACAGCTCCATCCTCTTTATATAGATCATTGCATCTACATGTGCCACCAACAATTTGGAGCTAGAGATTGTGGAGTTTGTCTCAATTTTTTGAATTCTTAACCCAATTGGGTCTCAATTAGAAGGATGGAGATTTAGTGATTCTTGTGGGAGATTTAGAGGAAGAAGAAATTGAGTTGAAATTGCAAGAATCTTAAGAATCCTTGTGGTTTTTATGGCCCATTTGGTGGCTTTGAGAGATATGGTGGATATGGTGAAGAAAGTGGTAGGAGGGAGGAAGAAGATGAAGGAGAAAAACAAAACGAAAACAGAAAATTATTCTCTTTCACGCTCCAAAAAAATGTGAAGGACACGCACATTACCACATCTGCAAAAGGTGTCTAATAACACATTTTAAGTTAAGTTCAGGTGTCTAAATGGAACAGGGCGTACTTGAGGTGTCTAAGTGAAAGATCTTGAGCACCTCAAGTGGCTCCCAATGGGTTTGGCCTAAATTAAACATCCCTGTTCGAGTAAAGCTGTTGCACATGCAGATCACAATGTGAATTTTATGAGTTCGAGATACTAATAATATAACTCCTTTGGTTTACTGGATTTCAAATACTCCATCCGTTTCAATTTATGTGAACCTTTTCAAAGCACGTGGGTCAAACTTTATAAATTTGACCGTGAATTTTAGCATAGATTTTTCAAATTTGTAAAAATAAAATTTATATATTTAGACACTACATAAAAAGTACTATAAGTCATGATAATTTATAATTCACATAATTTAGAAAAAATGTAAGAAAAACGTGGTCAAAGAAACACCTCGTAGACTCCCCAAATAGTAAAAGATTCACATAAATTGAAACAGAGTGAGTATATAGTATTTGTATATATATTGGATGTGTTTGGAGACGGTTTGAGGCGAATTTGACCTAAACTCATATTGAAATTTTGAGGTTGAAAATGACAACATTTGTGACCTCCCATTGCATCCCGGTTTAAATTTTCGTATATATCATTGTATATTTGTCTATCTCCTGTTTATCTTGTATATTCATGAAAATTTGTGTGTGATATACACTGAAATGCATGATATACAAAAATATATGCACAAGTTATAGTGTCCATGAAAATTTGCATGCGCGATATACATTGATATACATGATATACCATGTGATACACACATGTCCCAAAATTTAATCTTCCTTAATATTTGAATATAACACTGTGCAAGTGTTTCCAACCATGCCCATTTACTCTGTTCAATCCAACAACAAAAAGAAGAAGACATGGAAATAAAATTGACATCTATTTTTTCTTTTTACTTCTGGTCTCTGATTTGAGATGAAAATGCCTACCTTACTTTTTGGAAGGAAGTACATCTGTTAATCATGAAATCAGGATAAGAATCTTTAGATTACTCCTATTATCTCGTCTCTTTTGGGGGATTCGCCTGTACAATAACAACTTCAGCTCACTGAGGACATGCCCCTTAATAAGAGGGTGCGAAGGTCGAGAATTAGGGTAGAAGGGTAGTGGATAATCGGGCACATTTCTTTTCTATTCCCGGAGTTTTAGCATTATTCTTGTATTTTCTTATTGTTTAGATTCCTATTACTCTATATTGTTCTTTAGCCTCAGTTATCTTATTATCTTGATTGCTATTGTTTTTGCTTGCTACTGCCTACATTTTCGTCTTGCTATGAGCCGAGGTCTCCTAGAAACAACCTCTCTACCTTCCCAAGGTAGAGGTAAAGTCTGTGTACACATTACTCCCCCCAGACTCCACTTGTGGAATTACACTGTGTATACGATATTGTTGTTGTTGCCTATACAATACCATTTTTATTTTGGGTTTGAGTTAATATTTCAGAAGTTGTCAGTTGTATATGTGTGTCAATATCCCAATATCATATTGTCCAATGGGGGAACGTTAGTACACCAATTGGGCTTGCTTGGATTGGAGTTGGTGTCTAACACAACTGGGCTTAGCTCAGGTTAAATTTTGACTGACTAATTGCACCAGTAGCTGCTTTAAGGTTGTTATTTGAAACATAACTATCAGTAGTAATGTATTAAAAATAGAGAAAATTACATTGTATCTTATTGAGGCAACAATGCTGCTAAAATTAATCCATTTTTTTTTTAATTTTTACAAAAAATGACCCAAAGTTTTTTTTCTCTCTCTCTCTGCCTTTGTATATATGTTAGTATATGTTGGTATAAGTGTCTGTATATGTTTGTATATTTTGGGCTATTTTTCGCAATGTAAGTTTTGGACTATTTTTTTTGCAATGTAAGTGACCAACTGGTATATTTCTGAAATTTTCCCTTAAAAATATAGTCACAACTTAAAATTAAAAGAGTGGCATAGACTTGCTCTTCAAACTTCAAGTTATTGGTGTGAAGTTCAGTTCTTGCAAGTTTGTCATAAACCATGAAAAGCCATGCAACACAAAAATTCTTCGCCATAAAAAAAACTCAAACAGATTGGTATAAGTGTGCAAATTATAGAAAATGATTCCTCACTTTGAGAAGATAAAATAATTTGGAGTAGATGGAGAAGCAAAAGAGGACATTTTCGTTGTTATAAACCATGAAAGTAATGCAACAATAATTTTCTTTATCATAAACTCAAACAGGATTAGTTAAAGTCACTACAAAAAAAACCCAAATTACCAACAACAAATTTAGTTGGTAAAATGATAAAATCAGTTGGCAATTTGAATTACCAACGGATATTGATCCGTTGCTAAAAGGCTCGATGGTAAATTTTGGCAACCAATTTGATATTGTTGGTAACATTACCAACTAAAATTCGGTTGGTCAAACCACAAAAAAATTGTTGGCAATTTATGAATCTTGACTCTATGATTTCCGTTGGTAACTTGGCTAACTAAAATTCAGTCGGTATTCCATCAGTAACTTTACTAACGGACAGAGAACAGGTTAGTAAATTTGGTCCTTTATTATTCAAATTTCGTTTGTAATTGGTTGGTAAATGTAGTAACAGAAAAAGTGTCATTGGTATCCTGTTAGAAACTATACTAACACATAACAACTTGGTTGGTAAGTCCGGTAATATTATTTTCAAAATACATTGGTAATCCGTTAGTAATTTTAGTTACGGAAAAGATCTGTTGGTAATTTACCAACAAATTTCAAATTCATTAATAAATATGGTTATTATTACGTTAGTAATAGAAAAACTTCCATTAGTAATTCGTTAGAAAATTTAATATCAGATTCTAAACCTGTTAGGAAATATTACTAACCGAATAGTAATTCAACATTAAAATTGTCATTTTAAATATTCATGTTAATTTAAAGCTTTGAAAAGTCTAAACAACTACAATAAAACAAAAAACAGTAGCTATTTTATAAACAATAACATCCATCATAAAGTTAATAAACAATCCAAAATGTATCTAACGTAAAAGACTCTAAAATAAATCTAAATAGGACTCTTGTCATTATTTGACGACGAGTCACGTCTACGAGAAGGAGGTGTAGGTAAGCCACCTAGGATGAGCGACATGAGTGCTTGGAGTATTTGATCAAACTTGCTCTTGCACCTCTTGTTGCATTTCATGTCTCATTTCTTCACGCAATTCTTGTCGCATTTCTTCTCCCATTTCTTGTCTAATCTCTGCTCTCATCTCATTCTTCATCTCTTCCTTCATTTCTTGCATACGTTGTCCGACACATTCCGTCACCCGAGCATCAAAATCTAGATCTGGAGGCCGAGATGTTGAAGAAGATGATGCACCAACACGGTGCTTGAGAAAACCAAGACCATAAATACGCGTCTTCTTAGCCCCGCCAACTTCATCCAAATAAATTTGTGAGAAATCAACTATAGGAGGCTTACTACCTCCATCTTGTGATTTTAGACATTATAGCATCGTGAAAGCAAAAACAATGATATGAATTCTATAATAGTAATATTTTTTGAAAGAAAAAACCATCAAGAACAGTCTAATAGACTATAAATCAGAATGC